>NC_141879.1:685244244-685551853 GCF_056163025.1 Triticum urartu
CCCCTAGGCTTGTGGGCCCCTCGTAGACCTTATAACCCTGATTCTAGCACTATAAATTCTCAAATATTCTCCTTGTGTCAGAGGGCACATCAAAGATACTTTTCCGCTCCTGCAACCGTCCGGACTCAACGGCCTAAAAATGTACGTATCCTGCGACAAGAGGGAATCACACTCGCTCGGCCTAAGGCTAATGCTCTCAAAGAAGGGCCTGAACTCTTTCAAAGGGTGACGATGGAATAATCGCACCAGTGCCTTGCCGACCCTCCTCTTCACTTTTGACCTCAACCTCCTCACCTCATCTCCACCCTAATCAGCAGGCTTGGTCACTGACTTGTTCACCTCCTCCAGCAGCTAGCTGAGGAAGACAGGTTAGCGCTCGCCGATATGCTTGGCGTCACTAAAGCACAAGCCGCCTTGACATGGAGGTAGTCCCTGGAAGTTGTCTGTGCAACGCAGAATACCCATCTGTTGAGCATATCTTGCCTGACCTCTTCCCATCCCCATCCTCCTTCCCGTCGTGGCTGGGACTGAGAGAGGCCGAATACGGCTGCGGCTGAATGATGAGGCCAATCGAGTCGACCCAGCTAGACGAGGATGATGAACTTTGACGAGCAGAGATGGCACCACGCCGCTTTGGAGCCAACTGGGGATGGCGGCTCTGCTAACACTAGGATCGATCCTTGGAGGCGCGATTTTAGCATGCGGGTGTATAAAACACGTGACGCCACTGTATTGCTTTTGATCTGTGTCGTCCAATCCAGTCTGACGAACAGCCCATATTCAGTGGATTCACCGTCAAAGGACTCAATATTTAGACTAGGTTGACTTTCAGACACTTTTATTTATTAAAATATGTTGAAAATACAATGAATTTGGTCAAGTTAAATAAAGATCATCCGGTTTACATGAAAACAGTCTAGTTTGTTCAAAATTCGCTTTGAGATGTATGTGAACATGGTTGGATATCCGGCTTATATCACACGGACACGTCGACGGATGCATGGATACAGTGTGGCCTAATATCCTTTGGTTGGTTGCTCCGCAGGTACACCATGTTAGCCTCGGATCTCGTGATGTCCTCAATTTTGTGTATGTGCGTGCCTCCTTGAGCTTAGACATGCTGCCCTCCATGTAGCAGTAAATTATCCGATGACACAAGACTTATGCAGATCCTACAACAAGTAATAGTACTACCACTAAACTGTTGTAGAGTGAAAGTAAAAGAGACACATGAAGAGTCCAAATGATCCACTAGTTCCATTGCAATGTGGGAGACCCACTTATATACATGATGAAGGGGTGTGTTGGGGAGACACCTCTTCTCCAACAGACACCTCCTGGGAGGCATCCCTCCCATACAATTGATCACATGTTTTTATTTCTCAACACTCCCCCTTGATCAATTCGTCATATGTATATTGCAAACTGAAAACTCCTCCAAAAACCCTGTGGGAAAAATTGAGGAGAGACCTTATAATAATATGCCATCGAAAACTCCTTTAAAACCCAGTGGGAAAATATAAGGAGAAACCAATATGGCATATATCCGCACTTGTATTTATATTGTCTCGTTAAAAACCTTATATGAGAAACCATCATGAAAAACTCATAAAGGGAAAAATAGTACAATATGAGTGATCCGAGGATCACGAACGAGTTATAACTTGGGATTTTACTCCCCCTGAACTTTGCAAACCTCAAGAATATCTCATACCAATTCCACGAACCTAGTTCTGGAATGTAAACATTAATAGAGATACTGTGAATATCACAATAATCTATTTGCATATTATCCTCTTACATTTCTGTAATTCACAAGGATAAATATAACCCATAAGCAGTACAAGTGACATTATCTTGGTAGATAATGATAATCTCCACATGATTTCACATGTGGCCAATCATTCTACGAAGTTATCCACATTTTTTGATGCTTCAAATGAAATAGAATGATCACTGGAAGGACTCGGTTTGAGCCTATTCTGAATACTTCCTTCAAGTACTCTTCCAGCAAACCCGGTCTTTGATATGGCATTGTGGGATCAGATAATTAGCCACTATCAATATATCAAACCATGGCCCCATCTTGATTTTTCGAATGAAATTGATCAAGACCCTTTGTGCCCTGGATATATCCTAGGATATTCCTTGCACAAACCTTATACCTTTCAGGGAATTGCACTCTTAATAAATTGTCAAAAATTATAGTGCCAGGCCTGCCATATTTTGCAAGATATATGAGTGCTTGGATGGTATTTAGATATGGCAATTCATGCCCCACTATCACTTCACCATCTCCCTATGTCTATAGGATTTGTATCCCATATTAGGTATAATATGACCATATGTGTCTTTGATATAATATACCCACATTGAATTTCTTCAATACTTTCGGATATATGAAGACTGATATCTTAGGGGGATATGCTCAAGTCATAAGCTTAGCATAATTTGGTTTAACTCAAATATCCGTCTTAACATGATTGTGTGTATTTCATGTCTTATATAGACTTTGATGATAAGATCATCAACACCACAAATTAAGGTGATGTAAAATCCAACCCAGGATTTCTTCATGAATACACGTTAACAATCATTAGTATGAGAGTAATCCTTGTCAAGGAATAACTCACTTAGTCGGTTGCACCACACAAATCTCCGACTACTTCAAGTCATAGAATGACTTCAGAAGTTCCACACATGCATGTTGCGATTTACCTTTGGATTCAGAATATTGAGTCATTCAATGACTTCAATATATACATCCAAACTAATTGACCCATGGGAGTATGTACACATTACATACATCAACCGTATGGATCTATACTGCCATTAACATTCAGTATCGAAACATAATTCCACTCATACCAAGAAGGTATGCTACATCGTAACAGATGTCGGGTCTCTGCGAAAAACCCCTGTGCTACAAGCCTCGCTTTCTCACCACCTCATTTATTTTTATTTTCAAACGAAAATTTACTTCTCTTCCCTCTAGAAGATACTTATGAGGAGCAGGTTTTACATCGGTAAATACCTCTCTTTTGATGAGCGAGTGCCAATCTTCCTTAATTGCTTCCTTTCATCTGAACCAATATAAGTGCAACAACACTCTCCATGGATTTGGTTCAGGGCCCAAAAAGGATTCTAGCAATTCTCGAGAAGAATTTTATGTCGATATATGTAGACTTTCTCATACACGATTATCATGAATCAATATCGCTGTGGAATTTTTATTACGTATCTGAACTCCTTGTGATTTCCCACAACAACGGAGTCAAGGTGTTTCGATGTCCCAACACCTAAAAATCTGTGCACATATGTGTTGGACTTTGGATGCCGCGCATCCCTCAGGTGTCATTCAACCCGAGGTTGAATCATATTACTAATCGAGGGGTCAATCTCCTCTGTTTCCGCTGAAACATATGAGAATTCAATCTCATGCGACCAGAATTCTCCCCCTCTTGCTCTCATCTAGGGAGATGGGTGGTTTATTTGGTACCTCCACTCGTTCTGGTACTTGACCATAGTGACACCTTAGTCATCAGTAAATATACTTGGCAGATTATTGCAATATGTTGCAAATTTCTCATAATCTGAACCTAAAGTTCAAATTCTTAAGTACGTGGAAAAAATGTCTATGACATTTCTTATCCATTTCCTGGCATTCTTTGTGGTACACATCTCCCCCTAATGCCAGAAAATGTTCTTATTGCAAAAGCAATCAGCGTATGGGCTGCAAATAACTCCCTTGCTAGGGTTAAGGTATTCGGCGGATTAACGAACATACCAGAGTTATTCCTCACATAGATCCCAACCATATGTGAAGGCCCATGATGTACGCTGAGGTGGTGATATCGGTATACAACCGAATTACCGCAGATGGGAAATACTTTACTTATTTCCACGTACAAACTGCAAGGGGGTGCAGTATCATTTGATCTCATTTAGACCAAATATGCGGAGTGTGAGACCGCATGTTACCATCAACAAAATGTCGGTAAATCACAATTCTCCAACATTGGCTATGCAATTGAATCTCTTTCATAAGATATCCAGCCAAACCATTCTGGTTATGTACCATAAACTGAATATAACCATTGAATGTCCGTGAATCAACTTCAACGACATTTCCATTCCAATGGAATTATCCCACTAGGATAATTTGCTCTAAATTTGTCAATTTGAGCACTTAATTTAGTAAATGCATGGTTATGTGTGGATATACACACCTAAGACCATCTTCTAGATGCGTCTATGAACACCATGAAGTATTAAGATAACCCAGATAATGGTTGAATAATCCAAACATATTCTTGCATTCAATCAAGAATATTGGCTGGCTCATTTCAAATTTTAAGGTGAGAGTGCCTTAAAATTAATTCCCCAATGCCACATGTAGTGCATAAAACAATCTGATGATTGTTGGGAATATTGCAACTTGTCAAGTTGTGGCCAACAGAATTGTCAATAATTTCTCTAATCGTCCAATACCATGATGATAAAGGAGGAAAAATTATTATGTATGCAACAAGATTGAGTATGAACTGACTCATACACTCAATTTCCTCAACTATCATGTCCGAGGGACAAGATGTTGCAATTTATACTTCATGTAGTAGTACAATTATAGGCTAATGATATTTAGGGATAACTAGGAGACTACATGAGATCTCCATAATATCTTTGGAATATCATTCCACAAGCATATCATCAATATAGAGGAGTCCATTCTCCTTCTACCATGCCAGAATATTTTCTGGTTGTTTCCTTTTGAAGTAGAACTTCAAACTTATCCCATTAAAATCATTTTCCTCTAGTGAGTTGGTGATATGATTCAACCCAATAATTGACCAATTGGTAATCATTGGTATGACATTTCGTACAACCACCAATTTGACAAACTTGAAAGTTGTCATTATGATCATTTAGATTAAATGATCCATTCCCTTTTGAGATATACACTCCATTTTTGCTTGTCATTTTTCCTTCACTTTACGTTCAACTCCTCGTGGTTCTCTAACCACTATTGCTTAGTACTAATAGCACTAGCATGAATTTCAGGCATTGCAACATGAAATAAAGATGATATTCTGTTTACCATCCTAGGAGAACGTAAAGTGAAATAAGGACTTATAGTCAGACATACATCTGAAGCCGCCTTATCACATAATCTCAACATAGTGTTGATTTAAGACAACATAATTATAAGGCTCAACGGACTTGAAGTCCTGACAAAGAATGAATAATAATTCATGTGATGCTCATAACAATATATCTCGCCTCAATGAAGGCTCTAAGGGAAAATGGATATTCATCATCCATTACATACTCAGTTTGAGAACCAAGCCATTGCGATGGTACATAAATGCAAATATGCATATTCTTAGCTATTTATAAATAGCCATGACATTTTCTGCAGGTGGAGTTTCAATGGAAACAAGGCTCGTGGTCGACAAAATCTTTAATGTCCATGACCCACCTGAAACAGTTACTCCCACCAAATGTCATCTCATCGCATCGCCTTTCCAAAAAGGTCAGCCATATATTGCATGAAATTCTCATGCATTAATTTACCTTCAGTAAATTAAGTAGGATGAAAATGCCATGGCTAAGCATAATTATGGTGATGGTGATTCTGAGTGACCCATAGGGCAAGCCTTCCAGAAGTACACCACAGTGTGGTGTGGATCTTCCAAGTAAAGTTAGTCACACCAAAAGGGACAAACCTTTAATTTCTTAAAAACACATTGAGGTAGTCGACCACCTAGTGGTGCCTCACTCTTATGGACAATTCCAATTGATCATAGCCTCCACAACCTTATGTTTATTTATAACACATGAAGGTAATCACCATAAAATGGTGTGAACCTCTCAGCTGTGCATGAAACTTAATTCATAGCTATGATGGCGTCCTACAAGTTGTGTATGCATGGAAGGTAATCACCAAAATATGCAAGTGTTTTGCATAATTCTCTTCATAGCATAATATGCAACATAGTAACCAATGCCTTGGATTCATCTCCTGATGGAGTATGTGACACTATAGTCACAACCAATAACAAATGCTATGAAATTGACAAGTATTTGGGAAAATATCATGAAGGTAGGCACCAACAGTGTAGGCCTCATAATGGCTATGTCATAAGTTTTGTGCCTTCGCTTTTACTCTAAACACATGGAGATAATCACTAAGTAGTGTAGATCTCACTCTTATGGAGCATCTCACAACCTTGTGTTAATTAAAATCACATTGAAGGTAAACATCATATGGTGATGTAGACCTCACAGTTTTGAATGGAATTAATTTGTTCCATAATGCAATCCATAAGTTGTGTGTAAAATTGAAGGTAGTCATTATGTCGGAATGACATAATATAGACCTCACAATAACGGTGAATAATCTGCAGTTATGCAGTAGATACCATTTGTCGATTCCTTGTGACAAATGTAAATTTGACATAGTTAGACAGTGTCATACACTTCATTACCTCATGTTTCCAAACTTGCAAGCAAATTCCATATTCTATGTGAATAATGGAATCAACATATTGATTTGCAACTGTATTACTCATGTAATACAAATAATATGCAGAAGTATAAACATACTTGTGCAACATATATGAGGACCTGGGGCCTCAAACAGTCATTTTACTGATGTAAAATAATGCATAATCAAATATTATGCAATTCAGCAAGACCTGATGGTCTATCATGTGTATTTACTCTGAAGTCCAAAAAGCATAAATCGCAAATAACAATAATCATATGGTTAAAGTGCTGATAACAGTAAGCCTGGAGGCTAAACCGCTAAGTCCAACGAGTCGGATGACTCGTTTGCAATTTTCAATAAGATTGAGGGCTAAACCTCACGGTCTTATAAGCCTAAGGGCTTAAACAGAAACTGCAGGGACTTATAAGAGAATAATCCAAGGGCTAATTTGTAAAATAGTCCCAAGGAGATAGGCTTCTCTTTTCCTCGTGCGGTTACCAATCGCCGCCGGGAGTCGCCGCCGGCTGTGCCTCTCCTTGAGCCGCCATTCTTGGCCGCACTGTTGCACTGGGGGCCGGGTAGCGCTGCGCAGGCCGTTGGCTGCCACCATCACCAGCGGCAGTGCGCGGGGAGGCAAGCGTTGAGGCCGAGGTTACCGGCCACGTTGGGAGGCGCATCCATTGGCGGCTGTACTGAGAGAAACAGTCGCTGCCGAGGAGCACCTCTCATGGAGCGACGTGCGATGTCGGAGATGGCAAAATGAGCACGCTTCTGCCTCTCCGCTTACCTGTGGACAGAGGGCACCACCATTGCGATCCAGTTCTCAATCGACTTTTTTTTAGAACAGAGTAGATCAGACTACTCAGGAGGAACACTATAGTCAGCCAACATCAGTGCTCGTAGGCTCGGTGGAACGTCTGCGATCACGAGTTGGTCACCTGTGCTCCTGGTTAGCGCCGCCAAGCCATGCGCCAACTCGTTCTTTTTCCGGCTCACATATTGAACTTTGCATCCTTTGAAACCCGACATCGCACTCCTAATATCCATGATCAGACCATAACAGGCTAATCTTGGGGTCTGCTTGGGGGACAGGGCAGCTATGATGTTTTGGTTGTCTACCTCAAGAACCACCTCGCCATTGAAATATTTTGCCATTGTCCGGAGCCCCTCCAGAGCTGCTCGCGCCTACGATTCCTCAATGCTACTGCAGACCGGCAGGTTTATGCATGCCGATAGGTAGATGAGCCCTCTGTGGTCCCTGGCGACCACACCAGCTACACTCACTCCCGTAGCAGTATGGAAGGCTGCGTCAGTGTTGATTTTCGCCACTCCCAGTCCAGGAGCTATCCACTTGTCCTCCTAGGGATTTGAGCCTGCCGAGCGGTGCTGTCCCCCTCCTCCAACCTGTGTCTTCCCCAGCAGCCCATCATTAACACCGGTAGCCGTGCGAAGATCTTCCACGTACTTATGCAGAAACAGCACCGATCCCTAGATGGATTCCTCCCCATAATTTCGCATGCAATCCTCCCTATGATGCCAACAGCGCCAAATGAGCAGCAGCAGATTGGCTCAAACCTCCTCGTTTTCCGCATCAAGTGCAACTTGTAACCAATCAGCTCCCGTATATCTCAGTTTGCTCTCAGCCGGTAAAGCCCAAAGTTTTCTCATTTCTGCACGTAGGGCTCGACTTTTGGTACATGTTATTACTGCATGGTGTTCGTCCTCTTCACCATTTCCACATATACTGCAAGTCGCATCCACTTCCAAAGTTCTCTTCCATTTGTTTCTCTTAGTAGCTAGGGTATTTGTAGCCACCCTCCAAGCAAAGATCTTGACCCTCCCGGGCACTTTATCCTTCCAAATAAGATCCCAAATGCTCCTATCATTTGGGTCCCTGGTAGAGCTCGAGGGGCTTTGCACTGATAGATCCTGGTTAGCCGCGGCCAATTTGTAGGCACTCTTAACTGAGAATACTCCGTTCTTCTCATAGTGCCAAGCGACACAGTCTCCCACATTCGATACTGGAATCTTCAGCTTGCAAATCTCATCAGCATCAAAAGAATGGAAGATTTGCTTGATGAGGGTTTCATTCCATGTCTTTTCATCTGGTTCCATGAGTTGGTTGACCCATCTAAGCCGGGATCTTCTCACGAAAGCAGCCGTCATGA
Source organism: Triticum urartu (assembly GCF_056163025.1). Taxonomy (NCBI): domain Eukaryota; kingdom Viridiplantae; phylum Streptophyta; class Magnoliopsida; order Poales; family Poaceae; genus Triticum; species Triticum urartu. The sequence goes on from NC_141879.1 coordinate 685,252,903, forward strand.
GGCCTTCTTTTCTCGGGATCCATTGATCTCTTTGAATTTGTATACTTCTGCCATCTCCCACCCGCCAAATTAGGCCCTTTTTTAGAAGTTCCAAGCCGAATTCTATAGCTCTCCAAACCAGAGAGGCATCACTAGCAAAAACAGTATCTAACAAACTCCCATTCGGGTAGTACTTGGATTTCATGACTCTCGCACAAAGGCTATCCGGATTTTGCAAGAGCCTCCAAGCTTGTTTGGCCAAGAGGGCTTGGTTAAACAAATGCATATCTCTGAAACCAATCCCCCCGGCTCTCTTTGGCTTTGTCATCCGGTCCCAAGACATCCAATGAACCTTCCGATGCCCCTCAGTGTCCCCCACCAGAAATCCTGGATCATTTTCTCATACTTATCGCAAAAGCCTTTTGAGAGCATAAAGACACTCATGATGAAAGTGGGGATGGCCTGCACGACAGATTTCACATGCACTTCCTTAGCTGCATATGACATGAATTTCTCCGACCAATCGCTGCACCTCTTGGCGAATATATCCATTATTGGTTGGAAATGATCCTAATTCATCCTTCCTTCAGGGGTTGGCAGGCAAAGGTACTTGCTCTCAAAAGAGGCCGATATCACACCCAAAATGTTCTTGATCGCATCTCTATTTTCAGGCGGGCAGCTCTCGCTGAAGAGGAGAGAGCACTTGTTTGAACTAAGCTGACCGGTGCACTTCTGAAACGTATCTAGCACTTTCTTGATCGTAGTAGCTTGTTCTGGTACCGCTTTGAAGAAAATCAGGATGTCGTCTACAAAGAGGAGATTTGATATACCTGGGCCATTTCTAGCGATCTTTATAGGATTGAGGTTGTTTTCCGCCAGCTCCTTCTTCCACAAGAGCACCAAGCCATCCGCAACAAAGAGGAAGAGGTACGGGCTTAACGGATCTCCTTGACGCAGGCCACGGGGGGGAACAAACGGCTCCAAAAGCTCTCCATCACACTTAACCGAGAACCTCACCGACTTTACACATTGCATCACCCATTGGGTCCAGGTATTACAAAAGCCAACTTTCAGAAGCATCCCCTTTAGGAAACCCCAATCAACCCGGTCGTAAGCCCTGGCCAAATCCAACTTGTAGGCACAATAGTTGTCCTTGTCCTTTTTACCGTGTTGAATCTTATGGAAACATTCGAAAGCAATGATAGCATTATCAGTAATCATTCTACCCAGAATGAAGGCACTTTGGGTTTCCAAAATGATCCCATCCAGAATAGGCCGTAGTCGATTTACAAGGCACTTGGAAATTATCTTGTAGATAACATTGCATAAACTGATCGGGCGGTAGTCCTTGATCGACTAGGGGTCTTTTCCTTTTGGGATGAGCACGATCACCGTGTCATTAATTCCTTCAGGCATGATTCCGTCCACAAAGAAGCCCTGCACACTCCTAATCACATCTTCCTTAAGATCACCCCAATTACGCTGAAAGAAACGGGCCGGGAAGCCGTCCGGCCCAGGTGCTTTTAGGGGACCTATTTGGAAAAGAGCATCACCGATTTCCTCGTCCGAGAATGACTTTATAAGCTCGCTGTTCATATCCCCATTGACTCTAGTTGAGACTAGCTCCAGAATGTCCATAGGGTCAGTATTAACCTCACTTGTATATAGGTCGCTGAAATATGTGTTGGCTATCGCATGCAGTCCGCTGGTGTCCTCAACCCAATTGCCATTGTCATCCCGCAGCTTTAAGATGGAGTTTTTCTTCTGGCGCCATGTAGCTTTCCTATGGAACCACTTTGTATTTCTATCACCTTCACGCAGGTAGGTCGCTCTGGATCTTTGTCTTCACATGATCTCCTCTCTAAGCAGTAGCTCATCAAGTTCCTTTGCCAATTTTGTGGCTTCTACTTCAAGTGTAGCCGTCGGTGTGGAGCCCCAAATTCTGCTCAGTTTTATCCTTATCTCCGCTGATTTCCGAGTAACCGATCCAAAGTCCTTTTTAGCCCAGACGGAAAGGTCCTTCTGCATGTTCTGGAGCTTTTCCTTAACCATAAGTAAGCTTCCCGCCGGACCAGACCTGCTCCAAGACGCAGAAATTGTTGGCTGGAGAGATTCAACCCTTTCCCACATCTGTTCATATCTGAAAATGCTCTGTTTAGGTTGCTCGACCAGTTTCCATTCCTTCCTGGCGCCCATCCTCAGAAGGATAGGGAGATGATCAGATCGCGATGAGCAAATATGCTCCACGGAAGCATTCATGAAGAGGTCAGACCACGACGGGAAGGCCACGAATCTGTCTAGCCTGGCCCGCCCATTGTTGTTACCTTGTTGTTTATTGTTATAGGTAAATCCCGGCCCCTTAAAGCCTAAGTCAAACAAGTTGCATTACGACAAGATCTCACTGAAGTTTCTCATATACCTTTCTGATCTTTTAGCGACCGAGTAGTGCTCTGACTGCCACATAGTTTCATTGAAATCCCCCGTCATGAGCCATGGTAGATTGCTTGTGTCTTTGATTCTACTCAGCAGTGACCACATGTGATGCCGCTCATGTGCTTTCGGCTCCCCATAAATGAAAGTGCCCCTCCATTGAGGGCCATGAGGGTTTAAACGGATCAACACATCAATATACCTCGTCCCCATGGCAATCTTCTTTATTTCCACACTTTCATCATAGAAAAGAGCAATGCCAGCACCCTTACTGGTACCGGGTTGCGTGATACAATGGCGGAGGCCCAGCCTCCATTTGAGCTTTGAGACATACTTGTTATTTTGCCGAGTTTCGATGATGAAGACGAGCTTGGGCTTTTGTGTGTGTACAAGATACACCAGTTCTTGAACTGTTCGAGGTTGCCCGAGGCCTCGACAGTTCCAGCTCATGATCGTCATGGCTCCTGGTGGGCGCCGTCGTTGGCACCCACCAGGTCACCGGGAGCCCCTGACCCGGCTGCTTCCTTGTTGTCCACTATTTCCTCATGCACCATACCTGACCCACCCACCTTTCTGAACTTGTCTGGTCCCTCTTTAGATACGGCAACAGTTGGGGCGTCGCAGGCCTGCTTGCCCCGGTCCCCCCTCTTGCCTAGGATTGAGCTCATCTGCGAAGCCTTCTTCTTTGGCCTGCTGACGTTGATAACCCTCCGGTTAAACAGGCCTTCCACCGTCCAGACCGCCTCCTGGGGAGTGAAGCGAGGGAACGGCCCAAACCCAGGAGGAAACTGCGGCTCGTCGGTCTTCTCGCCATCGCCCCTTGTATCTTCAGTCCCTCCGCTCCCGTGCATCGCAGCCTTGTCCACTCCCAGTTCCTGATTACCTAGTGCCTGCGTCGTCCCGAGCTTAATCCTGCTCATGGAGGCGTTTTCGCCTTCCTGGCTTTGAGATACGTTCACTGTTTCCTTCGCCTCTTCAGGTTGGCCCTTCTTCGTACCGGACTCTAAGGCATGGGGGTGCTTGTACACAGCCATCTGGGTGTCCCCGCCTCCGGTGGTAGGCCTGCCTGCATCCCTCTCCCTGTCCTAGCCCTGGTCCTTGGCTGCCCCCTTAGTCAGGGTTGGTGTAGATGAACTGATGGGGGCAGTCTCGTCAGAGACCCTGAGCGCACTCACTGCAGCAATGGCAGCTTGCACCTGTGGATTCAGCAGAATATCTTCCGGGATCTTTCCTCGGCCCGCCCTCTCCTGGTATGAGCTCCTCTCTTTCTGCACCTCTTTTCCAAAGCTAAGGAAGCGGCGTGCGCTATTCGCAACAGGAGCCACATATCCTCCTCTACTATTGCTCTTCTTATATGGGGAGGCACGCATCGTTGCCGTGAACCTCATCTCATGGAGGTCCTCCGGCAACTTACAGTCGCGTTGGCCATGCCCAAGGAAACCACAAAACCCACAGAAACGTGGCACTCTCTCATATTTAACCTCTAAGGAGAAAACCTTACCACTAGGAGTGTCACGAGACATAATACATCGTGGTTAACTCGGATCCTTATGAAATCCCCCCATATCTTGCCCCTACTATCTGTGTCTACCTCCAACACCTCACCCAGTTCTGCTCCGAGCTTCCATGCAATGCCTTCATCCAGCATGATGGGGGGCACGTCGTGGACACGCACCCAGATGGGCATGTGTGCAACCTCCACTTCGCCCAGTGGGGCGCCGCCGTCCACAGTCACCATGAGGAATGCATCCCCCTGGTGCATCCACGGGCCGTTGTTGAGGATGAAACGGTGATCACCTTCCCGCTCGAACTCGATGAGGAAGCGGTTGTTCTTCAGGGGCTTGTAGTCCATGCCTCCACGGAGGCCCCACTTACCCTTGAGCTCACCAAAGAGCCCTTCGTTACGGTAGGGCAGGGGCGAGAAGAAGAGCCCTACAGCAACCCACCGGAACTTCATTGCTGCTCGCTCCTTTGACAGATCCAGCTCCACCACCCCCACACCACAGGGGTCGTAGCGAGTCGGGAACCTTGGCGCAACAATGTCGCTGCCTGCTCCAAGCCTTCTCATGGATGCTCTGTCCCCCTGACCACGGGAGGAGTCACCACGGAGCATTGCCCCCGTCATGGACCGGCCACCGGCATGGCCAGAGGCAGCCTCGGCCTCCATGGGGGCCTTGTCCTTCCGCGATTCCTTGTTCGCCATCCCAGGAGGTTGCGCGCACGAGGAAGGAGCACGCAGATGCAGGAGGGGGAGGAGCGCAGGTTGTGGATTTTCTTCCTGCACATCTCCAATCTTTATACAGGACAACACCCAATCTGAATCCCGCGATTCTCTTGCCCATATAGATGATCTCTTTCCCTCAGTTTGATCGCTTTCCCCATGTTCTTGATCTGTTGGCTTATTGAACTTATCAGGTGGATCTGTATCCTTTTTGCAGGATGATCCCAGGGCCGCAACCCTAGAAACTTTCCTACTTAATCCATGATCCAGATCTCTCCTCGTAGCATGTATCCTCTCTCTGATTCTTTCCCAACCGGCCCCATCAATGAACCGTGATCTACTACCGATCCCAGATTTGGTCTCGTCGATCTTCTCCCCATCCATGGCGATCTGTTTCTCCAACTTCCTATCCCGTAACCATGCCTCCCGCAACCTCAGCGATACCACGCTCTCTCCCAAGACTTTCTCGCCCTCGCCACCTCCGCACTCCTTTCTCCGGTCGCCAGAGCAGTCCGCCGGCAGGCCGGTTTCTCGGTACGTCGGGCGTCGCCCTCTTTTCGCCTCGACAGCCCCTCCGTAATCACCGCCTTCAATCTTGCTTGTAGTACGATTTATCCATTCAGTGAAGTCGCCCTCGCATGCATGGGCATACATGAAAACACAATCAATCATTAGACTGTTGATTTAATCAGAAGAAGACAATCAAATTTTCCTGATTAATTTCTTGAACGGATGAATGCGCCGCGTTAAGGCACACGCGTAGCCGGTCGCCACGATGAGCCGTTTGGCCGCCAGATCGCTCGTCGCTGGACGCCTGCACGCTGAGGCCGCTTGTCAGGGGCAGCGCTCCCACCGCGATGGATCGTCGTCCCGATCAGCAGCAACAAAGGCGAGCATACACAATGGTTAGTTCGTCCATTCAAAACTAGTACATGCTCATAATCGATCAATCAGCGCATTAATTTAGTGAGTGCATATGCAGGCCGATGACCATCGATCCATTTGATGGATTTGATTACGCATCTCTGTGAGGACTTCGGCCATGCTCCAGTTATTTTGGCCGAGGGGGCGTCGCCGCAAAGGCTGATAGAACCGTCGCCTTTAGCAATTTAGGCAGTCGATTCTGCAGCAATCCGTGCCGCAGTGGAGCGCACGTCACTGTTTCCGGCCGCCGGAAACAAATCCATTGCCACCATCGCGGAGTGCTTGCACGTGCATGCCAATTGATTTTCCTTGCAGGGCATGGACGAGCATGCCGAGGCATTGCTCCTGCTTTTCTCGCCGTATTGGCCTAGATGCTCTAAGGGAGAGCAACGGTGCTGATAACGTGTTGTAGAGTGAAAGTAAAAAAAGACACATGAAGAGTCCAAATGATCCACTAGTTCCATTGCAATGCGGGAGACCCACTTATATACATGGTGAAGAGATGTGTTGGCCAGACACCTCTTCTCCAACAGGCACCTCCTGGGAGGCATCCTTCTCATACAATTGATCACATGTTTTTATTTCTCAACATAAACAAAGCTTGAGGCTAATGATGCTCCCCATGTTCTAGATCTAAGCTGCCTATTGAATTCTCAAAAGAAGAAACAAAAAAAACAGACATAGCATATCAGGCGATATAGTTAAATGGGGCTGCTTCAGGGTGCAGCAATCATCCTTGAGTATCGTGCATTAGTGCTTGCAATGATCCAAAGGCGAGATGGAACAAACATATGGAAGCAGCAGAGCAGGAGTCGGGCTCTGAATTTATATGGACCAATATCGATCGGGAAGAAGAAGGTATCCGATGCCTTGGACTTTTGCTGCTATCCGTAGCTGCTTGACGCCTACTGTTAAAGAAAATCACACAAACATGACACCGAAAATTGTTAATGATGTTCACCGATATGGCTACATCTCCAAGGTCTGACTACGGATGCTCCTTCCCGTGACACCGTCACAATACCGCACCCGATCGCCCTGGACACTGGCACATGCCGCTAGCTTTCCCTGCATTTCGGTACTATTATGTTGGCATAGATTACATCGTGTGTCTACCTCGCTTTATAAGAGAGGCCTAGAATACAAGTGTCCTACTTGAACACGAGTCCATATCCTATCTAAACACAATACAACTACAAGTCCAACTGTAACCTACCTTGTACACGATATTCGACACAACTCTAACAAACTCCACCTTGGCGAATATTCTCCACCAGCTTGAATTCGTCAATGCGTCAAACTTCCATATACATTGGACTTGAGTTTATCCCATGAGAATCGCTGCTACTCCAATGACTCCATGTGACTCCACCTGCAACTTGTAGTCCCTCTTTTTCTTGACCGGAGTCAATGCTCGAGCGAAACTAAGTTCCCCTTACTCTAGTTTGTGCTCCCAACTTTCAGAGTATCAGTCCAACGCCATCACACACCAATCAATTACCTGCGTGAAAGTGAACAACTCACATATTGGGTGTCACACATAAGAGTTACATGAACTCAACATCACCGCTCTTCCTTGACCGCCTATCTAAAACTTGAAGGAATTTCACCATTGCTTGTAGTCATCCCGAGTCAAATTCGCAGTTGTCTCACCACATGTATGACCACCAGAGCCTTGGCCCGTCTCTATGGCCTGTGCATACCGCACGCCTCGCCGCCATTATCGCGTCGAGCCTCCGCTGTCCCGGTCAAGTCTCAAGGGTCGCGAACCCACACCACTCAACCCCCACTGCAGAGTACCATCGATCATCACCGGCCGATTACGAGTTTCACGCTTCCATCAGACCACTGGGCTCTAGTCCGAACTGCGTGTCACTCACTTTTCCCGCCGAAATAGGCTTCGACTCTCTGACGTCTTACGCCGTAGCCCCTCAATCAGCACCGAGTGAAGTCTTCCGTCAGACTCCAACTCCACCTTCAACATGACTCCATGGTAGATGATCAGTCTGCCCCTGCGCCTCATCGACTTCAAGCTCCGTGTATACACCACCTTGAATCAATCCCGCGCAGTCTTGTCGAAGCCGCACAAGCCTCGGGCATGTGCACCACGTGTTTCCACGGCCAGAAGTCGGTCACCATCAGCATCACGCTCGTATGTTGTCGTCGCCGATCACATCACCATCTTCTGTACCAACCGACTTGCGTCGATCCATCAGACTATCTAGTCTGACCGAGCCGAACTCGTTCGACTGTATGACACGCTCGAGGCTCCCAAATCATCTTCCATGAATTTCCATCGATCACACATAATTCCATTTTAGCTGACATGACTTCCTGCAATGCCCTCAAGCATCCCAGTTGTGTCAACAAATTTTTCATCCTTGTCTGTCATAACCCAAGGTTTTCAGTTCCGTGAACTTCTTCACCTCAACCTTGGTACTCGTTGGCGCCATGGTTCTTCGTACGACTGACCCTCCGAAACATTATATGAGCTTTCCACGCGATGCCCCAAGCACACGGACAGAACCTCTGCATGCTACTATAGCAAAACCAAGAAAATTAAAATCTTTGGCCTTCATGTGGTAACTCTCATCTCAGCTCAACTTCCTGATGCTAGCAATTGCCTTGTCAACGCCGCCTGCTAATTCCAACGGATGCATATCCCTTGATGGATTTATTTCCCCGATTGATTTGCCTGCCTAACTCCGTGTCATTGGAGACTCGGTCCCCCTTTTGGTCCTAAACAAATCCCGCGTACACTTCCTGTAGTCCCTTGGACTGCCTTCACACGCGTACGCTTCCTGGCTGCCACCAACCGAGGCATTCCGTCGATCATTCAAAAACCAAGCAATCACACAAGCACGACACCGAAATTTGTTAACGAGGTTCACCGATATATGGCTACATCCCTGGGGCCTGACTACGGGCGCTCCTCCCCGTGACACCGTCACAATACCGCACCCGATCGCCCTGAACACCGGCACATGCCGCCGGCTTCCCCTGCGTTTCGATGCTATTATGTTGGCATAACTTACATCGTGTGTCTACCCCGCTATATAAGAGAGGCCTAGAATACAAGTGTCCTACTTGGACACAACCACATATACTGTCTAAACACAATACAACTATAAGTCTAACTATAACCTACCTTGTACACAATATTCGACACAACTCTAACACCTACCGCTCGCCGCCGGATATTGTCGTCAACCTTAACGATAGTGATTAGCCATAGCTTAATCGCTACTATAAGTAGACCAAATCCGCTGGTGTCATTGTTAATCAGGATCACGCATTGTTATTTTAGGAGAGACAAGAGCAGAAAGAATCGGACATACATGCATGGAGAATATAAGAGGGTTTGGATACAATGGTACTATAGTGATATCACCTACAATTATTGATGAGTTACATTGTTGATAAATAGATAAAATGATTTCTCCTAGATGAGAGATAACATCTTAACAGTGTTAAAAAATACGATGTCAGATTTGTTTGCATGACAAAAATGCCACCCAAGATGACAAATTATGTTGTTGCTGGCATAGCAATTTTCTTCAGCAAGCTAAAACCTCGTAAAAAACTAAGCATGACAAGGATTTCCTTCCATAGGGACAACGAACAATGTTAAGAAAGATGTGATATTGGAGCCAAACATTCACTTCCGTTTACATTTCTCTTTCCAAAAAATGGAAAGTTGTTTTTGTTTATTAGATACCACTCCAGTAAGATGGAGTAAATGTTAAGTTTGGACGGTAAGGTCCACCTAGCCAGATGCAGATGCATGCTGTGTCAGTCTCATTCTTCACTGTAACATGGAGGGATGCCAAGCAGTGAAAGGAGTAGAATTTGGCTAAAGTAGATCGATCACCAGTCGCGTACGTACGTAGCATGTGGAGGTGTATGATACCCATTTCTTACTACGTGGAGCCCACGAAAAAATGTAAAGAAACAAAAGCATACAGACAGGTGGCAGGCCTACATCATATCGTACGCCACTATACTAAACATTTGTGTACAACCACCACTTGGACTTAGTACGGATCTGGATCATGTCGATACAGCTTATTTATGGCGGGAACACGTAAACGTAGAGATACATGCATGGTTGGTGGTCCTGATCAGCTTCGTTTCTTTTTTAAAAATCCTAGCCATCCTGTGCCACTGCACGTAGGACGCTGTTACGGTATTGGAGTAGTAGATTTTAGGTGTGCGGCAAGGCGACGTGGGTGTCACTGGACGCTTTGAGTAAAGATGACTTCAGATAAATTATCTCTATAGTGATTGTACCCTGGCGCACAACATTGTTTATCTACGTAGAGTACTATTTTAACCCTGCTAGCTAGCCGTCCGCTTTCTCGTCTTCCTTTTTTCTACGGGCCCCTGATATTTTACAGGTGGTATCTGATATGCTCTCTGATCTGGTGGAGACAGAGATATCACCTGTCTTTCTTTACCCGAGTACATACAAGTTTCAGAATTTCCTCTTGTTTCCAGGAGAAGATTAGTTTGGCAATAATCCATGATTTCTCCACCTCACTGATATAGTACTTTTTCTTTTCTTTTTCTTTTTTTCTTTTTTCTGCGAGGAGATATAGTACTCTTTCGCTGCCACACAAGCTCATATATGGACGCTATGTATGTATTTCCTCCGTCATTTGTCTTAGATTTGTTTAGATATAGATGTAAGTAATTTGTACGGAGGAAAACTGTAATTCTAATTGGCATGCATGATGCATGATGCAGACGTGATTTTTACTCGCGTACGTCGACAGTACGTAGACCCAGTATGACGGACTGTCCGATCCACCTTGGTTAATTAATTTGCTGCGACTATGTGTCGATGGATCCCTTGAAGTGGCTGAACTTATCATAGTGCATCTGAAGTTCTGAAATTATCCGACCATCAGAATCGTGCACATTTGACTGTACGTGTGCTGTCATGCTGGAATGTACCGTGTACCACCTACCATGCAAGTGGTACGTGAAAAGAAATGTACGACACTACGTACTACCTACCTACCGACCTGTTTGGACTTGCAGACGTTAATCAATTTCTTCTTTCAGATCAATAGTAGCGGCTGGCCCCATGCATGGCCCTCCACGTACGATTCCCATGCTTAGCCAGTACGTAGTTATAAGGCCAACAACAACGCATGACTCCAAATGGTCCGGCTGTGTTCGTTTGGGGGTAATGGTCCCACTGTGTTTGCTTGGGGGTAAATGGACACAAAACATGAACCAACGCATGCGAGCAAATGGGTTTTTCATCCGCTATGGATCCATTTTCAGTCTAAATTTGGACCGTGTTTGCGTCTAAACGGATAACGCGCAGACGGTCATGACGCGCGCCCTTGCCCACCCCTGGCCCGCCCATCGGAGACATAGTGTGCCCACTTTCACTCCCTTTTCCAAAACACCTCCCCCACTCTTGTCTCCATGGCTGGCGACCCGACTGCCACCACGCGCCCTGCAGCGAAGAAGAAGGGGCCTAAGGCCCCGAAGAAGCCGCGGTCGGAGCTCACGGCGGCGGAGCTCGCGCGGCTCGACCATGAATTGTCCACGATCAAAGAGAAGGCCACAAAAGATAGGGCAAGATCCCAAGATCACTGCCGAGCAAAAAGGATCCGTTTTTTGTACGGCAGTTCATAAAACCTTTCATGCACGGAGGAAGTTTGCGCACTACAAGTTTGCGAGCACCGTGGCATCAACTCAATCCAAAAAAGATGGGGGTTTATTCAACAAGAATGTGACAAATATTGTGCCGCGCTTGAGAGCGTTGAAACACGTCCCGTGAGTAGGCATGGGCGACTAGGTGTGATCTCTCCTCTTTTATCACTACAACATGTTTATGTTTGTCGTATCGTATGTCCTTGCTATTACATTTGTGGCTTTCGCTTTGATTGTGTAGGCATTCCAATCTCTGGAAGCCTCTAAGGCCCGGCATAAGAACAAGCCATTCACTCTCACACATGGTTGTCGCTCATCAAAGATCGCTCCAAGTTGAAAGATCAATATGCTGCTCTAAAGAAGAAAGGAGGGAAGGTGGCCGTGGATGCTGATGGAGATGTGAAGAGGCCGAGGGCAAGACCAACTCGAAGATTGATGAGAAGCATGATGCAGCATCTTTCGCGTTGCAATCAACTTTGCAAGGCATGATGACTACGAAGGAAGTGAGGGACGAGAGGAAGCGTCAAGGAAAGGAGGAGCAAACAAAGATATACTTGGAGCTCCAAACGAAGAAGCTTGACATGAGGGATGCCACCATGAAGAGGAAGCTCGGGATGGAGGAGGCCTCCAAGATGAGGAAGCTCGACATTGAGGCGGCCATCCAAACGAAGAAGCCCGCAATCGAGGCCACCAATGCCGACACCAAAGCAAAAGAGGTGGCGCTAGTAATCATGAGCGTGGACTTGACCAACATGTCCCCGAAGAGACGAAGTTGGTTCGAGAGTCGACAAAAGGAGAGCCGACACAACATGAACTAGGGTGAGCTCGGCGGTGGTGTATGGTCGTTCTTTTTGAAGGATGGCAAATGTACCGGCCGTTGGGCTTTTGCCGGCGAGAAAACTTGGGGTTCATTTTGAAGGCCGGCAAGGGCGCTGGCCGGTGGCTTTGTTTTTGGTGAGAGACTTGCCGGGTTGATCTTTCTGTAGGCTGGCATATGTATATCGGTTGCTGTCTGTGTTGCCGGCGTGAACTACGGCCATTGGCATGAACTACGTGTGACAAAATTTCATTTGCAAAATATTCTAGGAGGCTGGACGAGATGCGTCTGCATGTTTGGCGCATGGCCAGCACATACGGAAAATGACCGAAAGCCTCCCCATCGTCCTGCTCAAACGGACGAATCTAGAGAAAACAGATGTTCGTTTGGGGCCATGCATTAGAGTTGGCCAAAGAGCATCTACAGCCGGACTTGGCAAATCCGCCCTCTATATGTTCCGTCGACTCACCCAGAAACGCCCAAGACGCTTCCGGTTAGGCCCTCATATCTCGTGCCCGGCATTCATATATCTCAAATCTAGACTCTCAAATTCATGCAAATATATGCACGTCGATCATATATGCCAATGTCGCACGTAAATAACAAATGTTGGTACCGAAAATACATGGTATTTACATAAAATTTATTTTAAGTGTGCTACTCAAACATCAGCTCTTTGGTTTCCATTATGTGTCCACATATGCTCCACAAGATATTGAGTAGCTGCGCATGCACATGGCGATCTTAAAGATTCTGATGCATATGTAGAAAGTTCATAAGCTGAGCTGCATCTTGATCTTCTGGGATTTGAACCTGTTCTCCAGGCGCTCCAAAATCATTTGTTTGGGCAACACCATCACCCTCATCCTCGATAACCATATTGTGCAATATAACACAACATGTCATGAGCTACCACAAAGTTTCTGATTCGCACATCATTGCAGCCCCACGAACAATTCCCTTACGAGCTTGAAGCACTCTGAATGTCCTCTCCACGTCCTTCCTAGATGCTTCCTGCATTATTGCAAAGTGGCTTTGTTTCCTGCCCCGTGGTTCGAATATGGTCTTCACAAACACCCTCTACAATGCGCAAAAACAATGGTTTCTGCACGGGAAAATAGCGACGAAACCATAGATCATCCAGGGAAATTGGGTTCAGAGCAAAGTAGTCCTTCTGCAGTAGCCGTGCTCCGGACACCCTATCCCGATTGATCACCATTCTCCCTTTGATTGAGTAACTGAAGTTAAGAATGTGCTCCACTTGCCGGTCCATTTCCTTTTGCATGCTCATGAGCACGATCATGTCCATTTCTTCATATGAATCCGAAGAACCAAAGAACTTATCTCAAATCATTTGATCAAGCTTCGTCGGTCCATACTCCTCGTCCGACGAAGCATATGAATTCACCGTTTTCCCTAAAAAAATCACAAAAAACTAGGTCAAACAATGTGTCGAACACATAGAGTGCAAGGGGGAGCTCGGGAGTTGTCAGACGTAGCGCAGTGGCGTCCGGGCCAGTGATGATGTCCCCTGTGGCGAGGAGGGGAGATCGGAGTGTTGTGCCGGTGCTAGCGGCACAGGCTCGGAATGGTTGCGGAACGCTCGTAGCGGCGGAGATGCGAGACGGGCGTCGTGGAAGAGGAAGATGAGAGGAGAGATCAAATGGATCTGGTAGGTCGAGGGGGTGGATTTGGTGCAATTTGAAGAAGTGGGGTAGTGTTGTCTGGTCCTTCGTGGCGGAAGCGCTCGGGCGCCCCATATCCGCCTAATATTTGGGCTGGATATGAGGGGTGCCGGTCAGTCCGGGCATTTGAGGCTCATTTAAGGTGCCCACCTGATTCGCATTTCATGACCGGTCAGTGACCGGACCGTCCGCCCGGGCGTTTAAGGAGGGTTTGAGGCGCCCGGTTGTACATGCTCTAACCGAGACATAGTTTGTACGTACACCTCGTCAAATTATGCATGGCTTGTATGTACGGGATGGCTGGTTAGCGATGCCAGCGATCACCAGACAAGTTTAAGGGAACCGCGGCCCATGGCAATTGAATTATACTGAATTATCAAGACATGATGAAGAACATTTCAAATTCCAACGCTTCAAACTAATTCAAGGGTTTATTGGCAATGATTGCAGCTCCTGGGGCGTTGATCCATAGGGATTCAAGAAGACTTCTGGGATGTCATCGATAATGTCAAAAAAACACCAATTGGGCAGCGATAACAACAACGCGTCAACGGCTCATTCTAGCGGTAGTGGTAGTTCGGTGGTGCGGGATTCTTGATGTAATTTGCATTATGTTTGGGATGCCTTGTAATTTTTATGAACCTATATAATATATATATATATATGCATGGTCTTTTTTTGCAAAAGATGTTTTAGGTACTTTTATGGTTTCTGCTTTATGTTTATTTTTTGTGTGTTGTAGTATTCACTGGTTTGTATTTGTTCTTTTTAAGATTTGTATTTGTTGCGGACTTGCGGTTGCAAAAAAGAAAGTGCGGTAGCATTTTAATTGTGGGCAGAAAAGACTACTGAAACTCACTTGCGCCCTACATAGCCCCTTGGATACATTTACCGGTTTCTGCCAACTATTTTATGCTTTTTCCCAAACAAAAAGCATGCGGAGAACCAGCCGCGGAAGTTACCCGCCTACATGGTACCCCCCTCATGTACTCTGATACATAGGAAAAACTTGATAGAACATGCTAAAATTTGACATAAGTTTCATTAAAATGTTGTACAATGGATGAAAATATCCTAAAGGCGGGTGTTTTGTTCAAAATTGTCAAAACAAGGTAAAAGCTGGAATTTACTAAAATTATATATATACCGAGCACACCTCACATGTAGCTAGAAACCCGAAATAGGGTTTATGTAGTAATTAAACTCTGTGACTTGTAATCTGACTTGCGGTGCCCCGATTCTGATCTGGTGATCTAGACTCGTCATGCTTCTCCCGAAGACCTTGTGGTGGCATGTGGGAGTTACCAGGCGAATGCTCTGCGCTCTGGCACCGACGATGGTGACGCCCGTGGGCTTCGCTCTCTTCTTGAAGATGGTGTCATGGTGCTCACCTCTATGTTCGGGTTGCCAGTGAAAACCTTTGTCCATTGTGCACTCGACAGTGACGAGAGCTGCATCGGTATCCCTCTTGGTAGCGTTGTCATGGAGGTTAGACGTACTAGGGCGTAGCATGGTGTTATCCCCATATCCTCTTGTGTTCTTTTCCAACAGCACGGTTGCTTGTGATGTGCGTGATCAGATTATTCTGAATCAGCTTTGTAAGAGGGCTACCTCTCCACCTTGTATCGTTCTGGCATGTATTCGGTTGTTGATTTATATATAAATCGGGGCGAAAGTCCTATTCAAGAGAGAATGTAGAGACCGTGGATGCTACATGGAATTCAATTTATAGTATCAATGTGTAAAAAAATTGAACAACAAAAGATTTTATTCCATTAGGAACATTTTAAAAAGAGTAGAAAGGTCTCACACTAGACATGGCGAGGACATTTCTCGCAATACAAGATCCTGCATCTGAAGAGAGACAACGAAAAGCTAGAGGCCTATTTTTAATTTTGATCGCTAACTTAGCTTGATGATGTGATTTGACATTAAAACACCTGTTGATGTGTGCTACTGATGTGGATAAAAAATGGCGACACATGCATGGAAGCAAGAATGGGCACCGACACTAGTAGAAAAACGGCCTAATGTGAAGCACATTAGTTCCCGTTTGTAACAAACCCGACACTAATGTTGCCATTAGAGCCGGTTCGAATGGCTAGGCGGTCGGAGCAAATTAGTATTGGTTCATGGCGAACCTATAGTACCGGTTCGTGCCACGAACCGGTACTAAAGAGGCTGTAACACGTCGTGGTCTGGATGGGGCCCCACCAGCACCTTTAGTACCAGTTCTTACCTCAAGCCGGTACTAGAGGTTTTTAGTTGCAGCGGTTTTTTAGTCCCACCTCGCTCCGCTAACAGCGTTTTTACCACCTTAAATATGTTACTCCCTCCGTCCCATAATATAAGACGTTTTTTTACAAGCTAACATATCTTGCAAAAACGTCTTACATTGTGGGACGGAGGGTGTACTTCTCAAACTATCACAACCACTTGGTCTTCATTGAACTCTATGTGTAGAATTTGTGGCCAAAATATGAGTTTTCTCCGGTTTCTAAACCGGTGAGGACTCATATTGTCAATTCAGATTATACACAAAAAGATCAATGATGATCAATGTATTTTTGATGTATTTCTCTATAAAGAAATATAAGAGCATTTAGGGTAGTATTTTAGTAATATAAATTCTCTTATAATTCTTTACGAATCGGTGCAAAAAAGTAGAGATGGTTACGGCAAAAACTGAATGCACTTCGTGTACAAACTGGACACTCTCTTTCGAAGTATCAGGGTTTCGGATGAAAACTCATCTGTTACACCGGCTATTCAAAATTTTAATAACTTATTACAACTCCGGACTTTTTTGCGTTCATTATGCACCATTCAAAGCCACGTCGTCAACTTTCAACCCTTTCTGACATAATTTGATATTTTTGATGCATTTACTAATTTGTTTTGAGCTAAATGATCCTGAAATTGAAAAGCACTACAAATGAACTCTGAAAAGGTTGAAACTTGTCATGGTATCATCATTTCACCCATACGGCATGTGCAAAAAAGTAGAGATGGTTACGGCAAAAATTGGATGCACTTCGTGTACAAACTAGACACTCTCTTTCGAAGTATCAGGGTTTTGGGTGAAAACTCATCTGTTACACCGGCTATTCAAAATTTTAATAACTTATTACAACCACAGACTTTTTGTCGTTCATTATGCATCATTCAAAGCCATGTCATCAACTTTCAATCCTTTCTGACATAATTTGATATTTTGATGCATTTATTGATTTGTTTTGAGCTAAATGACCCTGAAATTGAAAAGCACTACAAATGAACTCTGAAAAGGTTGAAACTTGGCATGGTATCATCATTTCACCCACATGGAATGTGCAAAAAAGTAGAGATGTTTATGGTAAACAATGAATGCACTTCGTGTACAAACTGGACACTCTCTTTCGAAGTATCAGGGTTTCGGACGATAACTCATCCGTTACACCGGCTATTCAAAATTTTAATAACTTATTACAACCCCAGACTTTTTGTGCGTTCATTATGCACCATTCAAAGCCACGTCGTCAACTTTCAACCCTTTCTGAAACTAACCGATAGTTGTTGAAGAAGAAAGGTGGGATGCCAATCGGGGCGTCCCCAAGCTTAGACGCTTGAGACTTCTTGAAATATTATCTTGAGATGCCTTGGGCATCCCCAAGCTTGAGCTTTTGTGTCTCCTTAATTCCTCTCATATCATGGTCTCCCTAAATCTCAAAAGTTTCATCCACACAAAACTCAACAAGGACTCATGAGATAAGTTAGTACAAACCAATGAAAAAACCTTATCATACTCTACTGTAGCAAATCACTAAAATTATTATTCAACATTTCATACTAAATGCCTCTACATATTTAATAGTCCTATCCTCAAATAGAATCATTAAAGAAGCAAACATATGCAAACAATGCAAACATAACAGCAATCTGCCTAAACATGACTGTCTGTAGAGAGTGCAGCAAGATCCATACTTCCCTACCTCCAAAAATTATGAAAGAAAATTCCCACTTTAGTAAATTTATCAGATCTTATTATGTAAAAGGTTTCAACATTTTATCACATTCTCACTTTTCTATGGAATTTTTGCAACAACGGTAAACTTTCTGTTTTCAAACAGCAACATGTGGACTTGTAAAATAGGCATAGTAAAGGCTATCAATGCCACTTTTATAGAAATAAAAGATGTAAAACATTGTTATAAATAACAGCAAGCAAATCCTAAAAAAAATTGACGCTCCAAGCAAAACACATATCATCTGGTGAATAAAAATATAGCTCCAAGTAAAGTTACCGATGAACGAAGACGAAAGAGGGGATGCCTTCCGGGGCATCCCCAAGCTTAGGCTTTTTGGTGTCCTTGGATATTATCTTGGGGTTCCTTGGGAATCCCCAAGCTTAGGCTCTTGCCACTCCTTATTCCATAGTCCATATAATCTTTACCCGAAATTTGAAAACTTCACAACACAAAACTTAACAGAAAACTCGTAAGCTCCGTTAGTATAAGAAAATAAATCACCACTTAGGTACTGTTGTGAACTCATTCTAAATTCATATTGGTGTAATATCTACTGTATTCCGAATTCTCTATGGTTCATACCCTCCGATACTACTCATAGATTCATCAAAATAAGAAAACAACACATAGAAAACAGAATCTGTCAAAAACAGAACAGTCTGTAGTAATCTGTAGGATCCGAATACTTCTGTAACTCCAAAAATCCCGAGAAATTAGGAAGTCCTAGGCAATTTGTTTATTAATCTACTGCAAAGGAAATTAGGAAATCCTGAGTAATTAGGAAGTCCCGAGGAATTGGTATTTTATCACTCTCTGGTAAGAAATGAAAATTATTTTCGTGAGCGCATACTTTCTGGTTTTTACAGCAAGATAAAAATAACAATCACCCAAGAAGGTCCTAAATGCTTTACTTGGCACGAACACTAATTAAAACATAAAACCACATCTAAACAGAGGCTAGATGAATTATTTATTACTAAACAGGAACAAAAGGCAAGAATAAAAATAAAAATTGGGTTGCCTCCCAACAAGCGCTAACGTTTAACGCCCCTAGCTAGGCATGATGATTTCAATGATGCTCACATAAAAGATAAGAATTGAAAAATAAAGAGAGCATCATGAAGAATATGTCTAGAACATTTAAGTCTAACCCACTTCCTATGCATAGGGATTTTGTGAGCAAACAACTTATGGGAACAAGAATCAACTTGCATAGGAAGGTAAAACAAACATAGCTTCAAGATTTTCAACACATAGAGAGGAAACTTGATATTATTGCAATTCCTACAAGAATATGTTCCTCCCTCATAATAATTTTCAGTAGCATCATGAATGAATTCAACAATATAGCTATCACATAAAGCATTCTTTTCATGATCTACAAGCATATAATTTTTATTACTCTCCACATAAGCAAATTTCTTCTCATGAATAATAGTGGGAGCAAACTCAACAAAATAATTACCATGTGAGGCATAATCCAATTGAAAACTAAAATCATGATGACAAGTTTCATGGATATCGCTATTCTTTATAGCATACAAGTCATCACAATAATCATCATAGATAGCAACTTTGTTCTCATAATCAATTGGAACCTCTTCCGAAATAGTGGATTCATTACTAAATAAAGTCATGACCTCTCCAAATCCACTTTCATCAATATAATCATCATAAATAGGAGGCATGCTTTCATCATAATAAATTTTCTCATCAAAACTTGGGGGGCAAAAAATATCATCTTCATCAAACATAGCTTCCCCAAGCTTGTGGCTTTGCATATCATTAGCATCATGGATATTCAAGGAATTCATACTAACAACATTGCAATCATGCTCATCATTCAAATATTTAGTGCCAAATGTTCTAATGCATTCTTCTTCTAGCACTTGAGCACAATTATCGGAATCCTTATTTTCATGATAGATATTAAAAAGATGAAGCATATGAGGTACCCTTAATTCCATATTTTTTGTAATTTTCTTTTATAAACTAAAATAGTGATAAAACAAGAAACTAAAAGATTCGATTGCAAGATCTAAAGATATACCTTCAAGTGCTAACCTCCCCGGAAACGGCGCCAGAAAAGAGCTTGATGTCTACTACACAACCTTATTCTTGTAGACGTTGTAGGGCCTCCAAGTGCAGAGGTTTGTAGGACAGTAGCAAATTTCCCTCAAGTGGATGACCTAAGGTTTATCAATCCGTAGGAGGCATAGGATGAAGATGGTCTCTCTCAAACAACCCTGCAACCAAATAACAAAGAGTCTCTTGTGTCCCCAACACACCCAATACAATGGTAAATTGTATAGGTGCACTAGTTCGGCAAAGAGATGGTGATACAAGTGGTATATGGATAGTAGATATAGGTTTTTGTAATCTGAAAATATAAAAATAGCAAGGTAACTAATGATAAAAGTGAGCACATGACGGTGTTGCAATGCGTTGAAACAAGGCCTAGGGTTCATACTTTCACTAGTGCAAGTTCTCTCAACAATAATAACATAATTGGATCATATAACTATCCCTCAACATGCAACAAAGAGTCACTCCAAAGTCACTAATAACGTTCAACAAACAAAGAGATTATGGTAGGGTAAGAAACCACCTCAAAGTTATCCTTTCTGATCGATCTATTCAAGAGTCCGTAGTAAAATAACATGAAGCTATTCTTTCCGTTCAATCTATCCTAGAGTTCATACTAGAATAACACCTTAAGATACAAATCAACCAAAACCCTAATGTCACCTAGATACTCCAATGTCACCTCAAGTATCCGCGGGCATGATTATACGATATGCATCACACAATCTCAGATTCATCTATTCAAACCAACACAAAGTACTTCAAAGAGTGCCCCAAAGTTTCTACCGGAGAGTCAAGATGAAAACGTGTGCCAACCCCTATGCATAGGTTCATGGGCGGAACCTTCAAGTTGATCACCAAAACATACATCAAGTGGATCACGTGATATCCCATTGTCACCACAGGTAAGCACGGCAAGACATACATCAAGTGTTCTCAAATCCTTAAAGACTCAATCCGATAAGATAACTTCAAAGGGAAAACTCAATCCATTACAAGAGAGTAGAGGGGGAGAAACATCATAAGATCCAACTATAATAGCAAAGCTCGCGATACATCAAGATCGTATCACCTCAAGAACACAAGAAAGAGAGAGAGATCAAACACATAGCTACTGGTACATACCCTCAGCCCCGAAGATGGACTACTTCCTCCTCATCATGGAGAGTGCCGGGATGATGAAGATGGCCACCAGAGAGGGATTACCCCTCCGGCAGGGTGCCGGAACGGGTCTAGATTGGTTTTTGGTGGCTACGGAGGCTTCTGGAGGCGGAACTCCTGATCTATTCTGCTCCCCGAAGTTTTTAGGGTATATGGACATATATAGGAGGAAGAAGTATGTCGGTGGATCTCTGGGCTGTCCATGAGGCAGGGGGCGCGCCCAGGGGGTGGGCGCGCCCCCCACGGTCGTGGGCAGCCTGGGACTCTCCTTGTCCATCTCCGATACTCCGTGGGCTTCTTCGGGTCCAAAAATAAGTTCCGTGAATTTTCAGGTCAATTGGACTCCGTTTGATTTTCCTTTTCTACGATACTCTAAAACAAGGAAAAAACAGAAATTGGCACTTGGCTCTAGGTTAATAGGTTAGTCCCAAAAATCATATAAAATAGCATCTAAATGCATATAAAACATCCACGGTTGATAATATAATAGCATGGAACAATCAAAAATTATAGATACATTGGAGATGTATCATCGGCCTGCTAGGTCTTAGGCGTGGAAATTCAGGCCCACCAGGGCCAGCAGGCTCACAGGACAGCGCGCCATAGTTAGGCCCAGAAGCCTGCTTTACAGAGGAGTTCGATAGAGCAGCCATGGCTGGATTTATAAACCAGTGCGGCTGCCCTTCGCCCGGCGAGGTGGGACTAAACTTTTTGCAGGGAGCACATCCCCTTTAGTACCGGTTGGAGCCACCAACTGGTACTAAAGGGGGTCGCTTCCCGCCGCTTGGCCTGGCCAAATTTTGTCTTTAGTACCGGTTGGTGGCTCCAACCGATACTAAAGGCCGCTCCTATATATACAACACTTACAAAAATTCCAGTTAGTTTCTTCTTCTTCGTCGTCACATGCCCATCGCCGCCCCCGTCGCGCGCGCCCGTCCCCATCGCCGTCGTCGCCACCTCCGTCGCCACCCCAGCCCTCCCCCGTCGTCTCGCGTCCCGCCGCGCCGTCGTCGCCGGCCGCCCGATACGTCCATTTTGCATCATGCTTTTATATCGATATTTATTGCATTATGGGCTGTTATTACACACTATGTCACAATAATTATGCCTATTCTCTCTTATTTTACAAGGTTTACATAAAGAGGGAGAATGCCGGCAACTGGGATTCTGGGCTGAAAAAGGAGCAAACATTGGAGACCTATTCTGCATAGCTCCAAAAGTCCTGAAACTTCACGGAAGTCATTTTCAGAATATATAAAAAATATTGAGCGCAAGAAGTTCCAGAGGGGGGCCACACCCTGGACACGAGGGTGGGGGCGCGCCCTACCCCCTGGGTGCGCCCCCTGCCTCGTGGGCCCCCTGGTGGCCCTCCGATGCCCATCTTCTGCTATATGGAGTCTTTCGTTGAGGGAAAAAATCATAAGAAAGCTTTCGGGACGAGACTCCGCCGCCACGAGGCGGAACCTTGGCGGAACAAATCTAGGGCTATGGCGGAGCTGTTCTGCCGGGGAAACTACCCTCCGGGAGGGGGAAATCATCGCCATCGTCATCACCAACGCTCCTCTTATCGGGAGGGGGGCCAATCTCCATCAACATCTTCACCAACACCATCTCCTCTCAAACCATAGTTCATCTCTTGTATCCAATTCTTGTCTCTAAGTCTGGGATTGGTACCTGTGGGTTGCTAGTAGTGTTGATTACTCCTTGTAGTTGATGCTAGTTGGTTTATTTGGTGGAAGATCATATGTTCAGATCCTATATGCATATTAATACCCGAGGGAGTCCTGGATTAGGGGGTATCCGGACAGCCGGATTATATCCTTTGGCCGGACTGTTGGACTATGAAGATACAAGACTGAAGACTTCGTCCCGTGTCCGGATGGGACTCTCCTTGGCATTGAAGGCAAGCTTGGCAATACGGATATATAGATCTCCTTCCTTGTAACCGACTCTATCCTAGCCCCCTCCAGTGTCTATATAAACCGGAGGGTTTAGTCCGTAGGACCAACAACAACAATCATAACATAGGCTAGCGTCTAGGGTTTAGCCTCTTCGATCTTGTGGTAGATCAACTCTTGTACTACTCATATTATCAAGAACAATCAAGAAGGACATAGGGTATTACCTCCATCAAGAGGGCCCGAACCTGGGTAAACATCGTGTCCCCTGCCTCTTGTTACCGTCCGCCTAGACGCACCGTTCGGGACCCCCTACCCGAGATCCTCCGGTTTTGACACCGACATTGGTGCTTTCATTGAGAGTTCCTCTATGTCGTCATCGTTAGGCTTGATGGCTCCTTCGATCATCGATAGCGATGCAGTCCAGGGTGAGACTTTTCTCCCCGGACAGATCTTTGTATTCGGCGGCTTCGCACTGCGGGCCAACTCGCTTGGCCATCTGGAGCTGATCGAGAGTTACGCCCCTGGCCAACAGGTCAGGTTTGGAAGCTTAAACTACACGGCCAACATCCGCGGAGACTTGATCTTTGACGTATTCGAGCCCCTGCCGAGTGCGCCGCACTGTCACAATGAGCATGATTTAGCTCTACCATCGGACAGTGTTTGGGAGACCGCACCAGCAACCGCTCCGACCCTCAATTCGGAGCCAACTGCGCCATCCATGGACGGGTGGATAGACCCCGCCACGGAGGCCACATTCTCAGCGGCGATCGAGCCGAGTATCGACCTTACCCTTCACGAGAGCCGTGACGCCAAACTGCCGGATTCTTCCCCGGCCACGGACTCCGAACCGCCTGCGCCTGTGCCTATCGAATCCGACTGGGTGCCGATCATGGAGTTCACCTCCCAGGATATCTTTCAGCACTCGCCCTTCGGTGACATACTGAATTCATTAAGATCTCTCTCCTTGTCAGGAGAGTCCTGACCGAACTATGTCCGGCGGGATTGGGATGCGGATGACAAAGAAATTCGCCGCCCACCCACCACCCACTTAGTAGCCACTGTCGACGATTTGACCGACACGCTCGACTTCGACTCCGAAGACATCGACGGTATGACGATGATGCAGGAGACGAACAGGAACCACTGCCCACAAGGCACTGGACAGCCACCTCATCATATGATATATACATGGTCGACACACCCAAAGAAGGCAATGGCGACGGGACAGCGGAGGATGACCCCTCCAAGAATTAACCCAAGCGCCGACGACAGCGGCGCCGCTCTAAGTCTCGCCAAAGCAAAAGCGGTGATACCGGCACAGGAGATAATAGCACTTTGGACAGTGCCGAAGATGACGACAATCCCCTCCAGCAAGATTTAGAGCAGGAGGATGGAGAAGTCAGCCCTCCCGAGAGAGCGACAGATGGAGAGGCGGAGGATGATAATTGCATGCCTCCCTCCGAAGACGAGGCAAGCCTCGATGATGACGAATTTGTCGTGCCTGAGGATCCCGTTGAGCAAGAACGCTTCAAGCGCCGGCTTATAGCCATGGCAAATAGCCTTAAGAAAAAGCAACAGCAGCTTCGAGCTGATCAAGATTTGCTAGCTGACACATGGACTGAAGTCCTTGCGGCCGAGGAATATGAACTCAAACGCCCCTCCAAGAGTTACCCAAAGCACAGGTTGCTACCCCGACTGGAGGAGGAAGCATTAAAACCTACATCTCCAGCGTATGACGCGGCGGATCGGCCACCTCATGGCCGTGACAAAGAGGCATTTCAGCCAAAAGCTCAGCCCGCACCCCGACGCCACTCAAATAAAAATGTCAAGGCACGGGGAAACACGTTAGACCTGCGAGACGTATTGGAGGACAAAGCAAAACACGCAAGATCGATCTACGGATCACGAGGGCACGCCACTACGCGAGACAATAACCGTCACGCGGATACAGTAAAAGTAAATCCGGCAGGGCCGAACACAGCAGACAAGACTCATTTGAGCTGCATCGCGATATAGGCCAGTACAGAGGCGCCGCACACCCCCTATGCTTCACAAACGAAGTAATGGATCACCATATCCCAGAGGGTTTCATACCTGTAAATATCGAATCATACGACGGCACAACAGATCCTGCGGTATGGATCGAGGACTTCCTCCTGCACATCCACATGGCCCGCGGTGACGATCTACACGCCATCAAATACCTCCCACTCAAACTCAAAGGACCAGATCGGCATTGGCTCAATAGCCTACCAGCAGAATCCATTGGCTGTTGGGAAGATCTGGAAGCCGCATTCCTCGACAACTTCCAGGGCACTTATGTGCGACCACCAGACGCCGATGACTTGAGCCACATAATTTAGCTACCAGAGGAATCGGCCAGGCAATTCTGGACACGGTTCCTGACAAAGAAAAATCAAATCATCGACTGTCCGGATGTAGAGGCCCTAGCAGCTTTTAAGCACAACATCCGCGACGAGTGGCTCGCCCGGCACCTTGGCCAGGAAAAGCCGAAATCTATGGCAGCCCTCACGACACTCATGACCCGCTTTTGCATGGGAGAGGACAGCTGGCTGGCTTGAAGCAATAACATATCAAAGAACCATGGTACTTCGGATACCAAGGATAGCAATGGCAGGTCACGTCACAACAAACACAAGCGCCGCATCAACAGTGACAATACCGAGGATACGACAGTCAATGCCGGATTCAGAGGCTCTAAACCCAGTCAGCGGAAAAAGCCATTCAAAAGAAGCACTCCGGGCCCGTCCAGTTTGGACCGTATACTCGATCGCTCGTGTTAAATACACGGCACCCCCGACAAGCCAGCCAACCACACCAACAGGGAATGTTGGGTGTTCACGCAGGCCGGCAAGTTAAATGCCGAAAACAAAGATAATGGGTTACATAGTGATACCGAGGAGGAGCCCCGGCCGCCGAACACCGGAGGACAGAGGAGGTTCCCCCCCACAAGTGCGGATGGTGAACATGATATACGCAACCCACATCCCCAAGACGGAGCGGAAGCGTGCGCTAAGGGACGTATATGCATTGGAGCTAGTCGCCCCAAAGTTCAACCCATGGTCCTCCAGTCCGATCACCTTCGATCGCAGGGACCACTCTACTATTATTCGTCATGGCAAATTCGCCGCACTGGTCCTAGACCCAATCATCAACGGATTTCACCACACTCGAGTCCTTATGGACGGCGGCAGCAGCCTGAACCTGCTTTATCAGGACATAGTGCGCAAAATGTGTATAGAGCCCTCAAGGATCAAACCCACAAAAACGACCTTCAAAGGCATCATACCAGGTGTAGAGGCCCATTGCATAGGCTCAGTCACACTGGAAGTGGTCTTCAGATCCCCGGATAACTTCCGAAGCGAGGAGTTAATCTTCGACATAGTCCCGTTCCGCAGTGGCTATCACGCACTGCTCGAGCGAACCGCATTTGCGAGATTCAATGCGGTACCGCATTATGCATACCTCAACCTCAAGATGCCAGGACCTCGGGGGGTCATCACAGTCAATGGAAACACAGAGCGTCTCTCCGCACGGAGGAGCACACTGCGGCCCTCGCAGTAGAAGCACAAAGCAGCCTCTTCAGGCAATCCGCCAGTTCAGCGATTAAACACCCGGACACCGTCAAGCGTGCCCGAAGTAATCTGCAACAAGACCACCTAGCACGTTCCGAGCTCGCATAGCAATGCAGCCTCCACCCCAGTCCCAGCCAAACGGCGAAATCCGCACCACGCGTACATAATTATGCATTGAAAATACCATGGGCATAGGTGGGGGACACGACTACGGCACGCCCCAAAACGCGGCTCAACCGCACTAGGGGCTTCCCGCTTTGTTATTTTTTCTCTCTTTCAGGACTTTACACTCTGGAAACCCCGTCCGGCAGTACGATTGTCAGACACACGATACAACAACCAAGGAGGCAGAAAGCTACGTCGCACTATGGAATTCCCATGTGGTCTCTGATAACGAGTGAAATACCTACTTTAAATACCATTCCTCGGTTTGCCCTTGGAGGGGACATGTCAAATTGTCCTACTTTTTGCTTATCGCACTACTTGTATCATTCTGCTTCGACGCACCTTTTTGAATAAACAAAGCATAGCACTAGACTATTACCACATTCTCTATTCTTTTTTATATATATGTTCATTCATGACATTCAGCACCCGTACACTCTGGTATGGCCAATACGCCAGGGGATTAAACGTACCCCATAATACGGCGTGAGAAGCCCGAACACTTTCGACAGTGCGGCACCCCGAACTTATAGCATTATATGCATCAGCTCCGAATCATGTCTTGGGTCAATAGTTGGGTTTTCCCGGCTCCCATGTTTTGGTACCTTACGTTCCGCTATATCGGCTAAGGTAGCACTGGGAGAACTACTGCGATTGTGCTCCGGTTCATCTGGGCAAGCACCTCAGTAGAGAAAGCTAAAACTGACTGTCGTGATAAGGCGAGAGTTGGTCGCTGTTCGAGAGGTCTCGAGTCCCTAAAGACTTATGCCGCTTAGGGTGAGGAGTCGACTTTGTCCGGCTTAGGCGTGTATAGCGCCCCGAATTCGGCCTTCCGAATACTAGGGGCTTCGCCAAAATTTAAAATTGTAGACTTCTATGGCTAAGTGAGAGTGATAAAGCATTATAGTACGATTGTGTTGTTCGTTGCGCTGAGCACCTCCCTTGAAGGACCCAACAATGGGTAAAAGAGTGCTCAGATTTATCCCGAACACCCCATCACTCATGGCATGGGGGCAGAAGCTGACGACTGGCCATCTCTCAGATTTGATAAATAGCCGCACAGAAGGTAATATTTTAAATTCAAACAAGCGTTGCATAACCCAAATGAACTAGTTTTCATAATACAGGATCACACGAGCAAGTTCATTCAAAAATTACATCCTTCACACACTCGTCCGCCACAAGACGGGCACCCTTCAGGACACCCTCATAATATATTTCAGGGCGTTGATGGTCCTTGCCCTGCGGCAGCCCCTCCTTCACCAGCTTCTCGTCGTCCATCTTGGCCCAGTGCACCTTCGCACGGGCAAAAGCCCGGCGTGCACCTTCGATGCAGACGAACCACTTTATGACTTCCAGCCATGGGCAGGCATCCACAAGCTGCCTCACCAGGCCGAAGTAGCTGTTGGGAAGGGAGTTGCCAGGCCACATCCGGACTATAAGGCTCCTCATGGCCTGTTCGGCCGCCTTGTGCTGCTTGACCAGTTACTTCAGCTGGTTGCTCACAGGCATCAGGTGTTCGGTCCCAGTATACTGAGACCAGAACAACTTCTCCGTCGATCTTCCCTCCTCGGCCTGGTAGTACTTTGCGGCATCTGACACACCGCGGGGAAAATCTGCGAATGCTCCTGGAGAGCTCTAGACTCGGGTAAGTAACAAGTAATTTACTTTCACATGCTTGCTTTGCATAATGAATGCCTTACCCGCCGCTATCTTCCTCATCGCCTCAATTTCCTAGAGGGCCTTTTGGGCTTCAGCCTTGGCATGCTTTGTGCTCTCAAGGGCCGCGGCAAGCTCGGACTCTCGCGTTTTCGAGTCAAGCTCCAAAGTCTCGTGCTTCTTCACGAGAGCCTGGAGCTCTTGCTGCACCTCGCCCACCCGTGCCTCTTGTTTCTCCCGCTCGGTGCGCTCCTTGGCCGCTTTGTTTTCGGCCTCGGACAGCGCTCGCTTCAGGGTCGCCATTTCGGTCATGGCCCCTGGCACATCCATGATGATCCTATCATTTTGCAACCACATCTTTATATATATATAGACAAGGTATTACTTACCTTTGTTCTCCTCGAGCTACCTCTTCGCAAGGCCGAGTTCTTTCTCAGATCGCTCGAGGTTCTGCTTCAGTGCGGCGACCTCCGCAGTCAGTGCGGCAGAGGTCAACAGCGAAGCCTGCATACGCGTACAGACATACTTATATTAGACTCCTGCATATATTATTTGATCATCTATTCGGCTTTTCTTTGTGAACACCAAACAGAGCATCAGGGGCTACTGTCTATGCGGTAATATTTTCCTATATTTTAGATACTTACTGTCGGTGTCAAAACCGGCGGATCTCGGGTAGGGGGTCCCGAACTGTGCGTCTAGGCCGGATGGTAACAAGAGGCAAGGGACATGAAGTTTTACCCAGGTTCGGGCCCTCTCGATGGAGGTAAAACCCTACATCCTGCTTGATTAATATTGATGATATGGGTAGTACAAGAGTAGATCTACCACAAGATCAGAGAGGCTAAACCCTAGAAGCTAGCCTATGGTATGATTGTTGTTGTTTATGTTGTCCTATGGACTAAAACCCTCCAGTTTATATAGACACCGGAGAGGGTTAGGGTTACACAAAGTCGGTTACAATGGTAGGAGATCTACATATCCGTATCGCCAAGCTTGCCTTCCACGCCAAGGAAAGTCCCTTCCGGACACGGGACGAAGTCTTCAATCTTGTATCTTCATAGTCCAGGAGTCCGGCTGAAGGTATAGTCCGGCCATCCGGACACCCCCTAATCCAGGACTCCCTCAGTAGCCCCTGAACCAGGCTTCAATGACGACGAGTCCGGCGCGCAGATTGTCTTCGGCATTGCAAGGCGGGTTCCTCCTCCAAGTACTTCATAGAAGATTTTGAACAGAAAGATAGTGTCCGGCTCTGCAAAATAAGTTTCCACATATTGCCATAGAGAGAATAATATTTACACAAATCTAATCTGCTGACGTATTCCGTAGTGTGACACACCACGGCCAAGCCTTTATCCGAGTCGTTTCATTATCCCACCTCAGCGCGTCATGCGAGGCGGTTTCCTTGGCACGTCTTGTTAAAGCAGAGATCGTGTCCCCTTATTCCGGGATTCTCATCAATACGGGCGTGGGTAACCCAACCGCGCCATTGATTACGGTGCTTGGAGACAAGCGAGTTTTACCAGGCTGGTGGGGACACGTAGTTGCATCCACCCATATAAGGGGATAAGGATCCACCTTTTCACCTACGCCTTCTTCCTCCCTTGCTTATCCATTCTCGCGCACTCGAGCTCCAGCGCCCAAGTCTGCACTCCCCACCTTCTCCAGCCATGTCCGGAGCGGGAGGCAAGTGGATGGTCTCCTCCGTCACGGAGGGACACATCAAAAAACTGAGGAAGGCCGGATACTTGTCTAACGACATTGCGTACCGGCTTCCCGAAAAGGGGCAGCTCATCCCCACCCCTAGGCCCCGTGAGAGGGTGGTGTTCCTCCCCCATTTCCTCCATAGACTGGGCTTCCCTCTTCACCCATTTGCCCGGGGGTCATGTTCTACTATGGCCTAGATTTCCATGATCTGGCCCCGAACTTTGTCCTCAACATCTCGGCGTTTATCGTCGTGTGTGAGGCTTTCCTCCGCATCCACCCCCATTTCGGCCTATGGCTCAAGACTTTCAATGTCAAGCCGAAGGTGGTGCGTGGCAACCAGGCGGAGTCCGGAGGCGCCATGGTGGGAAAGATGGCCAATGTCTTATGGCTCGAGGGATCCTTTGTGGAGACCCTGAAGGGGTGGCAATCGGGGTGGTTTTACATCACCGAGCCGCGCGACCCCGAATGGGTCGCAGCCCCCGAGTTTCGATCCGGACCCCCTACGCGGCTCACCTCCTGGAAGGAGATGGGCCTGTCGTGGGGTCAAAAAGGAGAGCTGACCAGGACTCCAAACATGCGTCCAAACCCTGGTGGACAAGAAGCTCAAACTTGTCAACGTAGTCCAGGTTAGGCTCATCCGCCTGATCCTCCCGTGTCAACAACGGGCTTTCAACCTGTGGGAGTTCGACCCGGCGCGGCACCAAACTCTGAGCAGGCTCTTCGACACGACGTACGAAGATGCCTGGAAGGTGCTTTTCAAGGGCGCCGAGGCCCCCGCATCCGGTACCGAGGATCGCAGATTCAGTACGCAGCGTCACGCTCATGCGGTAAGCTGTTTTTTCCTTTTACAGGGTATCAGTTTTTCATAGTTTGACTCTATGTGGGATCTAAGCTCCCTTACCTTTGACAGGATTGGCAGGTGACGTTCGGACAGATCAACTGTCCGGCTCCTTTGCTCGAAGGCCCAGCAGACGCTCGCTTGGCGAAGCTGCTGGTTCCGGCACCCTATGTGGTGCCGGAGAAGAAGGCCGCAAAAAGGGCCACGGGGACTCGAAAGAGTGCCCGGCGCCAGGAGGTGTCAGATCCATCATCCGAAGGTTCCGAGGCGCATTCCTCCCGTGAAGACGAGGAGGAAGAAGAAGAGACCTCTCCCCCTCCAGCGGGAGGAGAGAAGAAAAGGAAGGCCGCCCTCTCTGGGGAGGCCGGAGGGTCCAAGAAGGGGAAAACCCTTCCTCCGGACTACTCCACCGATGCCGACGACGGCGGAAAGGAGTGGCCGCCCAGGGCCAAGCCCCTGGCAAAATCGTAAGTATCTGGATACCAGAGTAATTCGTAGCATTCATTTATTGCACAGCTTTCCCTTATGTCGAATATGTTTATGCAGCCCACCCAAAGACCGGCTCAACGCATCGTCGAGCGGCTCACTGGACTCGTCGGATGTGAACTCGCTTCCGATGGCTTCCTCCCCCCGCCCTACGGACGACACCGAAGTGTTGTCCCAACAGGTTCCAAGCCGCAAGGCGACCTCCCGGACTCCAGGAGTAAAGGGGATGAAACCCCCCTGGGCTCCAAGTTCGGCTCTAGGCCGGACACCGTTCCGAAACCTTCAAAGGTTCCAGAGTCCGGTGGGGGACCTCCTTCCAAGAGGAGCAAGCCCACCGTGCCGGTGACCCCCGTCCAACCGGAGGCGCCGGACAATCTGTTGGAGACGCTCCAAGGCGCCTCCATCGACGAGGAGCACCGCACCATTATGAGTGCGGTGGTCCAGAAGGTTCAGTCCGCCAAGAGTGGACTGACTGAAGCTTGTACTAGCCTTTTAACAGGCTTTGAGGTAAGTAAAGAATGTGTAAATAATATTACCGCATAGACAGTAGCCCCTGAAGCTCTATTTGGCGTTCGGGAAGAAAAGACGAATAGAGGATCAAATAAAATTCACAGGAGTCTAACAAAAAGGAGTCAATATGTGTGTGCAGGCTTCTCTGCTTACGTCGGCCGCACTGACTGCGGAAGTGGACACACTAAAGCAGAACCTCGAGCGGTCCGAGCAAGAGCTCGGGCGTGTCAAGAAGCACCTCGAGGACAATGAAGGTAAGAAATACCTTGTTTAAATATATATAAAAAGGTGCAATTGCAAAAAATGACAGGATTATCGTGGCTATTGTAGGGGCCACGTCTGAGGTGGCGACCCTTAAGCAAGCATTGGTCGAGGCCGAGAAGAGGGCGGCCACGGAGCGCACCGAGCGGGAGAAGTATGAGGCCGAAGTTGGCAAGGTACGGCAAGAGCTCCAGGCTCTCATGGAAAGACATGAGAGTTTGGAGCTTGACTCAAAGACGCGAGCGTCCGAGCTCGCGGTGGCTATTGAAAATGCCAAGTCTGCCAAGGCCGAATCCCAGAAGACCCTCCAGGAGTTGGATGAGGTGAAGAAGATAGCGGCGGGTAAGGCATTCTTTATGCAAAGCAAACACATAAACGTGAGTTACTTGTTACTTACCCGAATCCGGAGCTCTCCAGGAGCGTACGCAGATCTTCCCCGGAGTGTGTCCGATGCCGCCGCATTCTATCGAGCCGAGGAGGGAAGCTCGACAGAGAAGGTGTTCTGGTCTCAGTATGCTGAGGCCGGACACCCCGTGCCCCTGAGCGACCAGCTGAAGCAACTGGTCGAGCTCCACAAGGCGGCCGAACAGGCCATGAAGGGCCTCATAGTTCGGCTGTGGCCTGGAGAGGCTCTTCCTGGGAGCTATTTCGGGCTGGTGCGGCGGCTGGTGGAGGCCTGTCCAAGGCTCGAAGTCATCAAGCGCTCCGTCTGCATTGAAGGTGCCCGTAGGGCCCTTGCCCGTGCTAAGGTACACTGGGGCAAGCTGGATGCTGAGAAGCTTGTGAAGGACGGGCCACCGCCGGGGAAAGAGCATCGCAAGCCCGAGAATTATTATAAGGATGTTCTGAAGGGTGCCTGCCTTGTGGCGGATGAATGTTCTAGGGATGTAATTTTTGAGTGAAACTTGCTCGTTTTGTCCTGTGCGCTGAAAACTTGTTCATATGCGCTAAGCAATGCTGTTGGAATTTAAAATATTACCTTCTGTGCGGCTGTTTATCAATTCTGAGAGATGGCAAGTCGTCGGCTTCTGCCCCCGTGCCGCTAGTGTTGGGGTGTTCGGGGATAAACCTGAGCGCTCTTTTTCCCATGTTTGGGTCCTTCGAGGGAGGCGCTTAGCCCAACGAACAAGGCAATCGGACTATAATGCATGAACACTCTCACTTAGCCATAGAATTCTATAATTTTAAATTTCGGCGAAGCCCCTGGTATTCGGAAGACCGAGTTCGGGGCGCTATCCATGCCTTGGCCGGACAGAGCCGGCTCCTCGCTCTAAGCGGCATAAGTCGTTAGGGACTTGAAAAACCTCTTGAACAGCGACCAGCTCTCGCTTCATCATGACAGTCAGTTTTAGCTTTCTCCACTGAGGTGCTCGACCCAGCTCAACTGGGGCACAATCGCAGTGGTTCTCCTAGTGCTACCTTAGCCGATATAGCGGAACGTAAGGCACCAAAACAGAGGAGCTGGGCAAACCCAACTATTGACCCAAGACATGATTCGGAGCCGATGCATATAATGCTATAAGTTCGGGGTGCCGCACTTGTTAAAGTGTTCGGACTTCTCACACCATATTGAGGGGTACTAAAGCCCCTGGCGTATTTAGGCCGTACCAAAGCGTACGGGTGCAATATGTCGTTAAGGAACATATATATATATATATATATATATATAAGTGTAATGCAAAAATAGACAAAAGCTATGCACTGTTTATTAAAGAGGGCTATGATCAAAGCAGAACGATACAAATAATGCGATAAGAAAAAGGTTGGACTATGTAACATGTCCGTTCCAGGGGCAAGCTGCAGAATAGTATGCGAAACAGGTATACTGCTCGTGATAGAGACCACCTGGGAGTTCGGTAATGCGGCGCGGCTTGTCTGCTTCCCTGGTTCTTGCATCGTTTGTGCGGCAATTGAACTGCCGAACAGGACTTTCGAAGTGTGGAGTCCTGAAAGTAAGAGAAAATTAAAAAAACGGCAGCCCCTGGTGCGGTTTAAGCCATGTTTCCGGCGTGCCATGATGGTGCCCCCTCCCCTGTACCCATGGTATTTCTAGAGCGTAGTTATGTACGCGAAGTACTGGTGTCGCATTTTTGCGAGGGCTGGGGTTGGGGCCGCATTGCTACGCCTACTCGGATCGTGCCAGGCGGTCTTGTTGTAGGTTACTCCGGGCGCGCTTGACGGTGTCCGGTCGTTTAATGGCCGGACTGGAGAACTGCCTGGAGAGGCTGCTTTGTACTTCCGCAGCAAGGGCCGCCGTGTGCTCCTCCGTTCGGAGGGAGCGTTTGGTGTTTCCATTGACCGTAATTACTCCTCGAGGGCCTGGCATCTTGAGTTTAAGGTATGCATAGTGCGGTACCGCATTGAACTTGGCGAATACGGTTCGCCTGAGCAGTGCGTGATAGCCACTGCGGAATGGGACTATGTCGAAGATTAACTCCTCACTTCGGAAATTATCCGGAGATCCGAAGACCACTTCAAGTGTGACTGAGCCTGTACAGTTGGCCTCTTCACCTGGTATTACGCCTTTAAAGGTCGTTTTGGTGGGCTTAATCCTCGAGGGATCTATGCCCATTTTCCGCACTGTATCCTGGTAAAGCAGGTTCAGGCTACTGCCGCCATCCATAAGGATTCTAGTGAGATGAAATCCGTCAATAATTGGGTGTAGAACCAATGCGGTGAATCCGCCATGACGGATGCTAGTGGGATGGTCCCTTCGATCAAAGGTGATCGGGCAGGAGGACCATGGGTTGAACTTTGGGGCGACTGGCTCTACCGCGTATACATCCCTTAACGCGCGCTTCCGCTCCCTTTTGGGGACGTGGGTTGCGTATATCATGTTCACCGTCCGCACTTGTGGGGGAAAACCCTTCTGTCCACTGTTGTTCGGCGGCCGGGGGTATTCGGTCCAAACTGGACGGGCCCCTAGGATTCCTTTTGAATGGCTTTTTCCGCTGACAGGATTTAGAGCCTCTGAATCCGGCATTAACTGTCGTATCCTCAGCATTGTCGCCGTTAATGTGGCGCTTCTGCTTGTTGCGACGCGACCTGCCACTACTATCCCTGGTATCCGAATTACCAGGGCTCTTGGTCATATTGTTGCTACGAGCAAGCCAGTTGTCTTCTCCCACGCAAAAGCGGGTCATGAGTGTCGTGAGTGCTGCCATAGACTTCGGCTTTTCCTATCCAAGGTGCCGGGCAAGCCGATATTGTGCTTGAAGGCTGCTAGGGCCTCAGTGTCCGGACAGTCGACTATTTGATTTTTCTTTGTTAGGAATCGTGTCCAGAATTGCCTGGCCGATTCCTCTGGCTGCTGAATTACGTGACTTAGGTCATCAGCGTCTGGGGGTCACACATAAGTGCCCTGGAAATTTTCGAGGAATGCGGCTTCCAGGTCCTCCCAACAACTGATTGATCCTGCTGGCAAGCTGTTAAGCCAATGCCGAGCTGGTCCTTTAAACTTGAGTGGGAGGTATTTGATGGCGTGGAAATCATCGCCGTAAGCCATGTGGATATGAAGGAGATAGTCCTCGATCCATACCGCAGGATCTGTTGTGCCATCATATGATTCGATATTTATGGGTTTGAAACCCTCGGGGATTTGATGATCCATTATTTCGTCTGTGAAGCATAGTGGGTGCGGCGCCTCTGTACTAGGCTATATCACGACGTAGCTCCAATGAGCTTTGTCTATTGTGTTCGGCCCTGCCAAATTTGTGGCCGGCGTGACGGTTACCGTCTCAAGCCGTGGGGCGCCCACGCGATCCGTAGATCGATCTTGTTTGCCTTGCCTTGTCCTCCAACATATCTCGTAAGTCCGGCACATATTCCTATGCCTTGGTACGGGGTACGGCTTGAGTGGAGGGCCGAGAGGCCTCTCTGTCACGGCCATGAGGTGGCCGGTCGGCCGCATCGAGTGCTTCCTCCTCTAATCGGGGTAGCAACCTGCGCTTTGCGTAGCTCTTGGAGGGGCGTTCGAGTTTATGCTCTTCGGCCGCAAGGACTTTAGTCCATCTGTCGACTAGCAAATCTTGATCAGCTCTAAGCTGTTGCTGTTTTTTCTGGAGGCTTCTTGCCGTGGCCATAAGCCTGCGTTGAAAACGCTCTTGCTCGATGGGATCCTCTGGCACGACGAATTCGTCGTCGTCGAGGCTTGCCTCGTCTTCGGAGGGAGGCATATAGTTATCTTCCTCGACCTCTCTGTCTGTCGCTCTCTCATGAGGGCTGGTTTCTCCATCCTCCTGTGCTAAATCTTGCTGGAGGGGGTTTTCTTCGGCACTTTCTGGAGTATTCTTATCTCCCGTGCTGGAATCACCGTATTTGTTTTGGCGGGATTTTGAGCGGCGCCGCTGACGCCGGCGCTTAGGCTGTTTCTTGGAGGGGTCATCCTCCGCTGTTCCATCGCCATCTCCTTCTTTTGGGGTGTCCACCATGTATATGTCATATGACGAGGTGGCTTTCCAGGGCCTGATAGGCGCTGGTTCTTCATCGTCTCCTTCATCGGTGTCCATACCGTCGATGTCTTCGGAGTCGAAGTCGAGCATGTCGGTTAAGTCGTCGACAGTGGCTACAAAGTGGGTGGTGGGTGGGCTTTGAATTTCTTCATCGTCCGAATCCCAACCTTGCTGACCATAGTCCGGCCAGGGCTCTCCTGATAAAGAGAGAGACTTCAGTGTCTTCAGAATATCGCCGAAAGGCGAGTGCTGAAAGATGTCCGCGGCAGTAAACTCCATAATCGGTGCCCAATCGGATTCGATCGGCAAGGGCGTGGAGGGTTCGGAGTCCGGCTCCTTGGAGTCACGAGTCTCGCAGAGTGCGGGGCTGGTGTTCGGCTCGATCGCCGTTGGGATCACAGCCCCCGAGGCGGCGTCCAACCACCCATCCTCGATCGGCCTAGTTGGCTCCGAATTAAGGGTCGAAGCCGATGCTGGTGCGGCCTCCAGGGCACTGTTCGGCGGCAGAGCTAGATCATGCTCGTCATGACAGTGCGGCGTGCTCGGCAGTGGCTCGAATCCATCGAAGATCAAGTCCCCGCGGATGTCAGCCGTGTAGTTTAAATTTCCAAATCTGACCTGACGGCCAGGGGCATAGCTTTCGATCTGCTCCAGATGGCCAAGTGAATTGGCCCGCAGTGCGAAGCCGCCGAAGACGAAAATCTGTCCGGGGAGGAAGGTCTCACCCTGGACTGCATCGCCATTGATGATCGTAGGAGCCATCAAGCCTGACGGCGACGACACAGAGGAACTCTCAATGAAAGCACCAATGTCGGTGTCAAAACCGGCGGATCTCGGGTAGGGGGTCCCGAACTGTGCGTCTAGGCCGGATGGTAACAGGAGGCAAGGGACACGAAGTTTTACCCAGGTTCGGGCCCTCTCGATGGAGGTAAAACCCTACGTCCTGCTTGATTAATATTGATGATATGGGTATTACAAGAGTAGATCTACCACGAGATCGGAGAGGCTAAACCCTAGAAGCTAGCCTATGGTATAATTGTTGTTCTTTATGTTGTCCTACGGACTAAAGCCCTCCGGTTTATATAGACACCGGAGAGGGTTAGGGTTACACAAAGTTGGTTACAATGGTAGGAGATCTGCATATCCGTATCGCCAAGCTTGCCTTCCACGCCAAGGAAAGTCCCTTCCGGACACGGGACGAATCTTCAATCTTGTATCTTCATAGTCCAGGAGTCCGGCTGAAGGTATAGTCCGGCCATCCGGACACCCCCTAATCCAGGACTCCCTCACTTACCTCAAAGCCTGTTAGAAGGCTGGCACAGGCTTCAGTCAGTCCGCTCTTGGCGGACTGAACCTTCTTGATCACCGCACTCATAATAGTGCGGTGCTCTTCGTCGATGGAAGCGTCGCGAAGCGCTCCCAGCAGGTTGTCCGGTGCCTCTGGATGGACAGAGGTCACCGGCACGGGCGGCTTGCCCCTCTTGGAAGGGGGCCGCCTACCGAAGTCCAGAACCACTGGAGGTTCCGGCGCGGTGTTCAGCTGAGGGCCGAACTTGGAGCCCTTTGGAGTCTTGCTCCCTTTGCATCTGGAGTTCGGAAGGTTGCCTTGAGGCGCCTCCGGGACTATCTCCCCCTGGCTCGGTGCCCCTTGAGACAATACCTCGACATTGTCCGTAGGGCGAGGAGAGGAGGCGGTTGGAAGTGACTCACTATTCATATCCGATGAGTCCAAGGAACCGTCCGACGAGGATACGTCGATGCGGGCTCGGGGCGGACTGCACGATCATATTCGACATTAGGAGAAGCAGTGCAATAAAAGTATGCTATGAGTTACTCTGGTATCCGAATACTTACAACTTCGCCAGGGGCTAGGCCCTGAGTAACCACTCGTCTTTGCTGTCGGCGGTGATACATCTCCAACGTATCTATAATTTTTGATTGCTCCATGCTATATTATCTACTGTTTTGGACTATATTGGGCTTTATTTTCCACTTTTATATTATTTTTGGGACTAACCTATTAACCGGAGGCCCAGCCTAGAATTGTTGTTTTTGCCTATTTCAGTGTTTCG
Organism: Triticum urartu; assembly: GCF_056163025.1. Taxonomy (NCBI): domain Eukaryota; kingdom Viridiplantae; phylum Streptophyta; class Magnoliopsida; order Poales; family Poaceae; genus Triticum; species Triticum urartu. Next base: position 685,291,528 of record NC_141879.1, read on the forward strand.
GATAAACAGAATATCAAACGAAGTCCAAACGGAATAAAATCTTCGGAAACGTGATTTTCTCACTGAACGTGATCCAGGAGACTTGGACCCTACTGCAAGGGATCAAAGAGGTGGTCACGAGGGTGGGGGCGCCCCCCCTAGGGCGCGCCCCCTGCCTCGTGGGCCCCTCGGTGCTCCACCGACGTACTCCTTCCTCCTATATATACACACGTACCCCCAAACGATCAGAACAGGAGCCAAAAACCTAACTCCACCATCGCAACTTTCTGTATCCACGAGATCCCATCTTGGGGCCTGTTTCGGAGCTCCGCCGGAAGAGGGCCGTCATCACGGAGGGCTTCTACATCATCCTAGCCCCTCCGATGAAGTGTGAGTAGTTTACCTCAGACCTTCGAGTCCATAGTTAGTAGCTAGATGGCTTCTTCCCTCTCTTTGAATCTCAATACAAAGTTATCCCCATTTCTTGTGGAGATCTATTCGATGTAATCTTCTTTTTGCGGTGTGTTTGCTGAGACCGATGAATTGTGGGTTTATGATCAAGTCTATCTATGAATAATATTTGAATCTTCTCTGAATTCTTTTATGCATGATTGGTTATCTTTGCAAGTCTCTTCGAATTATCCGTTTGGTTTGGCCAACTAGATTGGTAGTTCTTGCCATGGGAGAAGTGCTTAGCTTTGGGTTCGATCTTGCGATGTCCTTACCCAGTGACAGAAGGGGCAGCAAGGCACGTATTGTATCGTTGCCGTCGAGGATAACAAGATGGGGTTTATTTCATATTGCATGAATTTATCTCTCTACATCATGTCATCTTGCTTAAGTCGTTACTCTGTTTTTAACTTAATACTCTAGATGCATGCTGGATAGCGGTCGATGAGTGGAGTAATAGTAGTAGATGTAGAATCGTTTCGATCTACTTGTCGTGGACGTGATGCCTATATACATGATCATGCCTAGATATTCTCATAATTATGCACAATTCTATCAATTGCTCAACAGTAATTTGTTCACCCACCGTAGAATACTTATGCTCTTGAGAGAAGCCACTAATGAAACCTATGGCCCCCGGGTCTATTCTCATCATATCAATCTCCATCACTTTTATATTGTTTTGCTATTTACTTTGCCTTTACTTTTTACTTTAAATCTTTATATCAAAAATACCAAAAATATTATATCTATCAGATCTCACTCTCGTAAGTGACCGTGAAGGGCTTGACAACCCCTAATCGCGTTGGTTGCGAGTAGCTATCGCTTTGTGCAGGTACGAGGGACTTGAGCGTGGGCTCCTACTGGATTGATACCTTGGTTCTCAAAAACTGAGGGAAATACTTACGCTACTCTGCTGCATCATCCCTTCCTCTTCGGGGAAAACCAACGCAAGCTCAGGACGTAGCAGGCGGCGGTGGTGGAACAGTCCGGAAGGAGAGTCCTTCCCTTCTTGGACCCTTCGGCCTCCCCGGTTGGGGAGGCCTTCCTTTTCTTATCTCCCCCGGCTGGAGGGGGAGAATCTTCATCTTCCTCCTCCTCGTTTTCACGGGAGGAGTGCGTCTCGGAGTTATCGGACGATGAGTTCGATACCACCTGGCGCCGGGAACTCTTTCAGGTTCCCATGGCCTTCTTCTTGATCTTCTTCTCCAACACCTCATAAGGAGCCGGAGTCCGCATCTCCGTCAGGAGAGCGTCTGAAGGGTCTTCGGGCAGAGGGGCCGGACAGTCAATCTGCTCCGATGTCTCCACCCAGTCCTGTCAAAGGCATGGGAGCTCAGACCCCGCACATGGTTAAACTATGGAAAATAAATACCCTACGAGGTGTACAGAACTTACCGGATTCGCAGGGCGCGTTGCGCTTAGCCTGCGGTCCTCGGTAAGGGGAGGGGGGGCCTCGGCGCCCTTGAACAGCACCTTCCAGACGTCCTTATGCGTCGTGTCGAAGAGCTCACATAGAGTCTGGTGCTGGGCCAGGTCGAACTCCCATAAGTTGAAAGCCCGTTGTTGACACGGGAGGATCCGGCGGAAGAGCATGACCTGGACTATGTTGACAAGCTTGAGTTTCTTGCCTATCATGTTCCGGATACACTTCTGGAGTCCGTCCAGCTCCACCGATGAGCCCCAGGACAGTCCCTTCTCCTTCCAGGAAGTGAGCCATGTGGGGATTCCGGATCAAAACTCGGGGGCTGCCACCCAGTTGGTGTTGCGCGGCTCGGTGATGTAGAACCACCCCGATTGCCACCCCTTTATGATCTCCACGTAGGAGCCCTCGAGCCATGTAACGTTGGGCATTTTTCCCACCATGGCTCCGCCGGATTCCGCTTGTTGGATGCCTACTACCTTCGGTTTGACATTGAAGGTCTTCAGCCACAGGCCGAAGTGGGGCCGGATGCGGAGGAAAGCCTCGCACACGACGATGAACGTCGAGATGTTGAGGATGAAATTCGGGGCCAGATCATGGAAGTCCAACCCATAATAGAACATAAGGCCGCGGACGAATGGATGGAGGGGAAACCCCAGTCCGCGGACGAAGTGGGTGAGAAAAACCACTCTTTCATAAGGTTCCGGGGTAGGAACGATCTGCCCCGCGGCTGGCAGCCGGTGCGCAATATCCGCGGCTAAGTATCCGGCCCCGCGTAGCTTTTTGATGTCTCCCTCCGTAACGCAGGAGACCATCCACTTGCCTCCCACTCCGGACATGTTTGGAGAGGGTTGAGGAGAAGGATGTGGACTTGGGCGCTGGAGCTCGAGTGCGCGAGAATGGATGAGCAAGGAGGAAGAAGGCGTGGGTAGAAAAAGGTGAACCCTTATCCCTTTATAAGGGCGGACGAAACTATGCGCCCCCACCAGCCTGGTAAATCTCGCTTATCCCCCAAGCGCCGTAATTGATGGCGCGGTTGGGTTACCCATGTCCCTATTTATGGGAACCCCGTAATAAGGGGACACGATCTCTGCTTCAACAAGAGGTGCCAAGGAAACCGCCTCGCGAAACACGCTGAGGTTGGTTGTGAAAAATGATTCGAATCATGACCTGGCTGTGGTGTGATGTCACACTGCGAATGCGTCGGCAGATTATATTTGTGAAAATATTATTCTCTCTACGGTTGTATGTGGAACTTGTTTTGTAGAGCCAGACACGATCCTCGTGTTCAAAATCTTCTATGAAGTATTCGGAGGAGGAACCCGCCTTGCAATGCCAAAGATAATCTGCGCGTCGGACTCATCGTCATTGAAGCCTGGTTCAGGGGCTACTGAGGGACCCTGGATTTGGGGGTATCCGGACAGCCGGATTATATCCTCTGGCCGGACTGTTGGACTATGAAGATACAAGATTGAAGACTTCGTCCCGTGTCCGGATGGGACTCTCCTTGGCGTGGAAGGCAAGCTTGGCAATACGGATATATAGATCTCCTTCCTTGTAACCGACTATGTGTAACCCTAGCCCCCTCCGGTGTCTATATAAACCGGAGGGTTTAGTCCGTAGGACCAACAACAACAATCATACCATAGGCTAGCTTCTAGGGTTTAGCCTCTTCGATCTCGTGGTAGATCAACTCTTATACTACTCATATTATCAAGAACAATCAAGCAGGACGTAGGGTATTACCTCCATCAAGAGGGCCTGAACCTGGGTAAACATCGTGTCCCCTGCCTCCTGTTACCATCCACCTAGACGCACCGTTTGGGACCCCCTACCCGAGATCCGCCGGTTTTGACACCGACAATACCCCTCTGATTATGAACATGAATATGCTTTGTGAGTAGTTACGTTTGTTCCTGAGGACATGGGAGAAGTCTTGCTATTATTAGTCATGTGAATTTGGTATTCGTTCGATATTTTGATGAGATGTATGTTGTCTCTCCTCTAGTGGTGTTATGTGAATGTCGACTACATGACACTTCACCATTATTCGAGCCTAGAGGAAGGCATTGGGAAGTAATAAGTAGATGATGGGTTGCTAGAGTGACAGAAGCTTAAACCCTAGTTTATGCGTTGCTTCGTAAGGGGCTGATTTGGATCCACATGTTTCATGCTATGGTTAGGTTTACCTTAATACTTTTATTGTAGTTGTGGATGCTTGCAATAGAGGTTAATCATAAGTGGGATGCTTTTCCAAGTAAGGACAGTACCCAAGCACCGGTCCACCCATATACCAAATTATCAAAGTACCGAACAGAAATCATATGAATGTGATGAAACCTAGCTTGACAATAATTCCCATGTGTCCTCGGGAGCGCTTTTCCCTATATAAGAATTTGTCCAGGCTTGTCCTTTGCTACAAAAAGGATTGGGCCACCTTGCTGCACTTTATTTAGTTTTGATACTTGTTTCTCATTACAAATTATCTTATCACAAAACTATCTGTCACCTATAATTTTAGTGCTTGCAGAGAATACCTTGTTGAAAACCGCTTATCATTTCCTTCTGCTCCTCGTTGGGTTCGACACTCTTACTTATCAAAAGGACTACGATAGATCCCCTATACTTGTGGGTCATCAAGACTCTTTTCAGGCGCCATTGCCGGGGAGTGAAGCGCCTTTGGTAGGTGGAATTTGGTAAGGAAAAATTTATATAGTGTGCTGAAATTTACTGTCACTTGTTACTATGGAAAGTAATCCTCAAAGGGGCTTGTTCGGGGTATCTTCACCACGACCAGTAGAGCAAAGAGTTGCTCCTCAACTTACTCAACCTACTGAACCTAATGAAAATGTCTACTTTGAAATTCCTTCGGGTATGATAGAAAAACTGCTAGCTAATCCTTTTGCAGGAGATGGAACATTACATCCTGATGAGCACCTAATATATGTGGATGAAGTTTGTGGATTATTTAAGCTTGCAGGTATGCCCGATGATGTTATCAAGAAGAAGGTCTTCCCTTTATCTTTGGAGGGAGATGCATTGACATGGTATAGGCTATGTGATGATATGGGATCGTGGAACTACAAACGATTGAAATTGGAATTTCATCAGAAGTTTTATCCTATGCATCTTGTTCATCGTGATCGTAATTATATATATAATTTTTGGCCTCGCGAAGGAGAAAGCATCGCTCAAGCTTGGGGGAGGCTTAAATCAATGTTATATTCATGCCGCAATCATGAGCTCTCAAGAGAAATGATTATCCAAAAAATTATGCTTGGCTTTCTGGTAACAATCGCACCATGCTCGATACTTCTTGTGTTGGCTCTTTTATGATGAAGACTATTGAATTCAAATGGGATTTATTGGAAAGAATTAAACGCAACTCTGAAGATTGGGATCTCGACGAAGGTAAGAAGTCAGGTATTACACCTAAGTTTGATTGTGTTAAATATTTTATGGATACCGATGTTTTCCGTAAATTTACCACTAAATATGGACTTGACTCTGAGATAGTAGCTTCTTTCTGTGAATATTTTGTTACTCATGTTTATATCCCTAAGGAGAAGTGTTTAAATATCATCCTCCCATAGAAGTAAAAGTAGTTGCACCTACTAAAGTTGAAGAAAAGACTATCACTTATACTGATCCTATTATTCCTACTGCTTATGTTGAGAAACCACCTTTTCCTGTTAGGATAAAAGATCATGCTAAAGCTTCAACTGTGGTTCGTAAAAGCAATATTAGAACCTATACACCTCCTGAGCAAGTTAAAGTTGAACCTAATATTGCTATTGTTAAGGATCTCTTGCCTGATAATATTGATGGGCATGTTATTTATTTCTGTGAGGAAACTGCTAGAATTCTTAAACCTTGTGCTAAAGATAAACATAGACCTGTGGTAGGCATGCCTGTTATTTCTGGTAAAATAGGAGATCATTGTTATCATGGCTTGTGTGATATGGGTGCTAGTGCTAGTGCAATACCTATTGACTTATACAAAGAAATTATGCATGATATTGCACCTGCTGAGTTAGAAGATATTGATGTCACAATTAAACTTAACAATAGAGATACTATTTCACCCATGGGAATTGTTAGAGATGTTGAAGTCTTGTGTGGGAAAACTAAATATCCTACTGATTTTCTTGTTCTTGGTTCCCCACAAGATAACTTTTGTCCCATTATATTTGGTAGGCCCTTCTTAGACACTGTTAATGCTAGGATAGACTGCAAAAGGATGTTGTTACTATTGGTTTAGGTGATATGTCTCATGAGTTCAACTTTTCTAAATTTCGTAGACAACACCGTGAAGAGGAATTGCCTAGTAAAGATGAAATTATTGGTCTTGCTTCTATTGCCGTACCTCCTAGTGATCCTTTAGAACAATATTTGCTAGACCATGAAAATGATATGTTTATGAATGAAAGAAGGGAAATAGATGAAGTGTTCTTTAAACAGGGACCTATTCTGAAACTCAACTTGCCTGTTGAAATCTTAGGGGATCCTCCTCCACCAAAGGGTGATCCCGTGTTTGAGCTTAAACCATTGCCTGATACTCTTAAATATGCTTATCTTGATGAAAAGAAGATATATCATGTTATTATTAGCGCTAACCTTTCAGAGAAGGAGGAAGAAAAATTATTGAAAACTCTCAAGAAGCACCGTGCTGCTATTGGATATACTCTTGATGATCTTAAGGGCATTAGTCCCACTCTATGTCAACACAAAATAATTTTGGAAAAAGATGCCAAACCAGTTATTGATCACCAACGACGACTGAATCCTAAGATGAAAGAAGTGGTAAGAAAAGAAATACTAAAGCTCCTTGAGGCAGGTATAATTTATCCCGTTGCTGATAGTCAGTGGGCAAGTCATGTCCATTGTGTTCCTAAGAAAGGAGGTATTACTGTCGTTCCTAATGATAAAGATGAATTGATTCCGCAAAGAATTATTACAGGTTATAGGATGGTAATTGATTTCCGCAAATTAGATAAGGCTACTAAAAAAGATCATTACCCCTTACCTTTTATTGATCAAATGCTAGAAAGATTATCCAAACATACACATTTTTGCTTTCTAGATGGTTATTCTGGTTTCTCTCAAATACCTGTATCAGCTGATGATCAATGTAAGACCACTTCTACTTGCCCTTTTAGTACTTTTGCTTATAGACGTATGCCTTTGGGTTTATGTAATGCACCTGCTACCTTTCAAAGATGCATGATGGCTATATTTTCTGATTTTTGTGAAAAGATATGTGAGGTATTCATCGATGATTTCTCAGTTTATGGATCCTCTTTTGATGATTGCTTAAGCAACCTTGATCGAGTTTTGCAGAGATATGAAGAAACTAACCTTGTCTTGAATTGGGAGAAATGCCACTTTATGGTTAATGAAGGTATTGTCTTGGGGCACAAAATTTCTGAAAGAGGCATTGAAGTTGATAAAGCTAAAGTTGATGCTATTGAAAAGATGTCGTGTCCCAAGGACATCAAAGGTATAAGAAGTTTCCTTGGTCATGCCGGTATTTATAGGAGGTTCATTAAGGACTTCTCAAAAATTTCTCGGCCTCTGACTAATTTATTACAAAAAGATATACCGTTCGTTTTGATGATGATTGTGTAGAAGCGTTTGAAATACTTAAGAAAGCATTGATGTCTACACCTATTGTTCAGCCACCTGATTGAAATTTCCTTTTGAAATTATGTGTGATGCTAGTGATTATGATGTAGGTGTTGTTCTAGGGCAAAGAGTTGATAAGAAATTAAATGTTATTCAATATGCTAGTAAAACTCTAGACAATGCCCAGAGAAATTATGCTACTACTGAAAAAGAGTTCTTAGCAGTTGTATTTGCTTGTGATAAGTTCAGACCTTATATTGTTGATTCCAAAGTAACTATTCACACGAATCATGCTGCTATTAAATATCTTATGGAAAAGAAAGATGCTAAACCTAGACTTATTAGATGGGTTCTCTTGCTACAAGAATTTGATTTGCATATTATTGATAGAAAGGGAGTTGAGAACCCCGTTGCAGATAACTTGTCTGGGTTAGAAAATGTTCTTGACGACCCACTACCTTTGATGATAGCTTTCCTGATGAACAATTAAATGTCATAAATGCTTCTCATAGTGCTCCATGGTATGCTGATTATGCTAATTACATTGTTGCTAAGTTTATACCACCTAGTTTCACATACCAGCAAAAGAAAAGGTTCTTTTATGATTTAAGGCATTACTTCTGGGATGACCCACACTTTTATAAAGAAGGAGTAGATGGTGTTATTAGACATTGTATACCTGAGTATGAACAGGAACAGATCCTACGCAAGTGTCACTCCGAAGCTTATGGAGGACACCACGCTGGAGATAGAACTGCACATAAGCTATTGCAATCCGGTTTTTATTGGCCTACTATCGGGGATATACCCCGCGGTGTAAACCGGCCGGAAGTTAACCCGGCCGGACTTGGCGGTTTATCTGAAGACCCCGCTGACACTTGGCGAGTTACTGGCGACCCGCCCTGACCTGGTGGTTTACAAGCAACCCACCTCGTCATTATGACTCACTGGTAATCCGGCGCGCGGGATCGACGGATGACAAGGCCCAAAGCCCAGAAGGCCGGTTCACGTTTAACGGTGGGCCGGTTTAAGAGGAAAGGCATGAGGAACATTATCTTACAAGGAGCTAAGACCTGGACTTGTATCCGGTTTGTATTAGAGATAGACCAGTCCTAATCCTAATAGGACTCTACATGTAACCCGCCCCTCCAACATTCATAAGTTCCACAAAAGAGACAAGATTCATAAGTTCCACAAGTTGGACAAGTTAGGTTTAGACAATAGCTCTCAAGATAGAGCACTCTTGTAATCGTGATCATCATCATCAATATCAATGAAGCAGGATGTAGGCTTTTACCTCCACCGTGAGGGGCCGAACCTGGTTAAAACATCGCGTCTCTTGTCCCGCTCAACCCCTCTCAAGCTACCACATAGCTGCGTTGGCCTCGCGACTAAGTCCTGACACTAAGGACATCTGCCGTGACAATTCCACGACAGTTGGCGCCCACCGTGGGGCTTGCGCACGGTGGTGTTGAGTTCTTGAAGGGATTTTTTCCAGGGATCGAAGAGTTTTGTAATTTTTCAGATGAAGAAAGGATCTGCATCAACAACGAGCAGTCGGAAGAGCATATACTAAGATTGTAAATGAAAGAAATTTAGGGTTCTGCGGCCCGTTCGCCGCACCCGTCTTTGGCGATCCGTCGAAACCAACAGAAGATTAATTTTTGCTTTGGCATTACTACAAGTCGCCGAGTTCGGCAGGAGTTAAAAGGAAGTTAGAGTTTGATGTTCTGTGCGTTGCCGATACAACGCGGCCCGTCGAATCCGATTTGGAGATCAATTTTTGCTACGTATCGTCAAGGCTGACAGGAATTTTTCTATAGCTGCACGGCGGGTCAGAATAATCCATATCAGCGCGCGCGTGAGGAGACAAGGACCAAATCCCGAGGCGGTTTCATAAAGTGACCTGTTAAAGTCTGCTGTTGCTACTACTGTTATTCGGATACTTAAATATGGTCTACAGGAAAACTCTATTTTTTGGGGGGAAGGAGTAATCTGTACGGCAAGTTTTTCAAAGGAGTCTACTCTGTTGTCGAGTCGCCTGTAGCGAGTAAGCTGCCACCGAGGGTTTGGAGCTCTGCTCTGCGCCGCCGACGCAAGGTGATCCGTCGAATCCGGGTCGATGTGTGTTGAGCTGTCATTAGGAACAGAGGCAAGGCAAATTGTCTATTCAAATTCCGAGATGATCAGGTGTTGCGGCAAGTTACCCGGAGATTGGGTAAGTTATTACTGCTAGTACTCATCACCTGATGGAAACGAGAGGAACAGAAACTATCTGATCAAAGCATCAGGGAGCCGGCTACTACTCAAAAACGGATATGGCTGTGGCTACGCTTCGAGTTGTTTACTGAACATTAGTCCAACTCAGAGTCAACAGCCGTAAACCAGCTCTTCAAACCGCCAAGCCCCAGTGAACCGGCCTTCTTCTGCACAAGATCCCGCATCATGAGACACCTGAGGCCACTTGTGAGCTGCCTCCGTACACCTCGTCGGCCTCGCCTTGGTGCGCCTTTGGTGCTGCGTCAACGCCCAAGCCTCCGCTGCACCGGTGCTTTCTAACCCGCCGCCAGTCTCCTAAACCGCCGGGCGGTTTATCCGGCTTCAGCGTCAAATCCTCTGCTAACCCACCGGGCTGGTTGCCATGGAGATAGCGGTGAAATCAGTGCCTTCGCAGGAGATAAGGACATACTGCCGGTAAGCGGGCCCGACCAGGATGAGTGTGGTCTGACAGGAGGATGAACCTTGTGGCCGCCTGCCGTGTGCGGAGCAATTGGTATAGTCCGTCTGAAGAAAGATCATAGAGACAAAGCGGAAAAGCAGGCTGCAGAAGTTGTACCAGCACTCGCAACGCGCTCGATCCTTGGTGGACACACGCTAAATTGTTAACCCGGGAGTCCGGTTTGCATGGACACATCAGGTTATCTGGCGGACCCGGTTATCTAAGTTTGGTTTGCACCATCAATATCATCCGATAAAAAATGCCAGGTGATATCCATCCGAGTCTATTTTATCAATACATATTGTTTCCATCAGAGAACAATTACTCTGGCCTGTAAATATTATTATGCAGGGCGACTGTTAAAGGGAAAAGGGGTGGTGTTGTACCGTAGATGCAAGTTCGGCTTCACGCCATGGACGACTCGCCCGCCCGCCCACGCGGCAGGTTCATGTGCCCGTGCCAGCTTACAACATGGAGGATGCCTCGCTCATCTGCACCGGCTTATAATGTCGCGGCTGACTCATCTGCCGGCTGCCGCGGCCGACTTGGACATGATTGATCTTAACTTCACCATGGTGATCATCAACTCCGCAGTGGATAATTACTGGCATGATATATCAGGTGAAACCCATCCAATATATTTTATATTGCCTTCTTTAAAAGAGCAATTACTCCGGTTTGCAAAGTTGTTTAATGCAGGACCCTAAACCACCATATTGGTGCAAATTTAAAGACCATTGGAAAATTTCCGGCTTAAAAAGAAGGATTCCGGTTTAAAATCCGGTTCAAGGGGAAGATGTCTCCCACAAAGCTTTGAAGCTCTCAATATCCGGTTTAAAAATCCCGGTTCAAGAAGAATTTTTTTTTTCTTGCAAAAAGTTAAAGGGTGCCAAAGAGGACCTACTGCCATGATGCGCGGTTCAAACATGGGTATCCTGCCTTATTGATTTATCATATTATTGATCACTTGAGGGCTTGGTCGTATCCGAACCATAGCAACACCTTTTGATAGGCGTAAAGCCACAACATCACTTGGGGACTTGTGGTCACGTCTGAACCATGGTCACGCCTCTTGATGGGCGAGAGCCACCAGATCACTTGGGGACTTGGTCACGTCTGAACCAGTCATGCCTCTTGATCGGCCTAAGGCCACAGAATCACTTGGGGGCTTGGTCGAACCTGAACCATGACCATGCCACTTGATCGGCATAAATGCCACGGTTTCATTTGGGGACCTGGCTGACTAGAACCATAGTTACACCTAACGGGAGCTTGGTCGTGTTCGGCCATGGTAACACCATCTGATCAGCTCAAATAAACCTTTTTTTGCAACGGTTTTGTCATTGCATTTGATTTACACTTTTCTTTGAAGGGGGTTTTTTGCTTTTTATTGCGTTTTTTAAACCGACAAAGTTTTTTAAGCAATCAATTGACGGAACACAGTTCACGTCAATCCGGAGACTATTTGCCCGGTTTGATCCTTGTTGTTAACATCCTCTTATGGAGTAACACGGTGTTTATCACAACCCGGCACGGTTTTATCATAAACCGGCACAATATGGAAGGAGTAATCAGTACTCGAGATTTGGGTTATCACCCTTACTAAAAAAGAAGTTGGTAAACCAACGATGTGATTCAATGTCACAGGTATGATATATTTCATATTTGATTATTCTAAATGCAGCCTTGGTTATAAACCCAGGTTATATGTTGGGCATTATGACCCGTCCGGTGGTAAACCGCCAGGACACTTTAAACTTGTAGTATGCAGAAACAGGTTGAATAAAGCATGATTATAAATCACTAGTGTTTATTAAACCGGTAGTATGATCCGGTGTTTATTAAACCGGCCTGGCTTTGGACTATAAGTCGCCAGTATATATTTGGATTGCGCCATTGGAATCATGCGCTTATAAATCATTGGGTTATATTATTCAAATAGCCAAACTTGGCTGAAATTTCATTATGATATTGAATGAATAAGGTTTTCATACCGGATTATATTATCTTGAATCGCCAACATGGCTGGATTTTTATTATTAAGGTTTTCAAAGTCGCTATAGCGCAATGTCTATTATTTTATCAAAGGATATGATTTATTCCACAATGGAAGGAATAGTCCCGAGTCGCTGCAGGCTTACAACCCGGCACTTGGGGGCTACATTATTCAAATTGAGATTACATGCAAGTCTCATGTCGCTGCAAGCATGCATCATGACACTTGGGGGCTAATGCAAAGTTATTTTTACTAGTCTTATTGAAGACCCGATTCATCATATTATAATGAGCCGGCCCTTGGGGGCTACCAATTGCTCCTGTCAACAATTCAAGGTACACAAGTTTTCGTCCATAATATCGAAGGATTCATTGCTCAGTTGGTAAAGCACAAAGCTCTTAACCTTGTGGACGTGGGTTCAAGCCCTACGATGGAAGCTACATTATAAGATGTTATTTTCATTGAAGTATATATCAAGTCCCGTTTCAGTATTATCTTACTAAGCCGGCCCTTGGGGGATACACATCACTGCTCAAGTCTACATGATTATATTTATAAAGTCCCTGCTAATTATTGCATAATGACCCGGCCCTTGGGGGCTACACTGATTGAAGTTTTTATAAGCAATTGCAAGTCCCAGGTTGCTGCAAGCATGGCAACCCGGCACTTGGGGGCTATATATATGGAGTATTCAGTTTATATGATTGAGATGAACAAACCGGATTTCTTCAAGGTTGAAACACTTATTGGAGCAAGTCTTAAGTTATCACTATGTTCTCCTCTTAAGACTTGGGGGGCTACAGGTATTATTCATATAAAGGAGGAACATCTTCATTTTATTAGTTTTGAGCAAATCAGGAAGATCAATTACATGACCCGTGTCGACAACAATTATGACCCGGCGCCATCAATATTTATAAACCGGCCATTTTGGGAATATTAAACCGGCAAGTTTTACATCTTCAAACCAGCTGAATATCAGATAAGTATTTTCAGACCCATATTTCTCAAACTGGCGGAGCTGAGTCAAAGGAGTTATTCTTCACAATATTTCTCGGTGACAAGCCAATGTCGGCAAACTGATTATGAAGCTGGTCTGTTGACCCGGATTTCCCAGAAGGAGGAAATAACAAGGACTTAAGGATGATCAGGTACCGGTTTACAAAAATTCTTAACCCGGAGCATGACCTGTCAAATTTGTTCTTGTGTTTATTTTGCAGCATAAGTTTACCATGAATAAATCCAAGCTAAACTTGGGGGCTAATGTCGGGGATATACCCCGCGGTGTAACCGGCCGGAAGTTAACCCGGCCGGACTTGGCGGTTTATCTGAAGACCCCGCTGACACTTGGCGAGTTACTGGCGACCCGCCCTGACCTGGCGGTTTACAAGCAACCCACCTGGTCATTATGACTCACTGGTAATCCGGTGCGCGGGATCGACGGATGACAAGGCCCAAAGCCCAGAAGTCCGGTTCACGTTTAACAGTGGGCCGGTTTAAGAGGAAAGGCATGAGGAACATTATCTTACAAGGAGCTAAGACCTGGACTTGTATCCGGTTTGTATTAGAGATAGACCAGTCCTAATCCTAATAGGACTCTACATGTAGCCCGCCCCTCCAACATATATAAGGAGGGGCAGGGCTCCCCAAAAGAGACAAGATTCACAAGTTCCACAAGTTGGACAAGTTAGGTTTAGACAATAGCTCTCGAGATAGAGCACTCTTGTAACCGTGATCATCATCATCAATATCAATGAAGCAGGATGTAGGCTTTTACCTCCACCGTGAGGGGCCGAACCTGGGTAAAACATCGCGTCTCTCGTCCCGCTCAACCCCTCTCAAGTTACCACATAGCTGTGTTGGCCTCGCGACTAAGTCCTGACACTAAGGACATCTGCCGTGACAATTCCACGACACCTACTCTCTTCAAGGATGCTCGTAAGTTTGTTTTATCTTGTGATGAATGTCAAAGAATTGGTAATATTAGTAGATGTCAAGAAATGCCTATGAATTATTCACTTGTTATTGAACCATTTGATGTTTGGGGCTTTGATTACATGGGACCGTTTCCTGCCTCTAATGGATATACACATATTTTAGTTGATGTTGATTACGTTACTAAGTGGGTAGAAGCTATTCTAACTAGTAGTGCTGATCATAAAACCTCTATTAAGATGCTTAAAGAAGTTATTTTCCCGAGGTTTGGAGTCCCTAGAAATTTAATGATTGATGGTGGTTCACATTTTATTCATGGTGCTTTCCGCAAAATGCTTGCTAAGTATGATGTTAACCATAGAATTGCATCTCCTTATCACCCACAGTCTAGTGGTCAAGTAATTGAGCAATAGAGAACTCAAATTAATTTTGCAAAAGACTGTTAATAGATCTAGAAAGAATTGGTCCAAGAAACTTGATGATGCATTATGGGCCTATAGAACTGCATATAAAAATCCTATGGGTATGTCTCCGTATAAAATGGTTTATGGAAAAGCATGTCACTTACCTCTCGAACTAGAACATAAGGCTTATTGGGCTATTAAAGAGCTCAATTATGATTTCAAACTTGCCGGCGAGAAGAGATTATTTGACATTAGCTCACTTGATGAATGGAGAACCCAAGCCTATGAGAATGCCAAATTGTTTAAAGAAAAAGTTAAAAGATGGCATGACAAAAGAATACAAAAGCGTGAGTTTAATGTAGGTGATTATGTATTGCTATACAACTATCGTTTAAGATTTTTTGCAGGAAAACTTCTCTCTAAATGGGAAGGTCCTTACGTTATCGAGGAGGTCTATCGTTCCGGTGCCATAAAAATCAACAACTTTGAAGGTTCAAACCCGAAGGTGGTGAACGGTCAAAGAATCAAACATTATATCTCAGGTAATCCCATAAATGTTGAAACTAATGTTATTGAAACTGTAACCCCGGAGGAATATATAAGGGACACTTCCTGGAACGTTTCAGACTCCGAAAAGGAATAGGTACGTGGTACGGTAAGTAAACCGACTCCAAAACAATTCTAATGGCAATTTTTCTCCGTTTTGGAATATTTAGAACAATAGAAAAATAAGAAGCAGTCCGGGAAGGACACGAGGGCTCCACGAAGGTGGAGGGCGCACCCTACCCCCCTGGGCGCGTCCCCTGCCTCGTGGGCACCTCATGTGCTCTCCGGACTCCGTTTTCTTACATGATACGTATTTTGGTCGGTAAAAATTCATTATATAATCTCTCGAAGGTTTTGACCACCGTACCACGCAAAAATCCCCTGTTCTTGTTTCGAGCTGTTCCTGCTGCAGATTAGAGCAATATGTCGTCCCAGGATTCGAAAGGAGAAAGCTATGTGGGTGATTATCTTGTAGATCCTAAGGTCTATGGGGACGTGGAGCATTGTGGTTGGACTACGGAAGAAGAAGAGGACTATGAACCCAAGGGAAAGGAGGAGACGAGCTCAGATGAAGATAAATTCCCATTATCTCAACCTGGGGACATGCATGTGGAGTTCAAAAATTCAAGCCTCCCTGATAGAGCAAAGAAACCTAAGATCGAGTTTAGCCCTTTTCGCCTCTTGCAGGAAAACAAACAGGAATTATGCAAGAAGATATTAAGCCTTGAGCAGGAGATCGATGACCTAAGGGATCAAAATTATGTCCTCAAGCGCAAATTAAGGAAGAAGCCTACGCCATCAACAAAACCAATACCCTCTTCACCAACAAAGAAGGAGACATAATCACACGGGTATGGGCACTCCCCTTGGCAACTGCCCAGCTTGGAGGAGGTGCCCCAGTATCGTATCACCATCACACTCCTATCTTTACCGTTTTTCCTAATTCGATCCTTTTGGTAATATCTTGATCTAGTAGAATAAAGTTTTAGTATGATCTAGTTTTGAGTTTTGCCTTATGATCCTTCTATGTAATCGAGTCCGTGAGCTATATAATAAAGATTAGTGTTGAGTCAAGGGCTTGATTATTTTGCCATGATCTTGAGTAAATAAAAGAAAAGAGAAAGAATAAAAAGAAATAAAAGAGATCATATGGATCTTATGGAGAGTAATGACTTCACATAGAAAGAGTATGATGAATAAAAGTTGTTGAGAGTTGACAAACATAGTTTTGGTCATCGTTGCAATTAATAGGAAGTAATAAAGAAAGAGAGGTCTTCACATATAAATATACTATCTTGGACATCTTTTATGATTGTGAGCACTCATTAAAATATGACATGCTAAAGAGTTGACTTTGTACAAGGAAGACAACGTAATGGGATATGTTTTCTTACATCTAAGATAAATTATATTGTCATGGATCATCCAACATGATTGAGCTTACCTTTCCCCCTCATGCTAGCCAAATTCTTTGCACCAAGTAGAGATACTACTTGTGCTTCCAAATACCCTTAAACCCAGTTTTGCCATGAGAGTCCACCATATCTACCTATGGATTGAATAAGATCCTTCAAGTAAGTTGTCATCGGTGCAAGCAATAAAAAATGCTCTCTAAATATGTATGACTTATTAGTGTGGGAGAAAATAAGCTTTATATGATCTTGTGATATTGAAGAAATAAAAGCGACGAAATGCATAATAAAGGTCCATATCACAAGTGGCAATATAAAGTGACGTTCTTTCGCATTAAGATTTTGTGCATCCAACCATAAAAGCGCATGACAACCTCTGCTTCCCTCTGCGAAGGGCCTATCTTTTACTTTTATCTCCTACCTTACATAAGAGTCAAGGTGATCTTCACCTTTCCTTTTTACATTTTATCATTTGGAAAGCACAACATGTTGGAAAGATCCTGGTATATATGGCTAATTGGATGTGAGTTTTCATGAACTATTATTGTTGACATTACCCTTGAGGTAAAATGTTGGGAGGCAAAACTATAGGCCCTTATCTTTCTCTGTGTCTGACTAAAACTCCATACCCATAAGTATTGCGTGAGTGTTAGCAATTGTGAAAGACTATATGATAGTTGAGTATGTGGACTTGCTGAAAAGCTCTTATATTGACTCTTTCTATTGTTATGATAAATTACAATTGCTCCAATGACTGAGATTATAGTTTGTTAGTTTTCAATGAAGTTTATGATTCATACTTGAAATTGTGATTGAATTGTTACTCTAGCATAAGAGATCATATCACAATAATTATATAAGTTGCTGTTCTAAGAATGATCATGATGCCCTCATGTCCGTATTTTATTTTTGTCGACACCTCTCTCTCTAAACATGTGGACATATTTTTCGATTTCGGATTTCGCTTGAGGACAAGCGAGGTCTAAGCTTGGGGGAGTTGATACTTCCATTTTGCATCATACTTTTATATTGATATTTATTGCATTATGGGCTGCTATTACACATTATGTCACAATACTTATGCCTATTGTCTCTTATTTTACGAGGTTTACATAAAGAGGGAGAATACCGGCAGCTGGGATTCTGGGCTGGAAAAGGAGCAAATATTAGAGACCTATTCCGCACAGCTCCAAAAGTCCCGAAACTTCACGGAAGTCATTTTTAGAATTTATAAAAAATACTAAGCGCAAGAAGTTTCAGAGGGGGGCCACACCCTAGCCACGAGGGTGGGGGCGCGCCCTACCCCCCCTAGGCGCGCCCCCCTGCCTCGTGGGCCCCCTGGTGGCCCTCCGATGCCCATCTTCTGCTATATGGAGTCTTTCGTTGAGGAAAAAAATCATAAGCAAGCTTTCAGGACGAGACTCCGCCGCCACGAGGCGGAACCAATCTAGGGCTGTGGCGGAGCTGTTCTGTCGGGGAAACTTCCCTCCGGGAGGGGGAAATCATCGCCATCGTCATCACCAACGCTCCTCTCATCGGGAGGGGGCCAATCTCCATCAACATCTTCACCAGCACCATCTCCTCTCAAACCCTAGTTCATCTCTTGTATCCAATTCTTATCTCTAAGTCTGGGATTGGTACCTGTGGGTTGCTAGTAGTGTTGATTACTCCTTGTAGTTGATGCTAGTTGGTTTATTTTGTGGAAGATCATATGTGCAGATCCTATATGCATATTAATACCCCTCTGATTATGAACATAAATATGCTTTGTGAGTAGTTACGTTTGTTCCTGAGGACATGGGAGAAGTCTTGCTATTAGTAGTCATGTGAATTTGGTATTCGTTCGATATTTTGATGAGATGTATGTTGTCTCTCCTCTAGTGGTGTTATGTGAACATCGACTACATGACACTTCACAATTATTTGAGCCTAGAGGAAGGCATTGGGAAGTAATAAGTAGATGATGAGTTGCTAGAGTGACAGAAGCTTAAACCCTAGTTTATGCGTTGCTTCGTAAGGGGCTGATTTGGATCCACATGTTTCATGCTATGGTTAGGTTTACCTTAATACTTTTATTGTAGCTGTGGATGCTTGCAATAGAGGTTAATCATAAGTGGGATGCTTGTCCAAGTAACGACAGTACCCAAGCACCGGTCCACCCATATACCAAATTATCAAAGTACCGAACGCGAATCATATGAATGTGATGAAACCTAGCTTGACGATAATTCCCATGTGTCCTCGGGAGCGCTTTTCTCTATATAAGAATTTGTCCAGGCTTGTCCTTTGCTACAAAAGGATTGGGCCACCTTGCTGCACTTTATTTACTTTTGTTACTTGTTGCTCGTTACAAATTATCTTATCACAAAATTATCTGTCACCTATAATTTCAGTGCTTGCAGAGAATACCTTACTGAAAATCGCTTATCATTTCCTTCTGCTCCTCGTTGGGTTCGACCCTCTTACTTATCGGAGGGACTACGATAGATCTCCTATACTTGTGGGTCATCACCGCCCCCGTCGTGTGCCGCGCCCCAGCCCGGCGCACCGTCCCCATCGTCGACGTCGCCGCCCCGGCCCCCGTCGCCGCGCCCCAGCCCGTCCCTGTCGTCGCCCCGCTGTAATAGATCGACCGCGCGTCGGCGACCTCACACACACACACAATTTTTTCTATTTTTTGTTAATGATTTATTTAGTTTTATATATCGTGTTTTTTAATGATTTAAAAGTTTAAACCTCTAATGATTTTTTTCTGTTTTTTGTTAATGATTTTTTGTTTTTTGTTTTTTTAGCCTGATATGTTTATCACCTTTGATATTCGTCCCAAAGATGGTATTGAGGGTAATAGAGACATTTCAGTCGATCTGCAGACGCCCCCAGTACTACCATTATGTGAGTTTCTCAACCATATTTATGTCTTCGATATTGTTTATTCAAAAATAGTTGACAACTAATTTATATTGACAGCTTATTTCCATTCAAGCAAACATGTCCAGCACTTGGTAGACAGTACCGTCCACTGTCCCGGGGCTGAACTAAACTGCGAGGAGATAAGTCATTATGTTTCATGGCTTGAGGATCTTGATGATGTCAACAGAGATTATTTTTCTAAATTTGAAAATCTTAGTACTCAAAACGTGCGACCAATAATGATCGTATTGAACTACGGTCACATCTATTTAGGAAAGATGGTAAGATTTTTACTATTTTTTCTCAGTGCATCTTTTGCATACATTATTTTTCAAGTTAAATTTCATTGCTAAGTAATGTTATTATACGCGGTGTTTTTCAACAGGGACTCCCGATGACAGTTGTGCCTCAGTGGATCGAGACTAAAGGTCGCATGTTAATGGTTAGCTTACGGCCAAGATATCCTACATTGCACATGAGTGCATTCAGGATTTCTACAACCGAGGAATGCTTAATAGTGAAAGACTGGAGCAAAATTGTGAAGGATTGCATAGAAGTACTAGGGGGCAGCAAATAGAAGCGCAGCCCACGATTAGGAGACAGGTTCATCTGCATGCTCCAATATGATGAATCAGGAGAGCTATACATGTTCTATACTATTTTACCCGAGAGAGACCAGCTTTGCATCTAGTTGAAACTAATCTGTGGTACTTTCACCTAATGATTTAACAACTCATTATAATGTAAAAACAATCTCTAAATTAAATTGAAAACACAAAATTAAAGGAAAAATAGAAAACAAGACCAAAACCACCACAAACATTTAGTACCGGTTGATGGTACCAACCGGTACTAAAAGTCTCGCCGCACCCGGCCCTGAAATGTGCCACGTGGTGGCACTTTAGTGACGGTTCGTGCCGAACCGGTACTAAAGGGGGGGGGGGGACTTGTAGTCCCCGCCCATTAGTGTCGGTTACAGAACCGGCACTAAAGGCCCTTACGAACCGGTGCAATAGCCCGGTTCTGCACTAGTGCGAATCACTCACAAAACTACACAGACTATAAACCTGTATTAATCTGGGTAGCAGCAGGTCTCTACAGGGTGGTCCACGGTACATGATGATCAATTGCAAAGAAGAAAGAAATAAGGATTAGTTGGCAATCATGTCTGCTATATACTCCCACCTTTCTCGTTTATTGGGCCTTATCATCTTCTTGGTTTTTTCATATTATAAGTTTTATTTTCACTTTTTTTCCACCACATGTTCACAGTCAAAGGTTCGTTAAATTGATGCATGAAAGGTTTAAAAGAAATAAACCACTGTATGTAACCATTCCTATTCATTTAGTGATCATCCATGCATACACTGTAATTAGTGCAGATTAAAATTTGAGTAATTTTATAAACTATGAGATTTAAGCTCTATAAACCGGAAAGTAGGGAGTAGCCAACAACAGTGGTTGCCCTATGGATATTGAGTTGGTCCCACTCAGGCAGCATTCATGAGAGGAAAACTTATGGGCTTCGCTCAGGCAACCGACGACGGCTCTGCTTTCTTCTTGAAGACGGTGTCGTGGTGCTCCCTTCTGTGTTCGGGTTGCCGATGAAAACCTTTGTTCATTGTGCACTCAGACAGTCATGACACGTTGCGCCGGTATCTCTCTTGAGGGCATTGTCATGAAGCTTAGATGTATTAGGGCGTAGCGTGGCATTATCCTCATATCCTCTTGTGTTTTCTTTCGATAGCGAAGTTGCTTGCCGTGTAAGTGATCCGATTATCCTGGATCGACTTTGTAAGATGGCTATCTCTCCACCTTCTATCGTTCGGCCGTGTACTTTATTCGGTTGTTGCTTTATATATAAAACGGGGCAAAAGTCCTATTCAAGAGAGAATTGTAGAGACCATGTATGCGGCACATGATTCAATTTATAATAGTTCAACCACCGAGTCACTCACAAAATTACTTACTATAAACCCGTAATCTGGGCAGCAGCAGGTCTCTGCAGAGTGGTCCATGGTACATGACGATCAATTGCAAAGAAGAAATGAAGATTAGTTGGCAATCCTGTCCGCTATATAGCCAGGAACAGTGGTTGCACTGTGGATATTGATTTGGTCCCTCTCACTCTCAGGCAGCGATGATGAGAGGAAAAGTTATGGGCAGCTGACCCACAGAAGCATCTCAACCCACGCCATTTATGGCAGATGCATGGTCTGATGTATTCATTCAGGGAGACCATCTAACTTTGCTCTTCCATGCAAAAAGAGCCAAGGGAAACGTCAAAAATTTGGAGGGAAATGTACTTTGAATTTCGAATGTACTCCCACGTACGTACACCTCTACATTCATTACTTAATAGATTTTAGTTCCTCCATCATTTTGCTGGACTGACACTTCTGTCCCTGTTGTCTTTGTAGATAGCTATCGGGTACGTACTACTGGTCCATATGTA
Organism: Triticum urartu; assembly: GCF_056163025.1. Classification (NCBI taxonomy): domain Eukaryota; kingdom Viridiplantae; phylum Streptophyta; class Magnoliopsida; order Poales; family Poaceae; genus Triticum; species Triticum urartu. Next base: position 685,313,382 of record NC_141879.1, read on the forward strand.
GTTAAGGCGTAGAGCTAACTTGTTTGTTTCGTTATGTTGGCATTAACCACACTTTGATTAATCTCGCAACAAAAAATATACCACAAGGTAAATTAAAGCGTAGCAAACTAGCAATGGCCATGCATGCATGTGACCAAGCAGGTCTTTGCGAGGCCGGCAGAGAGGAGATCTAGAGGCAGAAAGATAGCCTAGGTAGGTGCTTTTGTGTGGTGAAAAAAGCTCCATATTGACTGCGATGCAGGCAGATCTTAACGTAACGAGTGATGGCAAAAGTGACACTGAAACCCAGAAACTCCAGGTTCGTTTCTCTCTTTCTGCTGCCGTAATCTTTCCTGGTCTGCACATCTGACTACAGATCTATCAGCCAATATATATAACTATTTGAATAAGTTATTCTTCACCCGATGTAATCTTACAATCATTTCATAATTAAATTACGTTTGAAATTCAAATAGTTACATTTCTATTCATTCACTACGTAAAATTTGACATAAAAAAATAAAAATATAGGTTATAAGACAAAAAAATTACAGTTTATGTGTATTTTAGACTATGTTTTTACGTTTGTAATTTTACGTAACATAAAATATTTTCTACGGCGATTATATATTTTCTTACGATCTTTTTTTGCATCGGAAATAAAACAAAACTTACGAAACGTAAATTTCGGTGCATTGATGGTAAAATAGAGGGGGTGAAGAATAACTATTTCTCACCCAGGATGAGGAATAGCATATATATACTATCACAGTAGATCGATCAGAATATATATGCATTGCATACGATATGCCCTGCGACGCAAGGGTGAGATGGATCGGGCATGCAGCGGGCGCGTGGATGGCGTGCAGGTGCGTGGTGTGTCTCACCCAACACGACATGCAGCATGGCGGCCATTAAAAATTCTGCAGGATGCCGTCCGACGTGGCTACGTACGTAGGTCACCAGCTGCATGCACATGCTAAAAATGGCGCCGCACGCTTCCCTCCCCTTCGATCGCGCCGCGGAGTGAGGGGTATCTCCTGCCGCGCTAGCTGCCGGTGCATGCATGCCCTACGTCCCTGCGCGCTTTTGCTACGCCATAAGGGCATCTTCAGCCGTTGGCTCTCAGGAAGGGTAAAAAATCGCTCTCTGGGGCGCACCAGCGCTAAACCGCATACTGGGAACGTGATGCCCCCCAGTCGCGGCTCCCTATAGGTTTTTAAAATATTTAAATTCGACGCAAACATAACGCAAACACGGACGAGTTCGTTCAAATTTAAACATATTTTATAAAAAAGGAAAAAAAAAACTACCACGGGCTACCCCGCCGTCTCCCTCGCCGCCCGCCTCACCGCCAGCCCACGCGGTTCTACATGCCGAGGAGGCTGTAGAACCGCGTGTAGTCACCGCCGTCGTCGTCGTCGTCGCCCCCGCCTACGCCTCCGCCGTCCCTGTTGCATCCCTCCCCCGGTTGGCGCGGCGGGTTGGACGGTTCGGGGGCGTCATCGTCGTCGCTATTGAGGACGACGACACCGTCCTCGTCCTCACGCCCACGTTTGCGGGCGGCGATCTCCTCCAGGGCCCGGCGCTGCCGGATCATCTCCTCGCGCAGGTAGTCGTCGCGCGACCACCGCATGGCGTCCTCGTCGGAGAAGCCGCGCCGGGCTATCTCCTTGTACTCCGGGGGGAGGCTGGACTCCACCTTGGGCTCGACGAGGGCGCCGGAGCTGCGGGTACGCGCGCTGACAGGCGTGTCCTGGGGCTCCGGCTTGACGGGGCGGAGGTGGAGGCAGGGAGAGCCGCCGGACGAGGAGGAGGACACCCCGGTCTCCATGCGCCTCGGCGTCCAAGAGCTTCCCCGGCGGCCCCGGCGACGTGAGAAGGACGGGGGAGCGGGGTACTCGAGGCGCGGCGTGTTGCCGCCCTCGATGTACTCGAGGACGGACTTCAACGTGCGCCCGGGCACGCCCCACCACCGACGCCGGCCGGCGGCTTTGAACCTGCCGGAGGGCACGACGCCGTTGGTGGCCTCGAGCTGCTCGTCGTGCCGGCGGCGGAAGTACGGCTCCCAGATTGGGCTATCGGGGACGTACCGGGGCCCCTCCCTCGCCGCACGCGGCAGGAACGAGCGGATGCGTGCGATCTCCGCACGCCGCGCCGCGTCGGTGGGTACCGGGGGCACCGGCACGCCGCCGGCGCTGATCCTCCACGCCCCAGGCACCCGCATGTCCGGCGGGACCGGGTACTCGGCCTCGAAAAGGAGGCGAGCCTTGTCCTCGTGCAGATGACGGCGCCCGAATCCGTTCGCCGCCGCGTCGTCGCCTGGGAAATGCTCGGCCATGCTTTTCTCAACTGGTGACGGCGAGAGGAGGAAAGGGGGAGAAATGAGCGCGTCGTCGGTGGATGATCGGGGTGAGTCTCTCCGGCGCGCTTGCAGTCAGCTTTTATAGGCGGAGACGCCGCGTGGTAGGCTTGGCCGGCGCGTTACGCGTGGCGGCCGAGGGACGCGTCGCCCAGCCTTCACTGCGCCGCCCGTGAGGCATCAATGGAGGCTGACCGGCGCAGCAGCGCGCGGCAGCTTTGGCATTGATTCGCCGCGGGAAACGAGGCGATGAGGACGACGAAGGGGCGAGAAGAGAGTAGAGTCGCTGACGCGGCGGGCCCGCGGCTCTTCGCGCCAAAAATGATTCGCCCGGCGCCCCCGAGCGACCACCAGCGCGCCGGGTTCGGGTTGGGTCCGCTGGCGCCAATTTCGGTCCGAGCCGGTGAAAACTGGGCTCTTGGGGGCGCGACTGGGCCGATTTTTTGGCGCCGGCGGACGAAAAAACGCCTGGGGGGCCTTTTTGGGGGCGCGGCTGGAGATGCCCTAAGTACGTGCGTTTACTTGTAAGTTTTATTGCTCTGTTTTTTGTTTTTTTAACATAGTACAATCGCAGATGCTTGAATACACTCACCCCTGTACAAACACGCATAGCGTACCTTTATGGACAGATCCAAAATACTGAACCGACATCATCTTGATATTCGTGAAATCACCATACACGCATCGTAGTCCACGGGTATTGCTCTGTCGTCTTGCATATTTTTCTTGACGTGAGATACTTTGTTTACTAGTAAATGTGCTATATTTAAGAATATATTAATTGCATATGAATATTAGGTATGCTATTATTTGTGTGTTAATCTGTGATTAGCGCAATATTTGGTATATATTAATTGCACGTTAAACATGTTTAACGCTCGTCATTGGAGCAGTCTAGGTCATTAGATTAACTTAGTTCGATGGCCGAGATCAATTGGATCTGCCCCTTTGGATCTTTTTATATGGATATAGATATAGATGTATTTTGAAAGACAAATAAAAAAACTTTCTTGCCTTGTTGGGACTCTCAGTTTTAACACCAGGAACTCGTGATTGCTCACATGTCGAACCCTTCAAGATTGGGCGCTTTATTAACCACTAAAGGTGGTTTTGACGGTAACTTCGTGGTTGTTTCAGATGCAGTAACCTGATCAACATACAAAATTGCCAAACAAAATGTGTAGGAAAAATGAAAACAAGCCAAAAGGCAAGAAATTGAGGAAAAACATAAATATTTCTAGTAAATTAAATAAACATCTAAAGATAAATTAATGCAACACAATCAGAAATATTCTGTAAAACCATCGAATTTAGTAAGATTCTAGCAAACTCATGGAATTCAGTAAAGCCAAGATAGATTTTGTTCATTAAAAAAATTAATAATGTTTTTATAATATTTCTGAAATTTTTTACTTCCCCTTTTCATCCCCAGTTTTATTTGTAGATCTTCATTGTAGAATTTATTGTGTTTCCATTTTACTAAAAATATCCAATATAATTCCTTTTTTCATATATTTTTAAATATGTTTCCCTTCATGATCTTCTAACTAGTTTTTAAAACTTTCTTTTTTAGATATCTCTATATTCTCACCTGTTAGTCAACTTTGTATGCTAATTGTTACTACATAAGTCTGTGAAACTGTCACTACATCATCGCTAAAATTGCTTTCAAAATGCCAATAGACAAAATTTTGATGGTTTTGATACTTGAGTGACAGCGTATTTCTAGTATTGGAGTTGAGGGACCGATTTTAACTTTCGAAATAGTTGAGGGATCAAAAGTTAACATAAAACCCCATGGTCTTACAATGAATAAACCCGTAGTCTATCCAAAAATGTTTTATTTCATTATGTGGCTCCACGGTCGCACGTCAGCATGGGCCATCCTCTCCACTTGGTAGCTTGCGCGGGCTCCGCAGTGCGGCCTGCGTGCATAATGTTGGGCCTTTGCTTTGGCCCAGCAGTAGCAAGATAGAGGTTCATAATGAAATAAATATGTGCCATGAGGGATTCGAACCCAGACGCAACCAGATCAAGTTGGCGCATAAACCAATTGGTTGCACACATGTTTGTACAAATTATGGAAACATGTTATTCATGTAACAAGCCAATCTGTTGCACGTATGTTTGTGTAAATACAGGAAACATGCTCTTCTAGTTTGTTTCCTGTTATATTCTTATATTTTTGTCACCGAAAATTTTAAAGATCTGGTCTTTTTGTACCATAGATACGCACAACCATGCTCATTATTATATCCTTAATATAACTCTCTGTCACACGGATGATGTTGGGCTGCTATAAAAACCCTATAGTCGAAAAAAGATCAAAACATGGATAAAACGTAAGATAACCCAGATGACTCGGACTAGCTGAAGTCTCCAAGACAAACAAAACCCAGGTTGTTTGGCTAATGTTTTGGCACATTAAACTAAGACAACTCCTGGCTAACTTCCTCCCATAAATGGAAGAGCAACCAAGCCTCCTCTTTTGCTATATTTCTTTTAGATAGATAGCCTTTGCGCTCAGTTGCCACTTATATCGCCACCGAACACCGTTATCATCACTAACACATCGAAACTCGCCTCACCAAAACTGCATCGACAAGGAGAATCGATTAGGACGATGAAGAGCTCGAATTGTGCATTGCAGACGATGAATTTTGTCGTTCAATCTACACTAAACACCATAAGCAAACATCGCGTTCGGTGAGAAATTTTCCAAATACTCACACCCATCTACTCATCAAGATTTCGTTAACCCCCTAGGTATTGCCCATCACCCTTGTGTTATCGTTGCCCATGCGCACTATGATCCATGTCATTCGCGGACATGAATCGGTTGTCAGCCGATCCTACGGGGTGTATCATCATCCTGCGACGTAATTCTTCAAGGAGAAGTTCCACTGGATATGTATACGTTGTACTTGGTTTTTCTCGAAAAATTTAATTGTTGAAGGTGAATTATTTGGTCTAACCTTTGTGATCCACTTACTTAGCCCCAAGAAATTAGATGAGGTCCTCTGGTTATACGTATTAAAGAAAGAAACATGAAAAAGATTACCTTGCTTCGAACAAAATTCTCCTGTTGCAGTGGCTCTGAAATTGACGCGGGGCAGCACGAAACGATGGGACTGGATGCAGGATGATGGGCAGCGCAGCGCGCAGGGAGGGTCCATCTGACGGCTGACAATGGGTGGGGATGATCGACCGGCCCAGCCTGCGCCGAAAATTACTAGCCCCCTGTCCCACTTGCAGCTCACTTTGCATGGGCGCGGGCCCCACCGGTCAGTGCCCCCACAGCAAAGGCCTGAAGCATGAGGGAGGAAGCATCCGCCCACGACCAGCCCGGTATGAGCCATGCACGACACGGCCACACGAAGGCATCAGCATTTATCTTTTCTTCTGGCAACTCCACATTGGATTCGTGCATCGTCATTCATTCGTTTTAAATGGGTCTCTAATCTAATCCAATCCTCAATTTTGTTTGCAGTAGTACTAATTATGCTAGAAAATGTGATGAATATAGATATAGTTTCTAGTCGGTGGCAAGAGGACAGACCCATGCATAAAGCATCCAGCTCTGCGAAGTTGATGGGATCATGGGCGCCATCTACTCTAACAAAACAATACACATGCCGGCAATTAACCATTGCTGTACGTCCTAGCTACTCTATAGCAAATACAGATCATCCATGCATCGTCCTAGTGCTAGTACTAGTGCTACTCTATAGCAACACAGAAGAACATGCCTCGGAGACTTGCTAGATTAACAGACTTCACTGTGCTGCTGTAAACATCCTTCTGCACCACCTGTATATGTAGTATCCAGCTATAGGCGGAGTAGGTTGGTAGGAACAACATTCTTGAGCCGCTCTGATCGGTGCTAGTAATTAAGTATATATTTAATCACCGTCCTTAAACAAACTGTAGTTGCATCTTGCACGGAGGGAATGGGGGGTGGAGAGGGCAGGAGCAGGGTGCAGAGAAATTAACCCTGGGGCAGTGAAAAATGCATGCTCCGGCCCCTACTGCCTGCCTGCCTGCCGCCATCCGTCTGATCTGATCCACGAGAGAGAGGGAGAGAGATGGAAGATGGAAGCTTTAGGAGGCGGCTGCATGCGATCTACTTACTCTCATGTTCAAGAGTTTCACCACCCCCACAATCATTTGTGCCACCCTCGCTCTCTCTCTCTCTCTCTCTCTCTCTCTCTCATGATCTATTTAACATGCGCCCGCCCTTTTGCTTGTTGCCTGCATATAATTCTGTTCCTCGCTACGCTTGCTTCTCCTTTACTTATTTAGCCAGGCTACCCTCCATCATCACCTCCACGACGCCTGCCTCCATCCTTTCTCAAGCTACTACAAAAGACCACACACAAGCAAGCAAGCAAGCAGAGTCACATCACACCACTGGCCTGGCTAGCTCCCCACCTCACCTCGGGCAATTCTCTCTCGCATAAACTATTTCTTGGATCCTCGAGAGAGGATCTAGAGCAGCAGCAGTGGGATCTGCGCGCTCACCAGCTATCATGGGCCTCGACGCCGCGGAAATCTCTGAATTGGCGGCGCTCCGGCCGATCCACACGGCCGTGAGCGGCGCCCGGGCCACCCAAGTGCCAGGGGCGGTCGACGATGACGCTGCCGACACCGGCTGCGTCACACCCAAGGCGAGCGGCGGGCGATCGGCCGCTGCAGGAGGTGCGGACGACGGCGACGACGCTGCCGCCGACAACGGCTGCGTCACGCCGAGGGCGAGTGGCTCCCTGGCCATGCTGCCCATCGCGCCACTGCTGCAAGACGACCGCGCCGACGTCGGCTTCGCCACGCCGCTGGCCACGGGTGGGGTAATTAGTCCGCGAGACGGCTGCGCCGCTGCCGGCGACGAGAACAGCTTCACCACGCCGACGACGGCCGACAGCGCGCTGTTGCCGGCCACGGTGTGCCCGCCGGCGCCGCGGAAGTCGGCTCCGGAGCCGACGAGGAAGCGTGCGCCGCTGCAGCAGCGGCTCTTCTACCCGGTGCCGCACGACCTGGTCACCGTGTTCGTGGCCGTGCCGCAGTGCCCGCCGCCCGCCAAGAAGATGCGGGCGCACGCCGTGGGGCCATCCGCGCCGCTAGGCACGTAAGCGGGTCATCTGCGTCTCTCTGTCTCTCGTTCCAGCAATTCAGCACCCCGCGCAGGGCACATGCATGCGTGCGTGCGTGCGTGCATTGCCTTGGCCGAAGGAACTCTCCAGAGAAGCGGAAGCGAAGTGGAGCTCTCTTTTCTCTCCTCCGCATGCAGAATTGCAGGTCGAGCCTGAACAATCGAAGGAATTGTACATACACCGCCGCGCGCCCGCCTGCGCACGCGCGCTCTATCATGGCGCAAATTAAGCAGCTGATCGTGGATGGAAATGGAATCATAAAGTTGGGAATAATTAGCTCTGCATGCCAGAATTAGTCGCTCGTGAGTGGGGCCGCCAGTTGCTCTGTATTTCCGCCTCAATCCCCTCGCGGGGAATTGTGTAAAACTCTACTGTAATCTCTTGTAAACTCTACTTCCATTTCGTCTTTTGTACAAGTACTCTACTTGTTTCGCTCTTGCTCTGCCTCAGCATCCTGGAATTATAGACAGATCATGTTTATTTCTGCGGATGAACTGCTCAATTCAACTTCCAGAATTCACCGCCTCTCTCTCTCTGTCTGTTTTCCCTCTCTCTAGAATTCACTGAATTTTATGACAGCGGTTAGACACCAATTGTGATCAATTTCTCTTCTGTTTTTTTGCATGAGAGAGAGAGAGAGAGAGAGAGAGAGAGAGAGAGAGAGAGAGAGAGAGAGAGTTGGGCAGGCGGCGAGGAGGACGGGGAGGGAGGAAAGTGGGCTGACCCTGACGCGAGCTTCCAAAGCATGTCTTGTTGCCGCCGCAACCCTCCCTGGATCTTCTTGGATACCCAAACAAAGCCGCGTGCGCGATGGAGCTCGGCTCGACCAGGGTCGATGGATGCAGAGGGCACAGCAGATCTGGAGACGGGAAAGCGCGCGGCCCGTCCCCCAGATCTGGGCGAGTCTCCTCTCCAGTCACCCACCCGGCTACAATGATTTGCCCATGGATTCCCCAACTGCTAGGTCACGTATAAATTTTCTCGCGGGAACTGTTCATCTACAGTTTGTGCCATACGTGTTAAATACGTACATTTTCCCTTCTACTTCACTCCGGAGTCTGGAGTCTGGACCAGTACGCGAGCAGCACATTCAGCTGCTACTATATCACTGTGCAAGCGTATGGCAGCTGCCGGCCCTGCGGTACTTGGACTGTACTCTGTTTTTGTACCGTCCGAACGTGGCCAGGGAACTACTCTCCGTCTCCACAACACACCTTTGCAACCGGTAGAGATCTCAAGGAAGATCGCCTCCTAACCACATGCCAGAACGACGCGCAAACGTGAGCAACTTCACCCCTGTCCGGCTGGCCCTAACAAGAAGTTGTTCACCACCGTTTGGACAAATTTTGTCAACTAGAGTAAACAACAAAACTAGGGTAGCTAACAAGGGACAAGCATGCAAAATGGTATGGACCAAACCAAACCTAAGCCATCATCATAATTCACAAACATCCTTACGCCAAACGCATGATCCTACCCACGAACTGTGCCGCTGAGCCTCACGACTCCCAGGGACACAGAGCAGAGATCGGCAGCTTCTCCGGCCAGGCAGGGACGATCATGCACCTCAGGGCTACCGGATTCGGTACGTGACAAGAGCACGCATCCTCTTGTCCTCATGCCAGCCCACCAAATATTCGTGGGAAAAGAGAAGGCTTCCATGGATTTCTAACGGCCAGGGACGTACGTGCAGTGGGCGGGGGGAGTGCGCCGGTGCGTGCGTGCGTGGATGTGTCTGTCTGTCTGCGGTCTGCAGTGCCGTGCATGCATGCATGGGCGGGTGTCCGCCACTAGCTACGTGCCAAAGGGCCACCTACTCGTGTCTTTTCGTTGCTGATAAGCAAAGGGTGTTCCGCTTTTTGTGATGGAACCCTTTATTTGTTGACTTGTTTCTTCCTTTTCTACTTGTTTTCATTGGCGCCTTTGGCCTTTTTGGAGGGCTATAATTGCTCAGTCGGTGTGGGAAATGAATAAAGGCTAACGTCTCACAGGTCATTGGAAATCTTGCATATCATCATATTGTATTGTTTAACCTACTCGATCATGCAAGAAATGCAGAGGCGTGTCGCCTTCCGTCAGTCACTGACCACGGCAGAGACGGACGCCTGCCGGAGTCATCGGAAGAATGCCTTGGTATCGAGCAATCGACGAAGGAGGCGGTGGAGACAGCAAGAGCGGTGAAGCTCGTGAGGCAACAGAACCACGCGGTGCAGATGGTGGCCGGCTCTATCTTGTCCTCATCCGACGACCCCCCTTCCGCCGCCAACGCCTAAATGGAGGGCTACGGCCGCGCCGGCAACCGGAAGGGCAAAGGACCGGCGAGGAAGTCAGTGGTGAAGAAACTCGTCCCTCTTCATCTTTATTTCCTTTTTCATTAATTATACTTTAGAAATATGTCCGTCAAGTGAATCATGATGTTCTTTTGGTCCGGATTATGTGAATTTGTATCTCCGTTTGCTTTATGTTCGTTTAATTTCATTTTTAATCCACGTACCATCTTTCATGTTTGCATGTGTGTACAAATTTAATGTACGGGATATGAGGTACATGGTTGTGGACGCGGCTATTTGATGGATTGACCGGTCACGTATGTGGACGTATATGGTGCCGAATTTTAGTATGTCTCGTTGTAGATGGTCTTACATTAGGGAAGGAGTATCGCACTCCTTCTGTATGTGATGTAAAATAATGTGTTGCCTGTGATGGGCGCCATTGATAAATATAAATAGTAGTAGTACGTCCTAGCGGACTGATTAAGGTCGGTCGATCATGTTGAGTTGTGATCTGTTGGGAACTTGGGATACATACCGTCATGAAGATGTACCGGGCGGCCGTGAAACTGATTTGCTAACGTAGTTCTGATGGCATATATGACGCGTCCTATCCTCGTGTTACATGTCGATCTCCGAGCAAGAGTAATGTGTAAGGCTGAAGGAATCATGAGACGAGACAGTGCTGAATTTGGGAACGCTGGTCGATCCAGGGGCAGATAGATGGATAGGGTAGATCTCTGCATGCATGGAGGAGCATCAATGATGGCATGTCCATCGCTTTTGGTTTGGCTGCCGTAGAACTCACGAAGCAGCTAGGGCCGCTCGCCGCACCCGCATGCAGAACAGAGTGGAGCAGAGCAGGACGGAAGGAAAGCGCAGCGAATCATTTCGGCCGGCATACCCGGCACATGGCGTCCGGCCAGACCCCCACTGGCATGCCGGCCCCCGTACTCGTGCCCGGTATACAGGCCTGCGAGGAGTACACGGTGAACGAAGAAGATACGTGCAGGCATGAGGCATCACTCTTGTGCTCATTTGAAACAACCGAGAGACGTCACATGAGTGAGCGAACTGGCCGAAATGCCCTGTCCCGAACGCAGAGATCACACTGCCCGGTCTCAACCTCCGAGCTAGCAGGAGATCACCATCTTCCACGCGGAGCAGCACCGCACACTACACCGGCACGGGCTGCTCGGCTAGTACCTGCATGCGGCCTTGCCGGGGCCTTCCAGCCCGGTGCCTGGCTAGTCTATGGCACGGCACGACCTTCCATAGCCGGCCGAGGTCAAACCCGACCGGATCTGTTTTAAATCCGACCGTCAGATACGTAAATTAGGTGACCGTGGTTGGGTAGCCCGGGGGCATCGAGTGAAAGGGGGTTGAGCAAGCGCGTGTCCGAGTTACACATCGACAATGGCAGCGGCGGCGGCGAGGGCGAGAGTGGCGGGGATGTAGCTGGAGCGCTCGGTGGAGGGGGGGGGGGGGGGGATAGAAAAAAGGAGGCATGCGCCACCGACGGACAGACCAGGGGAGGACAAGCGCACGCGTCCCATCCGGCTATGCATTGTCCGTTTTAAGGTGGTTCAAACTTGGGCCGGGGATGAGTCGAAAGCGGACAGAAGCGGACAAAAGTCCGTTTGCGTCCACGCGCTAGACCGTCTGATATATTCGTTTTGCTTCAAACGGACGCATCCGGACATAATGGGTCACGCGTTGGAGTTGCCCTGGGGCATCACTCTCGTGCTCATTTGGAACAACCGAGAGACGTCACATGACCGAACCGGGCGAAATGCCCGGTCTCAACCTACGCCTACCCTGCAACAGCGAGATGACCATCTTCCACGGGGATTAGTGCCGAACACAACGCCGCGCACGGGCGGCTCGGCAGTCGGCACAACCGACGGGCTGAGGACGACGGCACCTCGTTTGCTCAGAACCCACAGCAGCTGAATGTCAAGTAGCTATCGCCTACACCCGAGACACAGACTGACCCTCCTGAGCCGCAGCCACAGCCACAGCCACAGGCGACGCAACAGCAAGATCCCCACCGATTGGAATGGACAAAAACGACGCTGTTTCTTCCTCGCTTCATCATAGAGGAGACTAGACTGAAGAAGCCTCACGCTCGCTAGCTGTTGTTTCCATGGCTTTGAATTCCTTCTTGACATTGACAAGCTTTGGCATCACGCGCTGTTCATTGGGCCTGCCATGCCTGCTCCCTTTTCTGATGATGACTCTGACGGATTGACGGACGGGCGAAAAGGTTAAAGCGGCCGCCTGATTAGCCTACTACTAGTACTGTACGAGCTACGGGAACAGGATGAAGTGGGGGAGTTTACTGGCCGTGTTCTTGTCCTGGCCGTGAGCGAGTGTTTGTAGCGGGAGAATGCATGGATGGATTTGTTGTAGCGTACTATACTACGTGATTGGGGCCTTGGGGGGCACAGGGGCGAGGGGGTAGTTGTAGTAGGCCGGTTCAAGGCTATAAAGTTCCTGGCTTTCTTATTGGACACTTCGTTCTCGCTTTTGTCACCGTCAAATGAGTGTAGGTCCGATCTGTCTCTGGATCCGATGGCAGCTCGGGTAAGTTTGTGAGCCTGTCAACTCCGTGCGTCTGTCCTTGCTCCTTTGCTGGACGGATTTAAATGGAACGACATCTCGACAAGAAAAGACAGGCTAAAATGAGTGCGAGTCTTTTTTCAAAACCGGGGGAAAAGATTTACCTCGTAGCAGAAAAGAGTAGCAATATTAACAAATGAATAAACAGGTGAAAGCCCATACAAGAAAATCACATGCGGACTACTCACAAATCATGAAGCATGACTCAATCAATCCCAACATGCAAAAGCCTAAACCCTCACACTTCCCTCAAACTTCTACTCCCTCCATTTATATTTACTCTGCATATTAGTTTTGGTCAAAGTCAATCTTTACAAACTTTGACAAAGTTTATAGACAAAAATATTAACATATACAATAACAAATCAATACCATTAGATACGTTGTCGAATGTACTTCCACATCATATAGATTTATTATGCTACATATTTATATTCTTTTCTATAAATTTGGTCAAACTTTACAAAGTTTGACTTCAGTCAACTCTAATATGCGGAGTAAATAAAAACGGAGGGAGTACAACACAAAGTAAAACCTAATGAAAACACCTCGGCCGAGGACAACAGACAACAACAGACCAACCATGACAAGCCAAACCATGACGACTCGCTTCTCTTGAGAGATTTCTCCATCGTCTCGAGTTTCTCCCCTCGTAGCCTTCACCGTCAGAAGTCAAGCAATCACCTTGCTAGATCTGGGGCTAGCCACCGCCAAGCTAGTGACCAAGTCACAGTCCACAAAGGTGTGCAACTGGTTGGGCTCCAACGATGATGGTGAGCGTCATGGGCACCGTGCTGAGGTCCCTAGCAAACACATCTAATTCAGAAGCACCATTGACACCCCCCCAACACACACACAACTCTTGCAACTCAGGTATAATCTGCACTGGAGCAACGTCCTAGAGGCAGTCGGTAGCATAGGCAACGACCACGCGCAGGCTCTAGCATGAGGGGAAAAACGTCCATTGAAGCCTGCATCACCCTCATTCGCAGCATCACCCTGGAACTCGGGCAACGAAAACATAATTGACACCACCTCGAGTTTGTTAAGAGCGGACACCACTCTCGCCAAAACATTCACAACACGCGTGGTCACAAAGCTTAGCGCAAAGTAGCTCGGACACCTTTATACGGACATGCTCGTCCGCCGCAGTTGCATCGTTGGTGGGTGGAGGTGATGACGGAGGTGGTGAAGCAGCTCCCCGAGATGATGTAGTCTGTGCGGGGCTCTTCACGACATCACGTGCGCCGGATTGGATCCCTACACTCGCGTGCACGATAGCCTATGGAGAGGCATCGGAAGCAACGGCCGCTCAGGCACGCTCGGAGAGTCGGCCGCGCCATGAAAGTAGGACGACGGAACCCTGCCAAAGTGTTAACGTGTCATGTATTGTACCATTGTAATTGTACCGTTGTAGCTCTTGTACCTTACTCCTACTTTCTAGGATCTTAACCTCCACGACTAGCTCATGGCCTGCGTGCCTGATCTTGTGGAAGGCCCCGGCTATATGTAACCTCTCTCGATGAGTAATACAGTGTGCAATGCAATATTCATCCTCTTTCTTGGTGTCAGTCGCCATGGCTTTCAAGGACATCTTCGGCGAGCCCCCTGCCACTCCGGCCGCTCCCGTCTCCTCCTCTCCGTCCTCCACTCCGGGGACCTCTCCTCCCTTCTCCTCGACCACCATGCCCGTTGCAACCTCTGCTCTCGCCACCACGACCATTTTCCCCGTGCCATCTCCTCCTGATCTTCTCCTCCACAATTTTTACAACGACCACATCTCCAACCATATCAAATTCAAGCTCGAGCCTGCTGAGAAAAACTACATCAAGTGGCGCACCTTCTTCACCTGTGCCCTCACGCAGTACCGTGTCCAGGATCACATCGAGCGCCACCCTCCTACCCACCCCGACACCGCCTGGCTTGCTGTGGATCAACGGCTGGTCCTCTGGATCCTCTTCACCCTCGCAGACTCCATCCTCGAGCTGATCATGGGCGGCGCCGTCGAGCCGACACCACCTGGCAGCGCATCCGGGATTACTTCCTGGCCAACCAGGGAGCCCAGTATCTCTACCTCACGTGCCAGTACCGGAACTTGAAGCAGGGCAACCTCTCCGTCTCTGACTACGCTCGCTGCCTCAAGTCCCTCGCCGATGGCCTCGCCGACACCGGTAACCGCGTCTCCGATCCAGATCTTACCATGTAGTTCCTTCATGGCCTCGACGCCCGCTTCGACACCATCCGCACCATCTTGGGGGACACGGTGCCTCTTCCCTCGTCCGGTGTCGCGCGTTCTCGCGTGGATCTCGCCGAGTACAACATCAACCTTCGCGCCGCCGAGGCTGGCGCCGCCGCCCTCACCATCTCCAACGACCGTGGTGACCGCGGTGATCGTGGCGATCGCAGCAACGGCGGCCACGGCGGCCCCCGTCCCCGTGGCAACGGCAACGGCCCCACACCCGGCGGCGACGACGCCAACGGGGCCTGCTCTGGCGGTTGCGACCGCGGACGTGGTCGTGGGCGCGGCGGCGGCCGCGGCCGCTCTGACTCGTCCGGTCGGGGCTCCTACTCCAACACCGCCGCCCCACCACCCTGGACTAGCTATTTCGCCCCGTTCGGCATGGCTCTACCTCACCCTCGCCCTGGCTGCACTCCGCCCAACGCCGCTGGCGTGCTAGGCCCGCGCCCTGGTGTGCATTCCCAGGCGTATCTTCTGATGTTGTCGGGCCCTGCGTCATCTCCCGCCCTGCAGCCGTACTCCTACGGCTCTCCTGCTTGGGATCATGTTGCACTCCTCAGCCATGCCTACAGCCAGCAGGGCGTCCCAGCGCACGGTGCTGACTGGATCCTCGACTCCGGTGCCGCCACGCACGTCACCGGCAATCTTGGTAACCGCTCCACGTTTTGCTCTTTACCTCAGCATTTTTCCACGGGCTCCACCACTCTCCCTCCCACCAACCTTTCTCTTCACGATGTTGTCATTTGCCCTAACATTGTCAAAGATCTAATTTCCGTTCGCAAATTGTCCCGTGATAATAATGTTGAGGTCGCGTTTAACCGCTCTGGCTTTTCTGTGAAGGCTCTTCCCACCAAGACTCCGTTCATGACGTCCAGTAGCTCCGGCCCACTCTACCCCTTCTATGGCACCAACACCACCGGCGACTTGTGGCATCGGTGCCTTGGGCACCCCGGCAAAGCAACCCTAGTTTCATGCTACCTCTTGAGCACTGCGTTGGTTTTTCCTGAAGAGGAAGGGATGATGCAGCAAAGTAGCGTAAGTATTTCCCTCGGTTTTTGAGAACCGAGGTATCAATCCAGTAGGAGGCTACGCGCGAGTCCCTCACACCTGCACAAAACAAATAAATCCTCGCAACCAACGCGATAAGGGGTTGTCAATCCCTACACTGCCACTTACGAGAGTGAGATCTGATAGATATGATAAGATATTTTTTTTGGTATTTTTATGATAAAGATGCAAAGTAAAATAAAAGCAAAGTAAAAAAGCAAAGGAAATTACTAAGTACTGGAAGATTAATATGATGAAGATAGACCCGGGGGCCATAGGTTTCACTAGTGGCTCCTCTCAAGAGCATAGGTATTTTACGGTGGGTGAACAAATTACTGTTGAGCAATTGACAGAATTGAGCATAGTTATGAGAATATCTAGGTATGATCATGTATATAGGCATCACGTCCAAGACAAGTAGACCGACTCCTGCCTACATCTACTACTATTACTCCACTCATCGACCGCTATCCAGCATGCATCTAGAGTATTAAGTTAATGAAAATAGAGTAACGCCTTAAGCAAGATGACATGATGTAGAGGGATAAACTCATGCAATATGATAAAAACCCCATCTTGTTATCCTCGATGGCAACAATACAATACGTGCCTTGCTGCCCCTACTGTCACTGGGAAAGGACACCGCAAGATTGAACCCAAAGCTAAGCACTTCTCCCATTTCAAGAAAGATTAATCTAGTAGGCCAAACCAAACTGATAATTCGAAGAGACTTGCAAAGATAACCAATCATACATAAAAGAATTCAGAGAAGATTCAAATATTGTTCATAGATAGACTTGATCATAAACCCACAATTCATCGGTCTCAACAAACACACCACAAAAAGAAGATTACATCGAATAGATCTCCACAAGAGAGGGGGAGAACATTGTATTGAGATCCAAAAAGAGAGAAGAAGCCATCTAGCTAATAACTATGGAACCGTAGGTCTGAGGTAAACTACTCAAACTTCATCGGAGGGGCTATGGTGATGATGTAGAAGCCCTCCGTGATCAATGCCCCCTCCAGCGGAGCTCCGGAACAGGCCCCAAGATGGGATCTCGTGGATACAGAAAGTTGCGGCGGTGGAATTAGGCTTTTGGCTCCGTATCTGATCGTTTGGGGGTACGTAGGTATATATGGGAGGAAGGAGTACGTCGGTGGAGCAACATGGGGCCCACGAGGGTGGAGGGCGTGCTTGGGGGGGGGGGGGTAGGCGCGCCCCCCTACCTCGTCGCCTCCTCCTTTGTTTCTTGACGTAGGGTCCAAGTCTCGTGGGTCTTGTTCGTTGAGAAAATCATGTTCCCAAAGGTTTCATTCCGTTTGTACTCCGTTTGATATTCCCTTTCTTCGAAACCCTAAAATAGGCAAAAAAACAACAATTCTGGGCTGGGCCTCCGGTTAATAGGTTAGTCCCAAAAATAATATAAAAGTGGATAATAAAGCCCAATAACGTCCAAAACAGTAGATAATATAGCATGGAGCAATCAGAAATTATAGATATGTTGGAGATGTATCAAGCATCCCCAAGCTTAATTCCTGCTCGTCCTCGAGTAGGTAAATGATAAAAACAGAATTTTTGATGCGGAGTGCTACTTGGCATAATTTTAATGTACTTTTTCTTAATTGTGGTATGAATATTCAGATCCGAAAGATTCAAGATAAAAGTTTAATATTGACATAAAAATAATAATACTTCAAGCATACTAACAAAGCAATCATGTCTTCTCAAAATAACATGGCCAAAGAAAGTTATCCCTACAAAATCATATAGTCTGGCTATGCTCTATCTTCATCACACAAAGTATTTAAATCATGCACAACCCCGATGACAAGCCAAGCAATTGTTTCATACTTTTGACATTCTCAAACTTTTTCAATCTTCACGCAATACATGAGCGTGAGCCATGGATATAGCACTATAAGTGGAATAGAATGGTGGTTGCGGAGAAGACAAAAAAGGAGAAGATAGTCTCACATCAACTAGGCGTATCAACGGGCTATGGAGATGCCCATCAATAGATATCAATGTGAGTGAGTAGGGATTGCCATGCAACGGATGCACTAGAGCTATAAGTATATGAAAGCTCAACAAAAGAAACTAAGTGGGTGTACATCCAACTTGCTTGCTCATGAAGACCTAGGGCATTTTGAGGAAGCCCATCATTGGAATATACAAGCCAAGTTCTATAATGAAAAATTACCACTAGTATATGAAAGTGATAACATAGGAGACTCTCTATCATGAATATCATGGGGCTACTTTGAAGCACAAGTGTGGTAAAAGGATAGTAACATTGTCCCTTCTCTCTTTTTCTCTCATTTTTTTCTTTTTTTATTTGGGCTTTTTCTCTTTTTTTGGCCTCTTTTCTTTCTCTTTTTTTTTGTCCGGAGTCTCATCCCGACTTGTGGGGGAATCATAGTCTCCATCATCCTTTCCTTACTGGGACAATGCTCTAATAATGATGATCATCACACTTTTATTTTCTTACAACTCAACAATTACAACTCGATACTTAGAACAAAATATGACTCTATATGAATGCCTCCGGCGGTGTACCGGGATATGCAATGAATCAAGAGTGACATGTATGAAAGAATTATGAATGGTGACTTTGCCACAAATACGATGTCAACTACATGATCATGCTAAGCAATATGACAATGATGGAGTGTGTCATAATAAACAGAACGGTGGAAAGTTACATGGCAATATATCTCGGAATGGCTATGGAAATACCATAATAGGTAGGTATGGTGGCTGTTTTGAGGAAGGTATATGGTGGGTGTATGATACCGGCGAAAGGTGCGCGGTATTAGAGAGGCTAGCAATGGTGGAAGGAAGAAAAGTGCGTATAATCTATGAACTCAACATTAGTCATAAAGAACTCATATACTTATTGCAAAAATCTACAAGTTATCAAAGCAAAGTATTACGCGCATGCTCCTAGGGGGATAGATTGGTAGGAAAAGACCATCGCTCGTCCCCGACCGCCACTCATAAGGAAGACAATCAAAAAATAAATCATGCTCCGACTTCATCACATAACGGTTCACCATACGTGCATGCTACGGGAATCACAAACCATAACACAAGTATTTCTCAAATTCACAACTACTCAACTAGCATAATTTTAATATCACCATCTTCATATCTCAAAACAATAACCAAGCATCAAACTTCTCATAGTATTCAACACACTCATAAGAAAGTTTTTACTATTCTTGAATACCAAGCATATTGGGATTATTTGTTGGAAATATGCCCTAGAGGCAATAATAAAATGGTTATTATTATATTTCCTTGTTCATGATAATTGTCTATTGTTCATGCTATAATTGTGTTATCAGGAAATCGTAATACATGTGTGAATACATAGACCACAACATGTCCCTAGTGAGCCTCTAGTTGACTAGATCGTTGATCAACAGATAGTCATGGTTTACTGACTATGGACATTAGATGTCATTGATAACGGGATCACATCATTAGGAGAATGATGTGATGGACAAGACCCAATCTTAAGCATAGCACAAGATCGTGTAGTTCGTCTGCTAGAGCTTTTCTAATGTCAAGTATCCTTTTCTTAGACCATGAATTGTGCAACTCCCGGATACTGTAGGAATACTTTGGGTGTGCCAAACGTCACAACGTAACTGGGTGACTATAATGGTGCACTACGGGTATCTCCGAAAGTGTCTATTGGGTTGGCACGAATCGAGACTGGGATTTGTCACTCCGCATGACGTAGAGGTATATCTGGGCCCACTCGGTAAGACATCATCGTAATGAGCTCAATGTGACTAAGGGTTGGTCATGGGATGATGTGTTATGGAACATGTAAAGTGACTTGCCAGTAACGAGATTGAACGAGGTATTGGGATACCGACGATCGAATCTTGGGCAAATAACGTACCGATTGACAAAGGGAATTGAATACGGGATTGATTGAATCCTCGACATCATGGTTCATCCGATGAGATCATCGTGGAACATGTGGGATCCAACATAGTATCTAGATCCCGCTATTGGTTATTGGCCGGAGAGTTGTCTTGGTCATCTCTGCATGGTTCCCGAACCCGTAGGGTCTACACACTTAAGGTTCGGTGACGCTAGGGTTGTAGAGATATTAGTATGCGGTAACCCGAAAGTTGTCCGGTGTCCCGGATGAGATCCCGGATGTCACGAGGAGTTCCGGAATGGTCCGGAGGTAAAGATCTGTATATAGGAAGTCCAGTTTCGGCCACCGGGAAAGTTTCGGGGGTCACCGGTATTGTACCGGGACCATCGGAAGGGTCCTGGGGGTCCACCGGGTGGGGCCACCTATCCCGGAGGGCCCCATGGGCTGAAGTGGGAAGGGAACCAGCCCCTGGTGGGCTGGTGCGCCCCCCTTGGGCCTCCCTTGCGCCTAGGGTTGGAAACCCTAAAGGGGTGGGGGCGCCTCAACCTGGCTTGGGGGCCAAGCCACCCCCTAGGCCGCCGCGCCCCCATTAGATGGGATCTCTAGGGGCCGACGCCCCCCAGGCCCCCTATATATAGTGGAGGGGAGGGAGGGCAGCCGCACCAAAGTCTCTGGCGCCTCCCTCCCTCCCGTGACACCTCTTCCTCCCCGCTTGCGCTTGGCGAAGCCCTGCCGGGATCCCGCTACTTCCACCACCACGCCATCGTGCTGCTGGATCTCCATCAACCTCTCGTTCCCTTGCTGGATCAAGAAGGAGGAGACGTCTCTCCCAACCGTACGTGTGTTGAACGCGGAGGTGCCGTCCGTTCGGCGCTCGGTCATCAGTGATTTGGATCACGACGAGTACGACTCCATCAACCCCGTTCTCTTGAATGCTTCCGCTTGCGATCTACAAGGGTATGTAGATGCACTCCTCTCCCTCTCGTTGCTAGATGACTCCATAGATTGATCTTGGTGATGCGTAGAAAATTTTAAATTTGTGCTACGATCCCCAATAGTGGTATCAGAGCTAGGTCTATGCATAGTTTCTATGCACGAGTAGAACAAAAGTTGTTGTGGGCGTTGATTTTGTCAATTTACTTGCCGTTACTAGTCTCTCTTGATTCGGCGGCATCGTGGGATGAAGCGGCCTGAACCGACCTTACACGTACGCTTACGTGAGACTGGTTCCATCGACTGACATGCACTAGTTGCATAAGGTGGCTAGCGGGTGTTTGTCTCTCCCACTTTAGTCGGATCGGATTCGATGAAAAGGGTCCTTATGAAAGGTAAATAGAAATTGGCATATCACATTGTGGTTTTTGGCGTAGGTAAGAAACGTTCTTACTAGAAACCTATAACAGCCATGTAAAACTTGCAACAACAATTAAAGGACGTCTAACTTGTTTTTGCAGCATGTGCCGTGTGATGTGATATGGCCAAAAGGATGTGATGAATGATATATGTGATGTATGAGATTGATCATGTTCTTGTAATAGGAATCACGACTTGCATGTCGATGAGTATGACAACCGGCAGGAGCCATAGGAGTTGTCTTAATTTATTTATGACCTGCGTGTCAACATAAACGTCATGTAATTACTTTACTTTATTGCTAACCGTTAGCCATAGTAGTAGAAGTAATAGTTGGCGAGACAACTTCATGAAGACACGATGATAGAGATCATGATGATGGAGGTCTTGGTGTCATGCCGGTGACGATGATGATCATGGCGCCCCGAAGATGGAGATTAAAAGGAGCAAAATGATATGGGCCATATCATGTCACTATTTGATTGCGTGTGATGTTTATCATGTTTTACATCTTATTTGCTTAGAATGACGGTAGCATAAATAAGATGATCCCTCGCAATAATTTCAAGAAAGTGTTCCCCCTAACTGTGCACCATTGCTAAGGTCTATTGTTCTGAAGCACCACGTGATGATTGGGTGTGATAGGTTCTAACATTCGCATACAATTGGTGTAAGCCAGATTTACACACGCAATACACTTAGGGTGACTTGACGAGCCTAGCATGTACAGACATGGCCTCGGAACACAGAAGACCGAAAGGTCGAACAAGAGTCGTATAGAAGATACGATCAACACGAAAATGTTCACCGATGATGACTAGTCCGTCTCACGTGATGATCGGACACGACCTAGTTGACTCGGATCATGTATCACTTAGATGACTAGAGGGATGTCTATCTGAGTGGGAGTTCATTTAATAATTTGATTAGATAAACTTAATTATCATGAACATAGTCTAAAAATCTTTGCAATATGTCTTGTAGATCAAATGGCCCACGCTAATGTTGCCCTCAACTTCAACGCGTTCCTAGAGAAAACCAAGCTGAAAGACGATGGCAGCAACTACACGGACTAGGTCCGTAACATGAGGATTATCCTCATAGCTGTCAGGAAAGCATATGTACTTGATGCACCGCTAGGTGAAGCACCTGTTTTCCCTGCAGAACAAGACGTTATGAACGCTTGGCAGACGCGTAGTGATGATTACTCCCTGGTTCAGTGTGGCATGCTTTACAGCTTAGAACCGAGGCTCCAAAAGCATTTTGAGCAATACGGAGCATATGAGATGTTCCAAGAGCTGAAAATGGTTTTCCAAGCTCATGCCCGGGTCGAGATATATGAAGTCTCTGACAAGTTCTATAGTTGTAAGATGGAGGAGAACAGTTCTGTCAGTGAGCACATACTCAAAATGTCTGGGTTGCACAACCGCTTGTCTCAGCTGGGAGTTAATCTCCCGGATGATGCGGTCGTTGACAGAATCCTTCAGTCGCCCCCACCTAGCTACCAGAGCTTTGTGATGAACTTCAATATGCAGGGGGTGGAAAAGACCATTCCCGAGGTATATTCAATGCTGAAATCAGCGAAGGTGGAAATCAAAAAGGAACATCAAGTGTTGATGGTGAATAAAACCACTAAGTTCAAGAAAGGCAAGGGTAAAAAGAACTTCAAGAAGGACGACAAAGGAGTTGCCGCGCCCGGTAAGCAAGCTGCCGGGAAGAAGCCAAAGAATGGACCCAAGCCTAAGACTGAGTGCTTTTATTGCAAGGGAAACGGTCACTGGAAGCGGAACTGCCCCAAGTACTTAGCGGATAAGAAGGACGGCAATACCAAAGGTATATGTGATATACATGTTATTGATGTGTACCTAACCAACGCTCGTAGTAGCTCCTGGGTATTTGATACCGGTGCAGTTGCTCATATTTGTAACTCAAAACAGGAACTGTGGAATAAACGGAGACTGGCGAAGGACGAGGTGACGATGCGCATCGGGAATGGTTCCAAGGTCGATGTGATCGCCGTCGGCACGCTACCTCTACATTTACCTACGGGATTAGTTTTAAACCTCAATAATTGTTATTTAGTACCAGCTTTGAGCATGAACATTGTATCTCGATCTTGTTTAATGCGAGATGGCTACTCATTTAAATATGAGAATAATGGTTGTTCTATTTATATGAGAGACATGTTTTATGGTCATGCCCCGCTGGTCAATGGTTCATTCTTATTTAATCTCGAACATGATGTTACACATATTCATAGTGTGAATGCCAAAAGATGTAAGGTTGATAATGATAGTCCCACATACTTGTGGCACTGCCGCCTTGGTCACATTGGTGTCAAACGCATGAAGAAACTCCATGCATATGGACTTTTGGAGTCTCTTGATTATGAATCATTTGACACGTGCGAACCATGCCTAATGGGCAAAATGACCAAGACTCCGTTCTCCGGAACAATGGAGCGAGCAACCAACTTATTGGAAATCATACATTGATGTGTGCGGTCCAATGAGCATTGAGGCTCGCGGTGGCTATCGTTATGTCCTCATCCTCACTGATGACTTAAGTAGATATGGGTATGTCTACTTAATGAAACACAAGTCTGAGACCTTTGAAAAGTTCAAGGAATTTCAGAGTGAGGTTGAGAATCAACGTGACAGGAAAATCAAGTTCTTACGATTAGATCGTGGGGGAGAATTTTTGAGTCACGAATCTGGCACGCACTTAAGGAAATGTGGAATAGTTTCACAACTCACGCCGCCTGGAACACCACAGCGTAATGGTGTGTCCAAACGTCGTAATCGCACCCTATTGGATATGGTACGATCTATGATGTCTCTTACTGATCTACCGCTATCATTTTGGGGTTATGCTATAGAGACTGCCGCATTCACTTTAAATAGGGCTCCATCGAAATCCGTTGAGATGACACCGTATGAATTGTGGTTTGGCAAGAAACCTAAGCTATCGTTTCTGAAAGTTTGGGGATGTGATGCTTATGTCAAGAAACTTCAACCTGAAAAGCTCGAACCTAAATCGGAAAAATGTGTCTTCATAGTATACCCTAAAGAAACTATTGGGTATACCTTCTACCTCAGATCCGAAGGCAAGACTTTTGTTGCCAAGAATGGATCCTTTCTAGAGAAAGAGTTTCTCTTGAAAGAAGTAAGTGGGAGGAAAGTATAACTTGATGAAGTATTGCCTCTTGAACCAGAGAGTGTCGCAGCTCAAGAAAATGTTCCTGAGGTGCCTGCACCGACTAGGGAGGAAGTTAATGATGATGATCATGAAACTTCAGATCAAGTTGCTACTGAACTTCGAAGGTCCACAAGGACACGTTCCGCACCAGAGTGGTACGGCAACCCTGTCCTGGAAATCATGTTGTTAGACAATGGTGAACGTTCGAACTATGAAGAAGCGATGGCGGGCCCAGATTCCGACGAATGGCTGGAAGCCATGAAATCCGAGATAGGATCCATGTATGAAAACGAAGTATGGACTTTGACTGACTTGCCCGATGATCGGCGAGCCATAGAAAATAAATGGATCTTTAAGAAGAAGACAGACGCGGATGGTAATGTGACCATCTATAAGGCTCGGCTTGTCGCTAAGGATTATCGATAAGTTCAAGGGGTTGACTACGATGAGACTTTCTCACCCGTAGCGAAGCTGAAGTTTGTCCAAATCATGTTAGCAATTGCCGCATTCTATGATTATGAGATATGGCAAATGGACGTCAAAACGGCATTTCTTAATGGTTTCCTTAAGGAAGAATTGTATATGATGCAGCCAGAAGGTTTTGTCGATCCTAAGAATGCTGACAAGGTGTGCAAGCTCCAACGCTCAATCTATGGGCTGGTGCAAGCATCTCGGATTTGGAACATTCGATTTGATGAGATGATCAAAGCGTTTGGGTTTACGCAGACTTATGGAGAAGTCTGTGTTTACAAGAAAGTGAGTGGGAGCTCTGTAGCATTTCTCATATTATATGTGGATGACATACTATTGATGGGAAATGATATAGAATTCTTGGAAAGCATAAAGGCCTACTTGAACAAGTGTTTTTCAATGAAGGACCTTGGAGAAGCTGCTTATATATTAGGCATCAAGATCTATAGAGATAGATCGAGACGCCTCATTGGTCTTTCACAAAGTACGTACCTTGAAAAGATATTGAAGAAGTTCAATATGGATCAGTCCAAGAAGGGGTTCTTGCCTGTATTGCAAGGTATGAGATTGAGCACGGCTCAATGCCCGACCACGGCAGAAGATAGAGAAAGGATGAGTGTCGTCCCCTATGCCTCGACCATAGGGTCTATCATGTATGCCATGCTGTGTACCAGACCTGATGTAAACCTTGCCGTAAGTTTGGTAGGAAGGTACCAAAGTAATCCCGGCATGGAACACTGGACAACGGTCAAGAATATCCTGAAGTACCTGAAAAGGACTAAGGATATGTTTCTCGTCTATGGAGGTGACGAAGAGCTCGTCGTAAAGGTTTACGTCGATGCTAGCTTCGACACAGATCTGGATGACTCTAAGTCACAAACCGGATACGTGTATATTTTGAATGGTGGGGCAGTCAGCTGGTGTAGTTGCAAGCAAAGCGTCGTGGCGGGATCTACATGTGAAGCGGAGTACATGGCAGCCTCAGAGGCAGCACAAGAAGCAATCTGGGTGAAGGAGTTCATTACCGACCTAGGAGTTATTCCCAATGCGTCGGGCCCGATGACTCTCTTCTCTGACAACACTGGAGCTATTGCCCTTGCCAAGGAGCCCAGGTTTCACAAGAAGACCAGGCATATGAAGCGTCGCTTCAACTCCATTCGTGAAAATGTTCAAAATGGAGACATAGATATTTGTAAAGTGCATACGGACCTGAATGTCGCGGATCCGTTGACTAAACCTCTTCCTCGAGCAAAACATGATCGACACCAGAACTCTATGGGTGTCCGATTCATCACAACGTAACTAGATTATTGACTCTAGTGCAAGTGGGAGACTGTTGGAAATATGCCCTAGAGGCAATAATAAAATGGTTATTATTATATTTCCTTGTTCATGATAATTGTCTATTGTTCATGCTATAATTGTGTTATCAGGAAATCATAATACATGTATGAATACATAGACCACAACATGTCCCTAGTGAGCCTCTAGTTGACTAGCTCGTTGATCAACAGATAGTCATGGTTTCCTGACTATGGACATTAGATGTCATTGATAACGGGATCACATCATTAGGAGAATGATGTGATGGACAAGACCCAATCTTAAGCATAGCACAAGATCGTGTAGTTCGTCTGCTAGAGCTTTTCTAATGTCAAGTATCCTTTCCTTAGACCATGAGATTGTGCAACTCCCGGATACTGCAGGAATACTTTGGGTGTGACAAACGTCACAACATAACTGGGTGACTATAAAGGTGCACTACGGGTATCTCCGAAAGTGTCTGTTGGGTTGGCACGAACCGAGACTGGGATTTGTCACTCCGCATGACGGAGAGGTATCTCTGGGCCCACTCGGTAAGACATCATCGCAATGAGCTCAATGTGACTAAGGGTTGGTCACGGGATGATGTGTTGCGGAACGAGTAAAGTGACTTGCCGGTAATGAGATTGAACGAGGTATTGGGATACCGACGATCGAATCTCGGGCAAATAACGTACCGATTGACAAAGGGAATTGAATACGGGATTGATTGAATCCTCGACATCGTGGTTCATCCGATGAGATCATCGTGGAACATGTGGGAGCCAACATGGGTATCCAGATCTCGCTGTTGGTTATTGGCTGGAGAGTTCTCTCGGTCATGTCTGCATGGTTCCCAAACCCGTAGGTTCTATACACTTAAGGTTCGGTGACGCTAGGGTTGTAGAGATATTAGTATGCGGTAACCCAAAAGTTGTTCGGAGTCCCGGATGAGATCCCGGACGTCACGATGAGTTCCGGAATGGTCCGGAGGTAAAGATTCGTATATAGGAAGTCCAGTTTCGGCCACCGGGAAAGTTTCGGGGGTCACCGGTATTGTACCGGGACCACCGGAAGCGTTCCGGGGGTCCACCGGGTGTGGCCACCTATCCCGGAGGGCCCCATGGGCTGAAGTGGGAAGGGAACCAGCCCTTGGTGGGCTGGTGCGCCCCCCTTGGGCCTCCCTTGCGCCTAGGGTTGGAAACCCTAAGGGGGTGGGGGCGCCTCCACCTGGCTTGGGGGCCAAGCCACCCCCTAGGCCGCTACCCCCCATTAGATGGGATCTCTAGGGGCCGGCGCCCCCCAGGCCCGCTATATATAGTGGAGGGTAGGGAGGGCAGCCCCACCCAAGTCCCTGGAGCCTCCCTCCCTCCCGTGACACCTGTTCCTCCCCGCTTGCGCTTGGCGAAGCCCTGCCGGGATCCCGCTACTTCCACCACCACGCCGTCGTGCTGCTGGATCTCCATCAACCTCTCGTTCCCTTGCTGGATCAAGAAGGAGGAGACGTCTCTCCCAACCGTACGTGTGTTGAACGCGGAGGTGCCGTCCGTTCGGCGCTCGGTCATCGGTGATTTGGATCACGACGTGTACGACTCCATCAACCCCGTTCTCTTGAACGCTTCTGCTTGCGATCTACAAGGGTATGTAGATGCACTCCTCTCCCTCTCGTTGCTAGATGACTCCATAGATTGATCTTGATGATGCGTAGAAAATTTTAAAGTTGTGCTACGATCCCCAACATTATTTAAGCAAATTACCATGATATTTAAGACTCTCAAAATAATCTAAGTGAAGCATGAGAGATCAATAGTTTCTATAAAACAAATCCACCATCGTGCTCTAAAAGATATAAGTGAAGTACTAGAGCAAAACTATATAACTCAAATGATATAAGCGAAGCATATAGAGTATTCTAACAAATTCCAAATCATGTATGGCTCTCTCAAAAGTGTGTACAGCAAGGATGATTGTGGTAAACTAAAAAGCAAAGACTCAAATCATACAAGACGCTCCAAGCAAAACACATATCATGTGGTGAATACAAATATAGCTCGAAGTAAAGTTACCGATAGAAGTAGACGAAAAGAGGGGATGCCTTCCGGGACATCCCCAAGCTTTGGCTTTTAGGTGTCCTTAGATTATCTTGGGGGTGACTTGGGCATACCCAAGCTTAGGCTTTTGCCACTCCTTGTTCCATAGTCCATCAAATCTTTACCCAAAACTTGAAAACTTCACAACACAAAACTTAAAGTAGAAAATCTCGTGAGCTCCGTTGGCGAAAGAAAACAAAAGACCACTTCAAGGTACTGTAATGAACTCATTCTTTATTTATATTAGTGTTAAACCTACTGTATTCCAACTTCTCTATGGTTTATAAACTATTTTACTAGCCATAGATTCATCAAAATAAGCAAACAACACACGAAAAACAGAATCTGCCAAAAACAGAACAGTCTGTAGTAATCTGTAGCTAGGGCAAGATTTGGAACCCCAAAAATTCTAAAATAAATTTCTGGACGTAAGGAATTTATCTATTAATCATCTGCAAAAAGAATTAACTAAATATTACTTTCCAAATAAAAATACCAGCAGTTCTCGTGAGCGCTAAAGTTTCTGTTTTTTACAGCAAGATATCAAGACTTTCCCCAAGTCTTCCCAACGGTTCTACTTGGCACAAACACTAATTAAACACAAAAAACACAACATAAAAAGAGGCTAGATAAATTATTTATTACTAAACATGAGCAAAAATCAAGGAATAAAAACAAAATTGGGTTGCCTCCCAACAAGCGCTATCGTTTAACGCCCCTAGCTAGGCATAAAAAGCAAGGATAGATCTAGGTATTGCCATCTTTGGTAGGCAATCCATAAGTGGCTCGCATAATAGATTCATATGGTAATTTAATTTTATTTATAGGAAATTGTTCCATGCCTTTCCTTAATGGAAATTGGAATCTAATATTTCCTTCCTTCATATCAATAATTGCACCAATCGTTCTAAGGAAAGGTCTACCAACAATAATAGGACATGAAGGATTGCAATCTATGTCAAGAACAATAAAATCTATGGGAACATAATTCCTATTTGTAACAATAAGAACATCATTAATTCTTCCCATAGGTTTCTTAATAGTGGAATCCGCAAGGTGCAAGTTTAGAGAGCAATCATCAAAATCACGGAAACCTAAAAAATCACACAAAGTCTTTGGAATCGTGGAAACACTAGCACCCAAATCACATAAAGCATAGAACTCATGTTCTTTAATCTTAATTTTAATAGTTGGTTCCCACTCATCATAAAGTTTTCTAGGGATAGAAACTTCCAATTCAAGTTTTTCTTCATAAGATTGCATTAAGGCATCAACGATATGTTTAGTGAACGCTTTATTTTGACTATAAGCGAATTTAGCACGGATTGCAACAAGGAAATACAATCAATCAAAGAGCAATTTTCATAATTAAATTCCTTGAAATCCAAAATAATGGGTTTAGCAACATCTAGGGTTTTAATTTCTTCGATCCCACTTTTCTCAAATTTAGCATCAAGATCTAAAAACTCCGAATTCTTGGAACGTCTTCTAGGTAAAGGTGGATCATATTCAGTCCCATCATTATTAAGATTCATATTGCAAAACAAAGATTTAATAGGGGACACATCAATAACTTTTAGATCTTCATCTTTATTTTCATAGAAATCCGGTTTAGCGGCCATCCTATTAACTAAGGTGGCTTGCTTATCCGAAATTTCAGCGGTCAATTTCTCAAGATGAGCAATTTGGGATCTTAAACCATCAAATTCTTTAGACATATCATCGAGCTCTTTATTCATAAAACTCAAAAAACTTTTTTGTTCCTTAAGCTCGTTTCTAAAGAAACTATTATGCTCGAATTGCAAGACCATAAAACACCTAATGTTGTTTTTTATTTCTTGTAACCTTTTAAGGTGAAGATCACCAAATCGGGGAAGAGCCATCGAGACAAGCAAGCAATCCAACACACAAGCAAACAAAAATCAAGCGGGCAAAAAGAGGCAAATAGAGAAAGAGAGGGAGGATAAAGGGAGAGAGGGCGAATAAAACGGCAAGGGTGAAGTGGGGGAGAGGAAAACGAGAGGCAAATGGCAAATAATGTAATGTGGGAGATAAGGATTGTGATGGGTACTTGGTATATTGACTTTTGCGTAGACTCCCTGGCAACGGCGCCAAAAATCCTTCTTGCTACCTCTTGAGCACTGCGTTGGTTTTTCCCGAAGAGGAAGGGATGATGCAGCAAAGTAGCGTAAGTATTTCCCTCAGTTTTTGAGAACCAAGGTATCAATCCAGTAGGAGGCTACGGGCGAGTCCCTTGCACCTGCACAAAACAAATAAATCCTCGCAACCAACGCGATAAGGGGTTGTCAATCCCTACACGACCACTTACGAGAGTGAGATCCGATAAATATGATAAGATAATATTTTTGGTATTTTTATGATAAAGATGCAAAGTAAAATAAAAGCAAAGTAAAAAAGCAAAGGAAATTACTAAGTATTGGAAGATTAATATGGTGAAGATAGACCCGGGGGCCATAGGTTTCACTAGTGGCTTCTCTCAAGAGCATAGGTATTTTACGGTGGGTGAACAAATTACTGTTGAGCAATTGATAGAATTGAGCATAGTTATGAGAATATCTAGGTATGATCATGTATACAGGCATCACGTCCGAGACAAGTAGACCGACTCCTGCCTGCATCTACTACTATTACTCCACTCATCGACCGCTATCCAGCATGCATCTAGAGTATTAAGTTAATGAAAACAGAGTAATGCCTTAAGCAAGATGACATGATGTAGAGGGATAAACTCATGCAATATGATGAAAACCCCATCTTGTTATCCTCGATGGCAACAATACAATACGTGCCTTGCTGCCCCTACTGTCACTGGGAAAGGACACCGCAAGATTGAACCCAAAGCTAAGAACTTCTCCCATTGCAAGAAAGATCAATCTAGTAGGCCAAACCAAACTGATAATTCGAAGAGACTTGCAAAGATAACCAATCATACATAAAAGAATTCAGAGAAGATTCAAATATTGTTCATAGATAGACTTGATCATAAACCCACAATTCATCGGTCTCAACAAACACACCGCAAAAAGAAGATTACATCGAATAGATCTCCACAAGAGAGGGGGAGAACATTGTATTGAGATCCAAAAAGAGAGAAGAAGCTATCTAGCTAATAACTATGGACCCGTAGATCTGAGGTAAACTACTCAAACTTCATCGGAGGGGCTATGGTGATGATGTACAAGCCCTTCGTGATCGATGCCCCCTCCGGCGGAGCTCCGGAACAGGCCCCAAGATGGGATCTCGTGGATACAAGAAGTTGCGGCGGTGGAATTAGGTTTTTGGCTCCGTATCTGATCGTTTGGGGGTACGTATGTATATATAGGAGGAAGGAGTACGTCGGTGGAGCAATAGGGGGCCCACGAGGGTGGAGGGCGCACCCGGGGGGGGGGGGGTAGGCGCGCCCTACCTCGTGGCCTCCTCCTTTGTTTCTTGACGTAGGGTCCAAGTCTCCTGGGTCTTGTTCGTTGAGAAAAGCACATTCCCGAAGGTTTCATTCCGTTTGGACTCCGTTTGATATTCCTTTTCTTTGAAACCCTAAAATAGGCAAAAAAACAACAATTCTGGGCTGGGCCTCCGGTTAATAGGCTAGTCCCAAAAATAATATAAAAGTGGATAATAAAGCCCAATAATGTCCAAAACAGTAGATAATATAGCATGGAGCAACCAAAAATTATAGATACGTTGAAGACGTATCACTTCACTTTCCCATTTTTTACCAGACTATAATAAAAGTGTTCACTCCCCTTGTACCTCGTGCCAACTAGGGCGCCAACCTCGTTTAGCTTTTTCCCATTCCAATAAGTGTACTACTGCACCATTTCAGCTGATTCATTGTGGCCTTTGGACGTCACCAGTTGTAAGCTTTTCGGGCTATGCTTATTATCTCATTATACTGGATGACTTTACTCATTATTTTTGGTCTTTTCCTCTCCGTCACAAATCCGACACGTCCCTCACCCTCCAACGCTTCTTCTCCTACATCTATACACAATTTCACACGATTATTCAATGCATGCAATGTGACAACGGCGACGAGTTCATCAACACCTCTCTTCGCACTTTCTTCTCAACCCACGGCATCATCTCCCGTCTCTCTGTCCACATACTTCCCCCCAGAACGACAAGGCAGAACGTATGCTTAGCACCACGAACGATATTGTCCGCACCCTTCTTCTCCAAGCCAATGTACCCCCACCATTTTGGGTCGAAGGTTTACACACCGCCACCTATCTCCTCAATCGCCGTCCGTCCGTCAAAACTGCACCTCACACCCCCTTCTCTCTCCTTACCGGTGTTCCCCCTACCTATGATCATCTACATGTATTTGGCTGCTTATGTTTTCCAAACCTCTATGCCACCAGCCCGCACAAGCTCGCCCCACGATCCACACGATGTGTCTTCCTCGGCTACCCCTTAGAACACAAAGGTTATCGTTGTTTCGATCTCCTGACGCGCAAAGTAATTGTCTCTCGTCACGTCATTTTTGATGAGACCATTTTTCCCTATACACCACCTTCTTCCCCAGCCACACCGGCCACAGAAGATCCCTCCCCTCTTCAACGCCTGCATGCAATCCTCTCCGGGATCCCCGCCCAGCTTACCTTGGCCGTAGACCTGCCCCTCGCATCCACCTCGTTCGCCGATCCACCAACCCCCGCCTCCCACGCCTCTTCCTGCCAGCCCACTACCCCGACCACTTCCCCCACCGGTCCCACTCCCACCCACGCGGACTCCCCGGCTCGCCCGCGCCAGATTCCCCTGCCACCCGATCACTCGGATCGCCCGTCCGCATCGGATCGCCTCCCGCTCCCCCTGCGCCTGACCCGGACCCCACCGCATCTACCTCCCACCGCGCGCCCGCCACTCCTTCTCCTCCACGTCACCCCGTACTCCCCGTTCCGCCACCAATCAATTCACATAAAATGACAACTCGTGCCAAGCACGGCTTTGCTCAGCCCAAGCGCCTTTTCACCCTGACCACTTCACCTACTATCTCCCCCCTCCCAACCACTTACAAATCCGCCCTCAAAGACAAAAAATGGCATGATGCTATGCTCGATGAATATAATGATTTGATAAAGAACAAAACTTGGTGTTTGGTTCCTCGGCCTGCAGGTGTCAATGTGGTCACTGGCAAATGGATTTTTCGGCACAAGCTTGACGCTACTGGCTCCCTCGCTCGGTACAAGGCTCGTTGGGTGCTCCGGGGTTTCACGCAGCAAGAGGGTGTCGATTATATGGAGACCTTCAGTCCTGTGGTCAAGCCAGCTACCGTCCGCGTTGTTCTCAGCATTGCCACCGCTCAGTCCTGGCCGATCCACCAGTTGGATGTCAAAAATGCCTTCTTACATGGCGATCTTGGTGAGACTGTTTATTGTGCTCAACCGGCGGGTTTTGTTGATCCTTCCTTTCCCAACCATGTTTACCTCCTCAACAAGTCTCTATACGGCTTGCAGCAGGCTCCTCGCACATGGTTCTTGCGGTTCAAGTCTTATCTCCTCTCCTTGGGTTTTGTATCATCCAAGTGTGACACCTCCTTGTTCATTTTTCACCATGGCAATTCCGTTGGTTACATTCTTCTCTACGTAGATGACATCATCCTCACTGGCAACTCCTCCACTACGTTACACTCTGTCATCTCCTCCCTCAAAGCAGAATTTGCCATGTCCGACCTTGGAGATATCCACCACTTCCTTGGTGTGAATGTCACTCGCACCTCCTCTGGGCTCTTCCTTTCCCAGCAGCAATACGTGCTTGAAATCTTGGACTGCGCCAACATGCTGAATTGCAAACCTATTTCCACCCCCGTCGACACCAAGTCCAAAGCATCCGCTCATGATGGTGATCTACTTGCCAATCCTACCCACTACCGCAGCCTCGCCGGTGCTCTCCAGTATCTCACCATCACCAGGCCCGACATTTCCTATGCGGTTCAGCAAGCATGCCTCTTCATGCACGCTCCTCGCTCCTCCCACGTGCAGCTCGTGAAGCGCATCCTCCGCTACCTCCAAGGCACATCGCACTATGGCCTCCGGTTCTATCGCTCCTCCACTTGCGATCTTGTGGCATACTCCGATGCTGATTGGGCCGGCTGCCCTGACACCAGGAAGTCCACATCTGGGTTTTGTGTGTTTCTCGAGCCCAATCTGATTTCATGATCCTCTAAGCGCCAACATACCGTGTCTCGCTCCAGCGCAGAAGCGGAATACCGCGCTGTCGCCAACTGCGTCGCTGAAACAACCTGGCTTGGCCAACTTCTGCATGAGCTTCACCTTCCACCATCGCATGCCACTGTTGTGTACTGCGACAACATCAGCGCCACCTACCTGTGTAGCAACCCAGTTCAACACCAGCGGACTAAACACGTCGAAATCGACCTTCACTTCGTCCGCGATCGGGTTGCCCTGGGCGAAGCTCGTGTACTTCATGTGCCATCCGGATCGCAGTTCGCCAATGTCTTCACCAAAGGCCTTCCATCGGTGGTGTTTCAAGAGTTCCGGTCCAGTCTGAACATCCATCCGGACGGAGTTCCGACTGCGCCCGGGGGGGGGGGGGGGGGGGGGGTGTTAACATGTCATGTATTGTACCATTGTAACTCTTGTACCTGACTCCTACTTTCTAGGATCTTAACCTCCACGACTAGCTCATGGCCTGCGTGCCTGATCTTGTGGAAGGCCCCGGCTATATGTAACCTCTCTCGATGAGTAATACAGTGTGCAGTGCAATATTCATCCTCTTTCTCAAAGAAGGTGGCAGGCGGCGCTGTGCAACGATGTGCCACTGCCAGCCACTCATAGAGGATCGATCAATGTCGCTGTCAGCCACTGCTGGGTGGGCCAACCACCAAAGCTAATTTAGAGGCCTCACAAAAGTTTGAAAAATTGATAATACCCCTTTTCTTAGCTTGATTTGAAAATGGACCTACGAGATTAGGACCTACCTAATTAAACTTGTCACGTCAAGAGACAACGTGCTCCCTCCGTACCAAAGATAATCCAATTTTTTCCACGCAATATATCCCAGTCACGATCGACCAAACCCCTGTCTGGCAAGTGACAATGACTTCACCACGAGCTCGTGCACGGAAAGCTATACCCCTTCCGTGCCACAAAATTAAAATTAAATTCGTACGTGTGCCTAAAGTCTAAAGATATGTCAAATAACATGCTGGCTCTGCCATCAGGAGATGGTAAGCAAGTAAGCACCAAAACGCTGATGCATAGCGAGGCGCACAACCACAATGATCCGCAGATGATCGATCTCTGGGTTCTCTGCAAACTGCAATGATCTTCCAAGTTACTTGCCCCACAACGGCCGGCCGTCGTCGCCGGCCCCGTTGGCACTGCGCGGCACGTAGTGCGGTCACTGCTGCCGCGTACGTACGCACTCTCGGCGCGTGGTCGCCGGCTCGCTGGCGTCCAAACTGCGAAGTAGGGGTACAATACATTACTGTGCATGGGCATGGGCACGGCGTACGTACGTACTTACGTACGTGCAGAAAAGGCCAAGCGCCACAACGACTGCGGCGCCGTATGCGCCGCGCGGCACGTACGTGAGCTAGCCGTTCATCTTCCTACGTACGGGTGCGTCGTGGCCCCGTCAGCGCAGGGTGGTGGCCGGATCCGAGCCGTGGCAAATCACGTGCCGAGCAGGGAGCCGCGGCCCGACGAGCGAGCGCCGGCTGTCGGTCGGACCCGACATTTGCCCACGCTGCCTTTGCGAGGTGGTAGAGAACTAGAAACCACGAACCACCTCTTGCCCTACGAATTTGGCAGCGGCTCGCCACTCGCCAGTAGCACCGCCATCGACGGACTAGAGACTAGACATTTGGGATTTACTGCCACCGACACAGCTCCATAACCAAGTCTGGCAAACCGTCATTTTAGCGAAGGCAGATTTGGGACGCAGGAAATCACATGTTCTTTTGTCAGAGGTCAGACCAACCAACACATCTTCGTCACGCTCAAGAACATTCCACCGGTGAGTGTACTCTGTTTTGAACCTTGAATTCATACGGATTGTTGAGATTAAACCCTAACCTCTCAACCCCTGAAATCGGCACCCTGTACTCAGTCATTCTAGTTTTATCTCAACCTTGGATCAGTTTATTATACCTGTTTGACACGTCCGGAAAGTAACAATCCCAGTCGGGATCACTCTCTACTCTCACTGACTATGTGGGTCCACCTGCCATATTCATCTTTCTCTCCTCTAACCACTATCTCGCATGTCTTGACTAAAGCAAGTACAACTTGCCTAAAGCTTCTTTTTTTGCGAGAAAACTTTTCAACTATTTATATTCAATCATGGCAGTACAACGAATACCAGAAATAATAAAAATTACATCCTAATTCGTAGACCACCAAACGACAAAAGAACAAGATGGCTTGACTGGTGATTGTCATAGTAGAAAGTGTTGAAGCAATTGCAGAAGTAAAGTTGGACTTTGGATTGACCGCACAAATCTAGTCATGTGGGTAGTATGCAAGTAAGCTAGCTAGGCACGCGTTGTCCATTAGTAAAGCAACTCAATGTGCTTGCGGGGATTGCTAAATCTTAGTCGATTGAGGCCATTTCTAACTGATTCTATATATTCGGTTAGAAAAATAAAAATTTGGTTTACTACTCTAACCGCCACCAAGCCGATACCCAATCGGCGCTAGTAGAGGATAAATTATCCTCAGCCGTACCGCACCTTCCTATATTTATTCCATCGTTCGGCGGCTGAGTAAAAATATCATCTCCTCCTCTGCCTCCCGCACCCCACTCCCACGTTGTCCCTCCCCGCCGGCCACCAAGGACACTCCGTAGGCTACGCCACGGGCCTTGATCACTCGGATTTGTGCCTCCCTCGCCCCCTCGCCGGCGCAGATCTGCGGCTACCGCCATTGGATTTGGCGCTTCTGACCGCTGGCGACTGCGCCTTGCCATGGATTGGCCGGGTACCGGACTGCACAGCCACTGCAATGCCTCCACGCCACATGCAGGTATTGACTCTGCCTCTAGCTACTTGGATCTCTCCTATCGGTGGTTCGCCGACACAGACACGCCCGGCCATCACCCGGGCTCGGTGCTGGCCCAGCGGCTCATCGGCTCACCGTTGTCAGTCATAAAGTGCGACGACTGCCTCCAGCAGGTGGTGCGCCCAGTTTCTGGCCACCATACCCGAACATCCCGGATGGGTGTCCTTCAAATGCAAAAAAATAGGGTACGTGCTTCTTTTGATCGTCACCAGATCCAGCGCAATTTCGATATCCCATTGTTTGCTCAAATTTGTGTGTAGGATGGATGCAAGTTTTTGTATTGGAAAGGAAATTACATTGATCTATTGATAGCACAAAATTTGATAGATGCTCGTGCACACGTTGCTAGAATAAAGGCTAGAGATGACACTAGATGCGAAGCAACGTCGAATTCTTGAGCATCGAAGAGGAAAGAAGTGTGCAAGCTCGAGAAGCCAATAGAGAGAATCAATGATGAAGACATAGAGAAGATATTAATCCAACTAGTGGGAGCAGTTATGAAAGTTGAATATCTTTTGAAGTGTCTAATTGTTGTTCTTGTTTTCTTTGGTTTTGCTCTCGTAGCGAAGAATTGGTGAATTATGTACTCCAATATATCAAAATGTAATTGAATGAAATAAAGAAGCAAAGAAATGTGTTTCGGTGGCCGAAAATGAAATGGAAATGAAAAAATTACTTTGCTATATAGAAGGGATCAGTTAGGTCCGACGAAAACTTAGCAGAGTAAGAATACTCTACTAAGGGTTTATTCCGTCGGATACTCCGCTATTTTTAGAGGATCGGATAGAAATGCCTGAGATTTAACGAAGTCTCAGTCGATGCTATATCGTGAGATCTTATGTTGAGATCCGTACAATTTTTTTCTTATTTTTTACATGTTGTGTCAATTGACTGAGACTTGGTTAAGTTAACTGAGATCTAGCAACACTCCATGTTTATGTCAGTTTAGGAAAGCGGAAAGCCTACAAATACAAATGGCCATGTATGCCTATCATTTATTTTGAGACGGATGGACTATAAGGCAAACTTGTAGCGCATCGACAGTAGAACGGACTTTGACCGTGTGAGGCAGCAAGCTAGCTAGTCACCAAAACAGCTCGTGTATTTTGTACATGCGAGAAACGAGAGAGAGAGAGAGAGAGAGAGAGAGAGAGAGAGAGAGAGAGAGAGAGAGAGAGAGCTGGCTGAGTGGTTGAGCTAAACTTGAGTGCTAGTAGAGTAGTAGTAGTTCCGTGTGTGTTTGACGCACATCTCAGAGGAGCCGAGGGGAGTTGAGTGATTCAACTACAACATATTTTCTGCGCACTCGTCCGCTCGAGAGCCCTTGCTCGTGTGTGGACTTGCTTGCTTCCGCTTCTCTGAAGAACTCCTTCGTCCACTCGCGGTCGCGACAATGGCGCGCAGCAGCAGCATATACACGTGAAGTACTGAAGTACATGAACGAGACAGATGATGTGTGTGCGCGAATTGCGCCTCTCACGTGACTAGCGGCGCGGATGACCCCACGGCGTGCGCCCGCATCTTCTTGGCGGGCGGCGGGCACTGCGGCACGGCCATGAACACGGTGGCCAGGTCGTGCGGCACCGGGTAGAAGAGCCGCTGCTGCAGCGGCGCACGCTTCCTCGTCGGCTCCGGAGCCGACTTCCGCGGCGCCGGCGGGCACACAGTGGCCGGCAACAGCGCACTGTCAGCCGTCGTCGGCGTGGTGAAGCTGTTCTCGTCGCCGGCAGCGGCGCAGCCGTCTCGCGGACTAATTACCCCACCCGTGGCCAGCGGCGTGGCGAAGCCGACGTCGGCGCGGTCGTCTTGCAGCAGTGGCGCGATGGGCAGCATGGCCAGGGAGCCACTCGCCCTCGGCGTGACGCAGCCGTTGTCGGCGGCAGCGTCGTCGCCGTCGTCCGCACCTCCTGCAGCGGCCGATCGCCCGCCGCTCGCCTTGGGTGTGACGCAGCCGGTGTCGGCAGCGTCATCGTCGACCGCCCCTGGCACTTGGGTGGCCCGGGCGCCGCTCACGGCCGTGTGGATCGGCCGGAGCGCCGCCAATTCAGAGATTTCCGCGGCGTCGAGGCCCATGATAGCTGGTGAGCGCGCAGATCCCACTGCTGCTGCTCTAGATCCTCTCTCGAGGATCCAAGAAATAGTTTATGCGAGAGAGAATTGCCCGAGGTGAGGTGGGGAGCTAGCCAGGCCAGTGGTGTGATGTGACTCTGCTTGCTTGCTTGCTTGTGTGTGGTCTTTTGTAGTAGCTTGAGAAAGGATGGAGGCAGGCGTCGTGGAGGTGATGATGGAGGGTAGCCTGGCTAAATAAGTAAAGGAGAAGCAAGCGTAGCGAGGAACAGAATTATATGCAGGCAACAAGCAAAAGGGCGGGCGCATGTTAAATAGATCATGAGAGAGAGAGAGAGAGAGAGAGAGAGAGAGAGCGAGGGTGGCACAAATGATTGTGGGGGTGGTGAAACTCTTGAACATGAGAGTAAGTAGATCGCATGCAGCCGCCTCCTAAAGCTTCCATCTTCCATCTCTCTCCCTCTCTCTCGTGGATCAGATCAGACGGATGGCGGCAGGCAGGCAGGCAGTAGGGGCCGGAGCATGCATTTTTCACTGCCCCAGGGTTAATTTCTCTGCACCCTGCTCCTGCCCTCTCCACCCCCCATTCCCTCCGTGCAAGATGCAACTACAGTTTGTTTAAGGACGGTGATTAAATATATACTTAATTACTAGCACCGATCAGAGCGGCTCAAGAATGTTGTTCCTACCAACCTACTCCGCCTATAGCTGGATACTACATATACAGGTGGTGCAGAAGGATGTTTACAGCAGCACAGTGAAGTCTGTTAATCTAGCAAGTCTCCGAGGCATGTTCTTCTGTGTTGCTATAGAGTAGCACTAGTACTAGCACTAGGACGATGCATGGATGATCTGTATTTGCTATAGAGTAGCTAGGACGTACAGCAATGGTTAATTGCCGGCATGTGTATTGTTTTGTTAGAGTAGATGGCGCCCATGATCCCATCAACTTCGCAGAGCTGGATGCTTTATGCATGGGTCTGTCCTCTTGCCACCGACTAGAAACTATATCTATATTCATCACATTTTCTAGCATAATTAGTACTACTGCAAACAAAATTGAGGATTGGATTAGATTAGAGACCCATTTAAAACGAATGAATGACGATGCACGAATCCAATGTGGAGTTGCCAGAAGAAAAGATAAATGCTGATGCCTTCGTGTGGCCGTGTCGTGCATGGCTCATACCGGGCTGGTCGTGGGCGGATGCTTCCTCCCTCATGCTTCAGGCCTTTGCTGTGGGGGCACTGACCGGTGGGGCCCGCGCCCATGCAAAGTGAGCTGCAAGTGGGACAGGGGGCTAGTAATTTTCGGCGCAGGCTGGGCCGGTCGATCATCCCCACCCATTGTCAGCCGTCAGATGGACCCTCCCTGCGCGCTGCGCTGCCCATCATCCTGCATCCAGTCCCATCGTTTCGTGCTGCCCCGCGTCAATTTCAGAGCCACTGCAACAGGAGAATTTTGTTCGAAGCAAGGTAATCTTTTTCATGTTTCTTTCTTTAATACGTATAACCAGAGGACCTCATCTAATTTCTTGGGGCTAAGTAAGTGGATCACAAAGGTTAGACCAAATAATTCACCTTCAACAATTAAATTTTTCGAGAAAAACCAAGTACAACGTATACATATCCAGTGGAACTTCTCCTTGAAGAATTACGTCGCAGGATGATGATACACCCCGTAGGATCGGCTGACAACCGATTCATGTCCGCGAATGACATGGATCATAGTGCGCATGGGCAACGATAACACAAGGGTGATGGGCAATACCTAGGGGGTTAACGAAATCGTCGCCAAAATTCAAAAAAACTGAAATAATTATTTAATAACACTAATATTCTTGAATAATTATTTAGTAACACTAATACTTCTTGAATAAGTAGTTTGACCATAGTTTGACCAGATTTAATGAAAATTTTAAAAAAACTGAAATTTGAGCATAACTTTTTTCCTTTTGGAATATGAGGATTCTACAAATTTGCAAACAGGCCGTAGGCGGTCTCCATCGGATGTAACTTTTTGAGTAGATGATTTTTCATATAAAAAACTTTTTAATCCGAGTTCGTATGCAAAAGTTATGCCAATTTTACAAATTCCAGAGAGATTTTGTAAATAAAGTCGAAATTCATATTTGTAAATTTTCCCAACAACTAGACCACATATCACATGGGAAACTTATTTTTATTTTATTTTTTTTTGACATTTCCATCATTTTCTTTTGTTTTTTCTAAAACTAAAAAGGTGGTCCATGGGGGGGGGCTAGTTTGAAAATTGAATCTTTAGTACCGGTTCGTGCCATGAACCGGTACTAATGCCTCAAAGGCCATTAGTCCCGGTTGGTGGCACCAACCGGTACTAAAGGTTAGACCTTTAGTCCCGGTTGGTGCCACCAACCGGTACTAAAGGTTAGACCTTTAGTCCCGGTTGGTGCCACCAACTGGGACTAATGGGCATCGCACCCTTTAGTCCCGGTTCGTGGCATGAACTGGGACTAAAGGGCCCAGGTGAACCGAGACTAATGCCTTAGCCGCACGAACCGGGACTAATGCACCCATTGGTCCCGGTTCTGGACTGAACCGGGACTAATGGGGTTACCCGGCCTGGACCAAAGCCCCCTTTTTCTACTAGTGTGAGAGGATAGAGACTTGGAGTACAAGACAAGTAATACATGGTTTATGTTGGGGAACGTAGCATAAATTCAAAATTTTCCTACGTGTCACCAAGATCTATCTATGGAGTCATCTAGCAACGAGGGAGGAGTGGATCTACATACCCTTGTAGATCGCTAAGCGGAAGCGTTCAAGAGAACGGGGTTGATGGAGTCGTACTCGTCGTGATCCAAATCACCGATGATCCTAGTGCCGAACGGACGGCACCTCCGTGTTCAACACACGTACAGCCCGACGATGTCTCCCATGCCTTGATCCAGCAAGGAGAGAG
This sequence comes from Triticum urartu, assembly GCF_056163025.1. NCBI lineage: Eukaryota > Viridiplantae > Streptophyta > Magnoliopsida > Poales > Poaceae > Triticum > Triticum urartu. The sequence goes on from NC_141879.1 coordinate 685,355,416, forward strand.
GGAGAGGTTGAGGAAGACTCCATCCAGCAGCAGCACAACGGCGTGGTGGTGGTGGAGGAGTGTGGCAATCCTGCAGGGCTTCGCCAAGCACCGCGGGATATGAGGAGAAAGAGAGGGAGGGCTGCACCAACGAGAGAGATCAAATCGCGTGTATTGGGCAACCCCTAGGCCTCATATATATAGGGGAAGGGGAGGAGGGTGCGCCCCCTCTAGGGTTCCCACCCCTAGAGGGGCGGCAGCCCTAGATGGGTCTTGGGGTGGCGGCCAAGAGGGGAAGAGGGGGCGCCCCTTAGGGTGGGCCTTTAGGGCCCATCTAAGCCTAGGGTTTCCCCTTTTCCTCCTTTGCTGCGCCTTGGGCCTTGTGGGAGGCGCACGAGCCCACTCAGGGGCTGGTCCCTCACCACTCTTGGCCCACGCAAGCCTCCGGGACTGGTGGCCCCACTTGGTGGACCCCCGGGACCCTCCCGGTGGTCCCGGTACGTTACCGATAAACCCCGAAACTTTTCTAGTGACCAAAACAGGACTTCCCATATATAAATCTTTACCTCTGGACCATTCCGGAACTCCTCGTGACGTCCGGGATCTCATCCGGGACTCCGAACAACATTCGGTAACCACATACAAACTTCCTTTATAACCCTAGCGTCATCGAACCTTAAGTGTGTAGACCCTACGGGTTCGGGAGACATGCAGACATGACCGAGACGTTCTCCGGTCACTAACCAACAGCGGGATCTGGATACCCATGTTGGTTCCCACATGTTCCACGATGATCTCATCGGATGAACCACGATGTCAAGGACTTAATCAATCCCGTATACAATTCCCTTTGTCTAGCGGTACGATACTTGCCCGAGATTCAATCGTCGGTATCCTGATACCTTGTTCAATCTCGTTACCGGCAAGTCTCTTTACTCGTTCCATAACACATCATCCCGTGATCAACTCCTTGATCACATTGTGCACATTATGATGATGTCCTACCAAGTGGGCCCAGAGATACCTCTCCGTCACACGGAGTGACAAATCCCAGTCTCGATTCGTGCCAACCCAACAGACACTTTCGGAGATACCCGTAGTGTACCTTTATAGCCACCCAGTTACGTTGTGACGTTTGGCACACCCAAAGCACTCCTACGGTATCCGGGAGTTGCACAATCTCATGGTCTAAGGAAATGATACTTGACATTAGAAAAGCTTTAGCATACGAACTACACGATCTAGTGCTATGCTTAGGATTGGGTCTTGTCCATCACATCATTCTACCAATGATGTGATCCCGTTATCAACGACATCCAATGTCCATGGTCAGGAAACCATAACCATCTATTGATCAACGAGCTAGTCAACTAGAGGCTTACTAGGGACATGGTGTTGTCTATGTATCCACACATGTATCTGAGTTTCCTATCAATACAATTCTAGCATGGATAATAAACGATTATCATGAACAAGGAAATATAATAATAATCAATTTATTATTGCCTCTAGGGCATATTTCCAACAGTCTCCCACTTGCACTAGAGTCAATAATCTAGTTCACATCGCCATGTGATTAACACTCACAGGTCACATCGCCATGTGACCAACACCCAAGAGTTTACTAGAGTCAATAATCTAGTTCACATCACTATGTGATTAACGCTCAATGAGTTCTGGGTTTGATCATGTTGCTTGTGAGAGAGGTTTTAGTCAATGGGTCTACAACATTCAGATCCGTATGTGCTTTACAAATCTCTATGTCATCTCCTAGATGCAGCTACCACATTCTATTTGGAGCTATTCCAAATAACTGTTCTACTTGGAGCTATTCTAAATTGTTGCTCCATTATACGTATCCTGTATCTCTACTCAGAGCTATCCGGATAGGTGTTAAGCTTGCATCGACGTAACCCTTTACGACGAACTCTTTTACCACCTCCATAATCGAGAAAATTCCTTAGTCCACTTGTTACTAAGGATAACTTTGACCGCTGTCCTGTGATCCATTCTTGGATCACTCTTGTACCCCTTGACTGACTCATGGCAAGGCACACTTCAGGTGCGGTACACAGCATAGCATACTGTAGAGCCTATGTCTTAAGCATAGGGGACGACCTTCATCCTTTCTCTCTATTCTGCCGTGGTCGAGCTTTAAGTCTTAACTTCATACCTTACAACTCAGGCAAGAACTCCTTCTTTGACTGATTCATCTTGAACACCTTCAAGATCATGTCAAGGAATGTGCTCATTTGAAAGTACCATTTAAGCATTTTGATCTATCCTTATAGATCTTGATGCTCAATGCTCAAGTAGCTTAATCCAGGCTTTCCATTGAAAAACACTTTCCAAATAACCCTATATGCTTTCCAGAAATTCTACGTCATTTCTGATCAACAATATGTCAACAACATATACTCATCAGAAATTCTATAGTGCTCCCACTCACTTCTTTGGAAATACAAGTTTCTCATAAACTTTGTATACACCCAAAATCTTTGATCATCATCTAAGCATACATTCCAACTCCGAGATGCTTACTCCAGTCCTTAGAAGGATTGCTGGAGCTTTGCATACTTATTAGCATCTTTCAGGATTGACAAAACCTTCCGGTTGTATCACATACAACCTTTCCTCAAAAACATCGAGGAAACAATGTTTTGACATCCTATCTGCAAGATTTCATAAATAATGCAGTAATCGCTAATATAATTCCAACAGACTCTTAGCATCGCTACGAGTGAGAAAGTCTCATCGTAGTCAACTCCTTGAACTTGTCGGTAAACATCTTAACGACAAGTCGAGCTTTCTTAATGGTGACATTTACCATCATTGTCCATCTTCCTTTTAAAATCCATCTGTACTCAACAGCCTTACGACCATCAAGTAGTTCTTCCAAAGTCTACACTTTGTTTTCATACATGGATCCTCTCTCGGATTTTATGGTCTTGAGCCATTTATCGGAATCCAGGCCCACCACCGCTTCTCCATAGCTCATAGGTTCATTGTTGTCTAGCAACATGACTTCCAAGACAGGGTTACGTACCACTTTGAAGTAGTACGCATCCTTGTCGACCTACGAGGTTTGATAGTGACTTGATCCGAAGTCTCATGATCAATATCATAAGCTTCCACTTCAATTGGTGTAGGTGCCACAGGAACAACTCTTTGTGCCCTGCTATACACTAGTTGAAGTGACGGTTCAATAACCTCATCAAGTCTCCACCATCCTCCCACTCAATTCTTTCGAGAGAAACTTTTCCTCGAGAAAGGACCCGATTCTAGAAACAATCCCTTATTGCTTTCGAATCTGAGACAGGAGGTATACCCAACTGTTTTGGGTGTCCTATGAAGATGTATTTATCCGCTTTGGGTTCGAGCTTATCGGCCTGAAACTTTTTCACATAAGCGTCGCAGCCCCAAACTTTTAAGAAATGATAGCTTAGGTTTCTCTAAACCATAGTTCATATGGTGTCATCTCATCGGAATTACGTGGTGCCCTATTTAAAGTGAATGTGGTTGTCTCTAATGCCTAACCCATAAACTATCATGGTAATTCGATAAGAGACATCATGGTATGCATCATATCCAATAGGGTGCAGTTATGATGTTCGGACACACCATCACACTATGGTGTTCCAGGCTGTATTAGTTGTGAAACAATTTCCACAATGTCTTAATTCTGTGCCAAACTCGTAATTCAGATATTCATCTCTATGATCATATCATAGATACTTCATCCTCTTATCACGACGATCTTTCAACTTCACCCTGAAATTACTTGAACCTTTCAATAATTCAGACTCGTGATTCATCAAGTAAATATACTCAACATCTACTCAAATCATCTGTGAAGTAAGAACATAACGATATCCACTACACGCCTCAGCACTCATTGGACTGCACACATCAAAATGTATTACTTCCAACAAGTTGCTTTCCAGTTCCATTTTACTGAAACCGAGGCTTTCAGTCATCTTGCCCATGTGGTATGATTTGCATGTCTCAAGTGATTCAAAAAATCAAGTGAGTCCAAACGGTCCATTTGCATGGAGTTTCTTCATGCATAAACACCAATAGACATGGTTCGCATGTCTCAAACTTTTCAAAAAATGAGTGAGCCCAAAGATCCATCAACATGGAGCTTCTTCATGCGTTTTATACCGATATGACTTAAGTGGCAGTGCCACAAGTAGGTGGTACTATCATTACTATCTTATATCTTTTGGCATGAACATGTGTATCACTACGATCGAGATTCAATAAACTATTCATTTTAGGTGCAAGACCATTGAAGGTATTATTCAAATAAATAGAGTAACTATTATTCTCTTTAAATGAATAACCGTATTGCGATAGTCATAATCCAATCATGTCTATGCTCAACGCAAACACCAAATAACAATTATTCAGGTTTAACACCAATCTCGATGGTAGAGGGAGCGTGCGATCCTTGATCATATCAACATTGGAGATACTTCCAACACATATCGTCAGCTCACCTTTAGCTATTCTCCATTTATTCCGTAGCTTTTATTTCGAGTTACTAACACTTAGCAACCGAACCGGTATCTAATACCCTGGTGCTACTAGGAGTACTAGTAAAGTACACATCAACACAATGTATATCCAATATACTTCTATCGACCTTGCCAGCCTTCTAATCTACCAAGTATCTAGGGTAATTCTGCTCCAGCGGCTGTTCCCCTTATTACAGAAGCACTTAGTCTCGAGTTTGGGTTCAACCTTGGGTTTCTTCACTAGAGCAGCAGCTGAATTGCCGTTTCATGAAGTATCCCTTCTTGCCCTTGCCCTTCTTGAAACTAGTGGTTTCACCAACCATCAACAATTGATGCTCCTTCTTGATTTCTACTTTCGCGGTGTCAAACATCACAAATATTTCAAGGATCATCATATATGTCCCAGATACATTATAGTTCATCACGAAGCCCTAGCAGCTTGGTGGTAATGACTTCGGAGAAACATCATTATCTCATCTGGAAGATCAACTCCCACTCGATTCAAATTATTGTTGTACTCAGACAATCTGAGCACTAGCTCAACAATTGAGCTTTTCTCCTTAGTATGCAGGCTGAGAGAATCGTCGGAGGTCTTATACCTCTTGACGTGGGCACGAGCCTGAAATCCCAATTTCAGCCCTCAAAACATCTCATATGTTTTGCGACGTTTCAAAAACGTCTTTGGTGCCTCAACTCTAAACCGTTTAACTGAACTATCACGTAGTTATCAAAACGTGTATGTCAGATGTTCGCAACATCCACAGACGACGTTCGAGGTTCAGCACACTGAGCGGTGCATAAAGGACATAAGCCTTCTATGAAGCAATGAGGACAATCCTCAGTTTACGGACCTAGTCCGCATAATTGCTAGTATCAACTTTGAACTAAATTTTCTCTAGGAACATATCTAAACAGTAGAACTGAAGTGCGAGCTATGACATAATTTGCGAAATCCTTTTGACTATGTTCAGGATAAACAAGTTCATCTTATGAACTCCCACTCAGATAGACATCCCTCTAGTCATCTAAGTGATTACATGATCCGAGTCAACTAGGCCGTGTCCGATCATCACGTGAGACGGACTAGTCAACATCGGTGAACATCTTCATGTTGATCGTATCTTCTATATGACTCATGTTCGACCTTTCGGTCTTCTGTGTTCTGAGGCCATGTCTGTACATGCTAGGCTCATCAAGTCAACCTAAGTGTTTCGCGTGTGTAAATCTGGCTTACATCCGTTGTATGTGAACGTAAGAATCTAACACCCGATCATCACGTGGTGCTTCGAAACACGAACTGTCGCAACGGTGCACAGTTAGGGGGAACACTTTCTTGAAATTTTAACGAGGGATCATCTTATTTACTACCGTCGTTCTAAGAAAATAAGATGTATAAACATGATAAACATCACATGCAATCAAATAGTGACATGATATGGCCAATATCATATTGCTCCTTTTGATCTCCATCTTCGGGGCTCTATGATCATCATCGTCACCGGCATGACACCATGATCTCCATCATCATGATCTCTATCATCGTGTCTTCATGAAGTTGTCTCGTCAACTATTACTTCTACTACTATAGCTAACGGTTAGCAATAAAGTAAAGTAATTACATGACATTTATGTTGACACGCAGGTCATAAATAAATTAAGACAACTCCTATGGCTCCTGCCGGTTCTCATACTCATCGACATGCAAGTCGTGATTCCTATTACAAGAACATGATCAATCTCATACATCACATATATCATTCATCACATCCTTTTGGCCATATCACATCACATAGCATACCCTGCAAAAACAAGTTAGACGTCCTCTAATTGTTGTTTGCATGTTTTACGTGGCTGCTATGGGTTTCTAGCAAGAACGTTTCTTACCTACGCAAAAACCACAACGTGATATGCCAATTGCTATTTACCCTTCATAAGGACCCTTTTCATCGAATCCGATCCGACTAAAGTGGGAGAGACAGACACTCGCTAGCCACCTTATGCAACTAGTGCATGTCAGTCGGTGGAACCAGTCTCACGTAAGAGTACGTGTAAGGTCGGTCCGGGCCGCTTCATCCCACGATGCCGCCGAATCAAGATAAGACTAGTAACGGCAAGCATATTGAACAAAATCAACGCCCATAACTACTTTGTGTTCTACTCGTGCATAGAAACTACGCATAGACCTAGCTCATGATGCCACTGTTGGGGAACGTAGCATAAATTCAAAATTTCCTACGTGTCACCAAGATCTATCTATGGAGTCATCTAGCAACGAGGGAGGAGTGGATCTACATACCCTTGTAGATCGCTAAGCGGAAGCGTTCAATAGAACGGGGTTGATGGAGTCGTACTCGTCGTGATCCAAATCACCGATGATCCTAGTGCCGAACGGACGGCACCTCCGCGTTCAACACACGTACAGCCCGACGATGTCTCCCACGCCTTGATCCAGCAAGGAGAGAGGGAGAGGTTGAGGAAGACTCCATCCAGCAGCAGCACAACGGCGTGGTTGTGGTGGAGGAGTGTGGCAATCCTGCAGGGCTTCGCCAAGCACCACGGGATATGAGGAGAAAGAGAGGGAGGGCTGCACCAACGAGAGAGATCAAATCGCGTGTATTGGGCAGCCCCTAGGCCTCATATATATAGGGGAAGGGGAGGAGGGTGCGCCCCCTCTAGGGTTCCCACCCCTAGAGGGGCGGCAGCCCTAGATGGGTCTTGGGGTGGCGGCCAAGAGGGGAAGAGGGGGCGCCCCCTAGGGTGGGCCTTTAGGGCCCATCTAAGCCTAGGGTTTCCCCTTTTCCTCCTTTGCTGCGCCTTGGGCCTTGTGGGAGGCGCACGAGCCCACTCAGGGGCTGGTCCCTCACCACTCTTGGCCCACGCAAGCCTCCGGGACTGGTGGCCCCACTTGGTGGACCCCCGGGACCCTCCCGGTGGTCCCGGTACGTTACCGATAAACCCCGAAACTTTTCCGGTGACCAAAACAGGACTTCCCATATATAAATCTTTACCTCCGGACCATTCCGGAACTCCTCGTGACGTCCGGGATCTCATCCGGGACTTCGAACAACATTCGGTAACCACATACAAACTTCCTTTATAACCCTAGCGTCATCGAACCTTAAGTGTGTAGACCCTACGGGTTCGGGAGACATGCAGACATGACCGAGACGTTCTCCGGTCAATAACCAACAGCGGGATCTGGATACCCATGTTGGTTCCCACATGTTCCACGATGATCTCATCGGATGAACCACGATGTCAAGGACTTAATCAATCCCGTATACAATTCCCTTTGTCTAGCGGTACGATACTTGCCCGAGATTCGATCGTCGGTATCCTGATACCTTGTTCAATCTCGTTACCGGCAAGTCTCTTTACTCGTTCCGTAACACATCATCCGGTGATCAACTCCTTAATCACATTGTGCACATTATGATGATGTCCTACCGAGTGGGCCCAGAGATACCTCTCCGTCACACGGAGTGACAAATCCCAGTCTCGATTCGTACCAACCCAACAGACACTTTCGGAGATACCCGTAGTGTACCTTTATAGCCACCCAGTTACGTTGTGACGTTTGGCACACCCAAAGCACTCCTACGGTATCCGGGAGTTGCACAATCTCATGGTCTAAGGAAATGATACTTGACATTAGAAAAGCTTTAGCATACGAACTACACGATCTAGTGCTATGCTTAGGATTGGGTCTTGTCCATCACATCATTCTACCAATGATGTGATCCCGTTATCAAGGACATCCAATGTCCATGGTCAGGAAACCATGACCATCTATTGATCAACGGGCTAGTCAACTAGAGGCTTACTAGGGACATGGTGTTGTCTATGTATCCACACATGTATCTGAGTTTCCTATCAATACAATTCTAGCATGGATAATAAACGATTATCATGAACAAGGAAATATAATAATAATCAATTTATTATTGCCTCTAGGGCATATTTCCAACAGTTTAAACCTATTTGATCCTACTCCTTATCTCTATCTTTAAACCCATATCATATTCTGACAAAATGGAGCGTCAAACCTAGGGGTTGTCCTTGATGGTTTGATGGTACAACTGCCCCCCTAGCGATCCGACCACATACACTTCTCTATTTGGCATAACACATGTTTTGTGAACGTTACTTTGTACACGATAAATAACTAGCAAAAGAGTATGTGCGTTGTAATAGAGGACATACTTTGCCATGGAGCAAACAAGATGTTCACGAATCATAATATTTATCCAATGTGAACGTTCTCCTTGAAGAATTATGTCGCAGGACCATGATACACCCGTTGGATCGGCTGACATCCGGTTCATGTCCGTGAATGGTGTGGATCATATATAGTGCGCGTGGCCAACAATAACAGAAGGGTGATGAGCAATATCTAGGGGGTTGACAGAATCTGGATGAGTAGATGGGTGTGAGTATTTGGAAAATTTCTCGTCGAACGTGATGTTTGCTTATGGTGGTCAGTGTAGATTGAATGATGAAATTCATGATCTATGATGCACGGTTCGACCTCTTCTTTGTTCTAGTGGATTCTCCTTGTTGGTGCAGTTTTGGTGAGGTGAGTTTCAATGTGTTAGGGATAACAACGGTGTCCGGTGGAGCAATAAGCGGCAATTGAGCGCAGAGGCTACCTACCTAGAAAAATACAAGAGAAGAGGAGGCGCGGTTGCTCTTCTATTTATGGGAGGAAGTTAGCCAGGAGTTGTCTTTGGTTAATCTAACATGCCAAAACGTTAGTCAAACCACCTAGGTTGTGTTTGTTCTGGAGAGTTCAGCTAGCCCGAGTTATATGGGTTATCCTGCGTTTTATCCTTGTTTTCATCTTTTTTCGACTATAGGGGTTTTCCTTGTTCTGGAATGATATGGGTTATCCTAGGGTCTCTCTGTATTGTGGATATAATAATCGGCATGGTTGTGCATATCTACAATACAGAAAAACCCGATCTTTAAAGTTTCCTGTTAACAAAATATGAGAATAGAATAGGAAACAAATATAAAGAGCACGTTTCCTTTATTTACACAAACTTACGTGCAACTAGTTGGCTTGTACATGAACAACATGTTTTCATTATTTATTCAAACGCGTGTGCAGCCAATTGGTGTATGCGTCAAGTTGATTTGGTTGCGTCTGAGCCAAAGTAGAGGTCCAATATTGTTGCGCGCAAGCCATGCCGCGGAGCTTGCGCAAGTCTTAAGATTGACAAAGTCACCACAGATGCCACATAGTCGATGGATATTGCTCTATCGTCTTGGGCACTTTTTTCTTGACTTGAAATACTTTGTTTATGTATTTGGAAAATTTCTCGTCGAACGTGATGTTTGCTTATGGTGGTTAGTGTAGATTGAATGACGAAATTCATGATCTATGATGCACGGTTCGACCTCTTCTTCCTTCTAGTGGATTCTCCTTGTTGGTGCAGTTTTGGTGAGGTGAGTTTCAATGTGTTAGGGATGATAACGGTGTCCGGTTGCGCTATAAGCGGCAATTGAGCGCAGAGGCTACCTACCTAGAAAAATACAAGAGAAGAGGAGGCGTGATTGCTCTTCTATTTATGGGAGGAAGTTAGCCAGGAGTTGTCTTTGGTTAATCTAACATGCCAAAATGTTAGTCAAACCATCTAGGTTGTGTTTGTTCTGGAGAGTTCAGCTATCCCGAGTGATATGGGTTATCTTGCGTTTTATCCTTGTTTTCATCTTTTTTCGACTATAGGGTTTTTCCTTGTTCTGGAGTGATATGGGTTATCCTAGGGTCTTTCTGTATTGTGGATATAATAATCGGCATGGTTGTGCATATCTACAATACAGAAAGACCCGGTCTTTAAAGTTTCCATTAACAAAATATGAGAATAGAATAGGAAACAAATATAAAGAGCACGTTTCCTTTATTTACACGAACTTACGTGCAACTAGTTGGCTTGTACATGAACAACATGTTTTCATTATTTATTCAAACGCGTGTGCAGCCAATTGGTGTATGCTTCAAGTTGATTTGGTTGTGTCTGAGCCAAAGTAGAGGTTCAATATTGTTGCGCGCAAGCCTCGCTGCGGAGCTTGCGCAAGTCTTAAGATTGACGAAGTCACAACAGATGCCATGTAGTCGATGAATATTGCTCTATGGTCTTGGACACTTTTTTCTTGACTTGAAATACTTTGTTTGTGTATTTGGAAAATTTCTCGTCAAACGTGATGTTTGCTTATGGTGGTCAGTGTAGATTGAATGACGAAATTCATGATCTATGATACATGGTTCGACCTCTTCTTCGTTCTAGTGAATTCTCCTTGTTGGTGCAGTTTTGGTGAGGTGAGTTTCAATGTGTTAGGGATGATAACGGTGTCCGGTGGCGCTATAAGCGGCAATTGAGCGTAGAGGCTACCTACCTAGAAAAATACAAGAGAAGATGAGGCGCGATTGCTCTTCTATTTATGGGAGGAAGTTAGCCAGGAGTTGGCTTTGGTTAATCTAACATGCCAAAACGTTAGTCAAACCATCTAGGTTGTGTTTGTTCTGGAGAGTTCAGCTAGCCCGAGTGATTTGGGTTATCCTGCGTTTTATCCTTGTTTTCATCTTTTTTCGACTATAGGGTTTTCCTTGTTCTGGAATGATATGGGTTATCCTAGGGTTTTTCTGTATTATGGATATAATAATCGGCATGGTTATGCATATCTACAATACAAAAAGACCCGGTCTTTAAAGTTTCCAGTTAACAAAATATGAGAATAGAATAGGAAACAAATATAAAGAGCACGTTTCCTTTATTTACACAAACTTACGTGCAACTAGTTGGCCTGTACATGAACAACATGTTTTCATTATTTATTCAAACGCATGTGCAGCCAATTGGTGTATGTGTCAAGTTGATTTGGTTGCGTCTGGGCCAAAGTAGAGGTCCAATATTGTTGCGCGCAAGCCGCGCTGCGGAGCTTGCACAAGTCTTAAGATTGATGAAGTCACCACAAATGTCACATAGTTGATGAATATTGCTCTATCGTCTTGGACACTTTTTTCTTGACTTGAAATACTTTGTTTATGTATTTTGAAAGACAAAAATATAACATCATGCTTTGTTGGAACTCTCAGTTTTAACACCAGAAACTCTTGATTCCTCACATGTCAAGCCGTTCTAGATTTGGGCCCTTTATCCACTAAAGGCGGCTTTGACTATAACTTCGTGGTCGTTTCAGACACATCACCCTTATCAATACAAAATTGCTAGACAAAATATATAGGAAAAATAAAAACAATCCAAAAGGCAAGAAATTGAGGAAAAACATAAATATTATAGTAAATTTAATAAAAATTTAAAGATAAATAAATGTAATACAATCATAAATATTCTGTAAAACCATGGAATTTAGTATGATTCTAGCAAACTGATGGAATTCGGTAAAGCCAACATAGATTTTTTTTCCATTTAAAAAAATAATTTTTAATAACGTTTCTATAATATTTTGGAATTTTGTTACTTCCCCTTTTCGTCCCCAGTTTTTTTTTGTAGATCTTCATTAGAGAAGTTATTATGTTTCGTTATGCTAAAAATCCAATATAATTCCCTTTTATATTTTAAAATCAGTTTTCCTTGATGATCTTCTAACTAGATTTTTAAACTTTGTTTTTTTAGATATCTCTATATTCCCGCCTTTTAGTCAACTTTGTACGCAAAATGCTATCACATATGTTTGTGAAACTGTCACCACACCATAACTAAAATTGCATTCAAAATGGCAAAAGACAAAATTTGGATGGTTTTGATACTTGAGGGACATCGTATTTCTACTATTGGAGTTGAGGTACCATTTTTAACTTTGGAAATAGTTGAGGGATCAAAAGTTCACCTGTTCTTTTAATATGGAGATATCAAAAAATTACAAAGAAGTCCCTGCTTGTGGCGCTAGGGACAAACACCTCGCATTATTATGTACATATGAAGCCCTTTGTTCCATTCAAGGTCTAGGTGGCTTAACATGATTCTGGGGAGGATAATCGGCCACGACACAAACTACTTGTTGGAGCCCTCTCGGTTGTGTTCTATCTCCAAAGTTATGTGGATGACTAAGAACCATATTTCCTTTAGAGATATACCGCTAGAGGTAGGCATGCATGTCGTTGAAAAAAAGATTTTGAAGGAACGGTCTTGTTGGTTTGTCTTTAGAAGAGTATCGTTATTTAGAGGTCCACTGGAATTTTCTACTCGCATGTATTAATAAATTACAGAGAGAACTTTACTAATTATATACCTGGCTTGGCAGTAAAACTAATCTTCCTAGGATGAATTGTGGTACACACCCCGGGTGTGTGTATATGTTGTCTTGCAAGTAGAACTTTTTTATATACTTTATTTGTAAGTCCAACATAGTTCATTGTTTATATGTGACCAATATTCTGAAGGGAAACTGACAATTGGTTGTGGGAACATGGAATACAACCGATAAATAGGTCTCCAATTTTTTTCCCGCAACTATACATATAAAGAGTACATAAAAACTCAAGTTTTGTTTCGATGTTGTGCCCAGTGCCATCAGCGTTACATACATCCGTCATAGAATTGATACCTACTAAATCAACCCACAGTCTATCTATAAATCAACCCACGGTCATGGAATTTGGTGGTTTGTCTTGGGACATCCGCTTAATCTATACCTACTAATAAAGAGAATTAATATTCTTTGCCGGCTTAGTATCTCGGAGGTGGTCATAGGGGTACGTTGTGCGCAGTAGCGGTAGCAGGACTCAAGTCTGCGGTACATTGAATTACTTTTGCTCTGAATACCAGCAATATATAGATAATATAGCTACTGTATACACATACATGAAAAAAATTCGTTGTTATTCATTTGAATGACAAGGAAGACCCCCTTGGTAGACGCTCATATACACAAATCTGTGCGTCTATGCGTTTATAAGGATGAAGTGTAGATTTGTGTATATAAGCCATCTATGATTGTACTGCGTTTTAAAAAGACAGCAATAAAACTTGCAAGTAAACTCACGTATTGCGGCGCAGGGACGTAGGGGGAAAATATCTGGTGCACCGGTGCTTGTGGTGCTACCGGTGCACCGAACTTAAGTTGCACGTTTTAAATGCGTGAAAAATTCTGAAAAAAATATAGCACATTCACACAACATTAACGTAGATTGTCATAAAATTTCAAGTAAATATTCGAAGCATAGCTCCTAAAACAAAAATGATAAATTCAACATTGAATAGTACATAACATAAATTGGGCTTCAGATTTGGCCCATTATCACACTGATGTCAATTTTGTCATTTTTGTATCTTAAAAAATATTTCATATTTTGATACGAAATTTTATGAAGACATACATTGTTGTTGTGTCAATGTGCTAGATATTTTTCAGATTTTTTGAAATGTTGCACGGCATCCGGTGCACCGGTAGCACCACAAGTGTGGTGGGTGCACCGGATACGTTCCCGGGACGTAGGGCATGCATGCACCGGCAGCTAGCGCATCACGGTGCGAGGCCGGAGATACGTACCCCCTCGCTCCCCGCCGCGATCGAAGGGAAACGAAGCGTGCGGCGCCATTTTTAGCATGTGCATTCAGCTGGTCACCTACGTACGTAGCCACGTCGGACGGCATTCAAGCTCACCTGCAAAAATTTAATGGACGCCATGCTGCATGCCGTGTTGGGTGAGACACACCACGCACCTGCACGCCATCCACGCGCCTGCTGCATGCCCGATCCATCTCACCCTTGCGTCGCAGGGCCAGGGCATACCGTATCCGTATGCATATATATATATGTACTGTGATATATATGTATTCTTGATTCCTCACATGTCAAGGTCATCTACATATGTGTGTGTTGGATGATGGATCTGTAGTCAGATGTGCAGACCAGGAAAGATTACGGCGGCAGAAAGAGAGAAACGAGCCTGGAGCTTCTGGGTTTCAGTGTCACTTTTGCCATCACTCGTTACGTCAATATGGAGCTTTTTTCACCACACAAAAGCACCTACCTAGGCTATCTTTCTGCCTCTAGATCTCCACTCTGCCGGCCTCTGCAAAGGCCTGCTTGGTCACATGCATGCATGGCCATTGCTACGCTTTAATTTACCTTGTGGTATATTTTTTGTTGCGAGATTAACCAAAGTGTGTGGTTAATGCCAGCATAACGAAACAAATAAGTTAGCTCTACGCCTTAACTAGATATGGACCAGTAGTAGTACCCGATAGCTATCTACGAAGACAACAGGGACAGACGTGTCAGTCCAGCTAAATAATGGAGGAACTAAAATCAATCAAGTCATGAATATTACGTACGTTGGGAGTACATTCGAAATTCAAAGTACATTTCCCTCCAAAATTTTGACGTTTCCCTTGGCTCTTTTTGCATGGAAGAGCAAAATTAGATGGTCTCCCAGAAGGAATACATCAGACCATGCATCTGCCATAAATGGCGTGGGTTGAGATGCTTCTGTGGGTCAGCTGCCCATAAGTTTTCCTCTCATCACCGCTGCCTGAGAGTGAGAGGGACCAAATCAATATCCACAGTGCAACCACTGTTCCTGGCTAGATAGCGGACAGGATTGTCAAGTAATCTTCATTTCTTCCTTCTTTGCAATTGATCGTCATGTACCGTGGACCACTCTGCGGTGACCTGCTGCTGCCCACAATTCATACGGGTTTATAGTCTGTGTAATTTTGTGAGAATGTGAGTGATTCGATGGTTGAATTATACTATAAATTGAATTCCGTGTAGCATACACGGTCTCTACAATTCTCTCTTGAATAGGACTTTCGCCCCGCTTTATATATAAAGCAACAACCCGATCATGTACACCGCAAGCAAATGCTATCCAAAGAAAACACAAGAGGATATGAAGACACCGCCACGCTACGCCCTAGTATGTCTAAGCTCCATGACAACGCCCTCAAAAGGCATACAGGCGCAGCGCGTAGTCACTGTCGAGTGCACAATGGACAAAGGTTTTCACCGGCAACCCAAACATAGAGGGAAGCACCACGACACCGTCTTCAAGAAGAGAGCGGAGCCCACGGACGTAGCCATCGTCGGTGCCAGAGCGCAGAACGTTCGCCCGATAACTCCCACGTGCCACCACGACGTCTTTAGGAGAAGCATGACGAGTCCAGATCCCCATATCCGGATCGGCGCGCCGCCACTGAGATTACAAGTCATGGAGTTTAATTACTACAGTACACTTATTTCGGGTTTCTAGCTACATGCGAGGTTTGCTCGATATATATATTTTTATTAAATTCTAGCTTTTAATTTGATTTGACAATTTTGACAAGAACACCCGCCTTTAGAATACTTTCATCCCTTGTGCCCCATTTTAATGAAACTTATGTCATATTTTAGTATGTTCTGTCAAGTTGGTCCTATGTATCAGAGTACACGTGGGGCGCACCACGTAGACGGGTTAACTTCCGTAGCTGGTTCTCCACAATCTTTGTGTTTGAAAAAAAACATAAAATAATTGACGGAAACAAGTAAATGTATCTAAGGGGCTATCTAGGGCGAAAGTGAGTTTCAGTAGTCTTTTCTGCCCACAATAAAATGCTACTGCACTTTCCTTTTTGCAACCGCAAGTTCGCAACGAATACAAATCTTAAAAAGAACAAATACAAACCAGTCAACACTACAACATAAAAAAAAACATAAAGCACAAACCATAAAAGTGCCTAAAACATCTTTTGCAAATCCACCAGTAATTGCACCAAATTCACCCATCGACCTACCAGATCCATTTGCTCTCTCCACTCTTCTTCCTCCTTTGCGACGTCCGTTTCGCAGCTCCGCCACCACGAGCACTCCACAGCCGTTCCGAGTCTGTACCGCCAGCACCGGCACAACACTTCTTTGCCACCAGGGACATCGTCGCCGGCCCAGACGTCCGACAACTCCCGAGCTCCCCCTTGCACTTTATGTGTTCGACACATTGTCCGACCTAGTTTTTTATGATTTTTTTAGGGAAAACGATGAATTCAGATGCTTCGGCCTCTACACCTCATCTCCATCGGCATCCATGATTGCCTTCCCTCCTTTCTTCTTTAGTGCGGCATATTGGTCTTTGAACTTGGATCAATCTTTGATGAGCGACCAACAATGTGTGAGAGTCAATAGCTTGTTTTTTGTCGGGCCTTGAAGGCTTCTAAAGATTGGAATGCCTACACAATCAAAGAGAAGGCCACATATGTAACAGCAATGACACAAAATACAACAAACATAAATATGCTGTAGCAATGAAAGAGGTCATACCGAGTCGCCCACGCCTAGGTCACTCACGGGACGTGCTTCAACGCTCTCAAACGCGTCGCAATACTTGTTGCATTCTTGTTGACTGAACCCCCATCTCCTTTGGATTGAGTTGATGCCACGGTTGCTCGCAAACTTGTAGGGTGCAAACTTCCTCCGTTCACAAAAGGTTTTATGAACTCTCGTTAAAAAAAAAACAGATCATTTTTGCTCGGCACCGGTCTTGGGATCTTGCCCTATCTCCATCGCAACGGTCCGCCGGGCCCTTCCGTTGGCCAATTCATGGTTGAGTCGTGTGAGCTCCGCCGGCATGAGCTCCGACCGTGGCTTCTTCGGGCCCTTCGACCCCTTCTTCGCCGCGGGGCACGTGGTGGTGGCCGGGTCGCCGTGTTTCTTCGAGTCGCCAGCCATGGATGAGGGAGGGAAGGGGGAGGTTTCTTCGGAAAGGGAGGAAAAGTGGGCGCACTGTGTCCCCGATGAGCATGCTAGGGGAGGACAAGTGCACATGTCCCGCCCGTCCTCGTGCTATCCGTTTTGACACAAACGCGGCCCAAGTTTGGACCGAGAATGGTTCGAAAGCGGAGAAAAAACCCGTTTGTTCTCATGTGTTGGGCTACGTTTTGTGTCCGTTTACCCCTACACGGATGCCACCGGACCAATTGGGGTTTTGCGTTGGAGCTGGCCTTGTACCTACGGGCCAAGCATGGGAATCGTACGTGGAGGGCCATGCATGGGCCGGCCGCCACTATTGATCTGAAAGGAGAAATTTATTAACGTCTGCAAGTCAAACAGCTCGGTAGGTAGGTAGTACGTAGTGTCGTACATTTCTTTTCACGTACCACTTGTATGGTAGGTAGTACACGGTACATTCCAGCATGACAGCACACGTACAGTCAAATGTGCACGGTTCTGATGGTCAGATAATTTCAGAACTTCAGATGCACTATGATAAGTTCAGCCACTTCAAGGGATCCATCGACACATAGTCGCAGCAAATTAATTAACCAAGGTAGATCGGACAGTCCGTCATACTGTGTACGTACCGTCGAATTACGCGAGAAAAATCACGTCTGCATCATGCATGCCAATCAGTATTACGTACTTCCTCGGCTCCAAATTACCTGCATCTATATCTAAACAAATCTAACACAAATGAAAAAGGTAGCACATACGTACTGTCCATATATAAGCTTGTGTTCAGCCATTGTTTGGCTGTGGTCCTCGGACCTTGTTACAACTCTTTCTTACTAATAAAATGGCAAATCTTTTGCCTTGTTTTAAAAAAATAAATATATATGAGCTTCTGTGGCAGCGAAAGAGTACTATATCAGCGAGGTGGAGAAATCGTATGTATTCTTTGCCAAACTAATCTTCTCCTGGAAACAAGACGAAATGCTGAAGCTTGCATATGTACTCCGGTAAGGTAAGACAGGTGATATCTCTGTCTCCACCAGATCAGAGAGCATATCAGATATCACCTGCAAAATATCAGGGACCCGTAAAAAAAGGAAGATGAGAAAGCGGACGGCTAGCTAGCAGGATTAAAATAGTACTCTGCGTAGATAAACAATGTTGTGGCCAGGGTACAATCACTATATAGATAATTTATCTGAAGTCATCTTTACTCAAAGCGTCCAGTGACACCCACGTCGCCTTGCCTCGCACCTAAAATCTACTACTCCAACACCGTAACAGCGTCCTACGTGCAGTGGCACATGATGGCTATGATTTTTAAAAAGAAACGAAGCTGATCAGGACCACCAACCATGCATGTATCTCTACGTTTACGTGTTCCCGCCATAAATAAGCTCCATCGACATGATCCAGATCCGTACTAAAGTCCAAGTGGTAGTTGTACACAAATGCTTAGTAATAGTAGCGCACGATATGATGTAGGCCTGCCACCTGTCTGTATGCTTTTGTTTCTTTACATTTTTTCGTGGGCTCCAGGTAGTAAGAAATGGGTATCATACATCGCCACATGCTACGTACGTACGCGACTGGTGATCGATCTACTTTAGCCAAATTCTACTCCTTCTTCCACTGCTTGGCCTCCCTCCATGTCGCAGTGAAGAAAGAGACTGACACAGCATGCATCTGCATCCAAACTTAACATTTACTCCATCCAAGTGGAGTAGTATCTAAACAAAAACAACTTTCCATTTTACAGGAAGGGAAATGTAAACGGAAGTGAATGTTTGGCTCCATTGACATTTTCCTTTGTCCCTATTGAAGGAAATCCTTGTCATGCTTACCTTTTTCCCCCGGTTTTGCCATGCTTGCTAAAGAAAATTGATATGCTTGCAATAACATAATTTGTCATCTCGGGTGGCAGTTTTGTCATGCAAACAAATCTGACATCATATTTTTAACAATCCTGTTTTACTAAGATGTTATCTCTCAACTAGGAGAAATCATTTTATCTATTTATCAACAATGTAACTCATCAATAATTGTAGATGATATTACTATAGTACCATTGTATCCAGACCCTTTTATATTCTCCATGCATGTATGGCCGATTCTTTCTGCTCTTGTCTCTCCTAAAATAACGATGCATGATCCCGATTAACAATCACACCAACGGACTTGGTCTACTTATAGTAGCGATTAAGCTATGGCTAATCACCATCGTTAAGGTTAACGACGATATCCGGCGGCGAGCGGTAGGCGCCAAGCAGCTACGTGTAGCAGCTAACGTCCAAGGCATCGGATACCTTCTTCTTCCCAATCGATCGGCCCCGCTTATATAAATTCAGAGCCCGACTCCTGCTCCGCTGCTTCCATGTGTTTGTTCTGTCTCAGCCTCAGCATCATTGCAAGCACGAATGCACGATCCTCAAGGATGATTGCTGCACCTTGCAGCAGCCCCATTTAACTATATCGCCTGATATGCTATGTCTCTGTTTTTTTTGTTTCTTCTTTTGAGAATTCAGATCTATTAGACAGCCTAGATCTTGAACATGGGAGCATCATTAGCCTCAAGCTTTGTTTAGCGGTAGTACTATTACTTGTTGTAGGATCTGCAGATTTTAGTTTCACCGGATATATTACTGTAGTACTCCTACTATTGCTACGTGCAGGGTGGCATGTCTAACCTCAAGGAGGCACGCACAGACACAAAATTGGTGGATATGCTACGTTCAATATGAACTATATACAGACTGAAATGAGTCAACAAACACATTAAAACGTGTCTTTATACATCCCACCAAGGAAAAAGTAGAACATCTTATATTTGTGAACAAAAGGAATACATGGTTTTGTTTGCATAGGAATTTGTTTAATGATACTATCGAGAAAAATACAGAATTCTTTTCAACAGTTTTACAAAACAATTTTCGGAAAGAAAACATTTATATGATTCGATCCTACAAATCAAATAATCCACGAAGGATTTTTCTACAGTATTTATGTCCTTCAAAATTCCTATGAAAATGCTTTGGATCAAAGAGGCCAAACGGTTCAACGACTCTTGTCTCACACACCATTTCATTGTTGCAAACATTGGCGCATGTTGTGGCAACGACTGGGCTCGCCTCCAAACGGGGTCTTGCTTGATTTTTCCCGGTGGTTCACTCAGGGCCGAGCCGGCAAAATCGGAGGCCCTGTGCAAAATTCTAAAATGGTCTCTACCGTGCTTAAGAAACACTACATAAACATAACTATAGTAATATAAAAATTACAATATCTTACATGCCAACTGAAAATATCAAGAATCATACCTATTCTTGGTTGTATAGTATTCACTTAAACAATATCATCTTTCTGGGACCAAGTTAAATCCTCTATTTTTTTGTTTGTCCAAACACTTTTGATAACAAGATTCATGTTTTCTAAACGAAGACATGACTTGCCACTTGGATCTGCAATACTAAACGCCTAATAGATGAAAAGAAAAAAAAATCAACCACAAGATTTTAGTACGACTAAATAGCGGGCGGAAAGCGAAACTCATGGTAAGGGATCACAGGATCACCGATTATTGACGCGAAGATGCTTAAAAATTCGGAGATTGAAAGATGACCTGATCTTTCCTTGCCTTCAGAATACCGATGAAACAGATCCTCCCTGTGGGCTCCTGTGTCCTGTCTCCTAGAAAGAATCTACCACCTTGGATTGGAACTGAAGTACTGAAACATCTCGACCGTGGATTCAACACCAAGAAAAGAGAACTGGACAGAGGAGTCGGGAGCCCTAACCTGCCGCGTCCAGCGATGGCCGCCAGCGCCAGACGAATGGACGAAGGAACGCCTCGTCGCTTCGCTCGTCTCTCGATCCATGGATGAGGCGTTACCCCCGACGGCCGGATGGGGGGCTTCTTCACGCGCGGCAGACGCAAGGAACAGAGGCCCATATCGAAGACTGAAGGCCCATCTATACAGAGGAAGTAGTACTATTGTGTAAAATTTTTGGGGCCCTCAAAAACGGGGGGCCCTGTGCAGCCGCACAGGTCGCACCCCCCGGGCTCGGGCCTGGGTTCACTGGGGTCAATTAACAACGTGGTGACACATTTACGTGGCATGCCTTTCGGCAGTCTCACCAAATGTGACGTCATGGCGGCTCCGATTGTGCTGTAGAGATGCCACATTCCCCATACTTGCACATTGACACCTTTGGTATGTGTTTTTTTTATCTTGGACGGGATTGTGCGTCGGCTATAACCTAAAGGCCAGCGTTGGGGTTGCTCGATTAGGGTTAGTCAGCGTTAGGTGGCAACACATTTGTGGACATGGGCAGGCTTTATTTCGGGAATCATCCATATAGACGCCTACAAAATGATAGGTGGAGGAGTGTGAGGGAGCGGCGAGGTAAAGTTATGCCTCCCATCCGATGAGGACATAGATATCATTGTTACACCCACAACCCCCTCTCGCTACACATGTTCAAGTTCTAGAAAATTGACGACCTGTCACTAGAACATTGGAGCATGAACAATCATAGAGATTGAGACGAGCCCGCAGGGAACGGCAATGGAGCCTCAAGCACAGATTTTAGGACTTTGATGCCACCATGGTGACACATGAAAGATGCACGGAATATATAAGATAATGGTTCACATTTTTGCCCATAGCCTCTACATGTGTTGTGTCACCTTACTTTTGGCTAGACCCATGTAACTTTGAAATACATGACCATAGGTAGTTTTTAGAGTTTGTATTAGTGGATGAAACTTACTTAGAATGGATTTGGCATCCCTTCCAGGGCTGGCTGAATTTCCCTCTATCCCTCCATAACTAGGGCAAGATCTCTTATGTAACCCCAACTTTCGTATACACTCCATATATACTAGATGAATGAAGAATATTTTCCGAATACATGGTTACATGTGGTGGTGGGTCTTTTCCTATTATGCATGCTCGCATGTTGAGGTGGGCCTTATCACATCCATAGTTATATGGTGTTGTGGCATGCTTTAATGTTGAGATAAATAAATTAGTGGGATGACTTTCTTAGGTATATAGGATACCTATGTTGTATCTAGGTTGGATATTATAGTTCTTGCTTGTTTTTCGCTTGCTTGCTGGAATTATAACTTCGTGGTTGGGTTGATCGTGCTCCGGCGTGGTCAATAACAACTCCAAGGTTAGAGCATCTCCAGCCGTTGGCCCCTCAGGAAGCGCTAAAAAATCGCCCCCTGGGGGCGCACCAGCGCAAACCGCGTGCTGGGGGCGTGATGCCCCTCAGTCGCGGTGCCCATGTTTTTTTTGAAATTTTTAATTTCGGCACAAACACGACGCAAATTCAACCAAATTTCGGCGAGTTCGTACATATTTAAAATATTTTACAAAAAATAAAAAAACGCTACTAGGCTGCTCCTCGCCGTCTCCCTCGCCGCTCCTCGCTGCCCGCCGCCCTTGCAGTTCTACATGCCGAGGAGGCGGTAGAACCGCGTGTAGTCGCCGCCTCCTCCGCGGCCGCCGTCCCTGCTGCAACCCTCCCCCGGTTGGCGCGGTGGGTTGGACGGTCCGGAGGCGTCCTCGTCGTCGTCGCTGTCGAGGATCACGACGCCGCGCTCGTCCTCGTGCCCATGTTTGCGGGCGGCTATCTCCTCCAGGGCCCGGCGCTGCCGGACCATCTCGTCGCGGAGGTAGTCATCCTGCGCCCACCGTAGGGCGTCCTCGTCGGAGAAGCCGCGCCGGGTGATACGTCTCCGTCGTATCTACTTTTCCAAACACTTTTGCCCTTATTTTGGACTCTAACTTGCAAGATTTCAATGAAACTAACCCGGACTGACGCTGTTTTCAGCAGAATTGCCATGGTGTTATTTATGTGCAGAAACAAAAGTTCTCGGAATGACCTGAAACTCCACGGAGATTATTTTTGGAAATAATAAGAAATACTAGCAAAAGATCAAGACCAGGGGCCCCACACCCTAGCCACGAGGGTGGGGGGCGCGCCCCCTACATCGTGGGCCCCCTAGAGCTCCTCCGACCTCAACTCGAACTCTATATATTCGTGTTCGGAGAGAGAAAAATTAGAGAGAAAGATTCATCGCCTTTTATGATACGGAGCCGCCGCCAAGCCCTAAACTCTCTCGGGAGGGATGATCTGGAGTCCGTTCGGGGCTCCAGAGAGGGGAATCCGTCGCCATCGTCATCATCAACCATCCTCCATCACCAATTTCATGATGCTCACCGCCGTGCGTGAGTAATTCCATCATAGGCTTGCTGGACGGTGATGGGTTGGATGAGATTTATCATATAGTCGAGTTAGTTTTGTTAGGGTTTGATCCCTAGTATCCACTATGTTCTGAGAGTGATGTTGCTATGACTTTGCTATGCTTAATGCTTGTCACTAGGGCCCGAGTGCCGTGATTTCAGATCTGAACCTATTATGTTTTCATGAATATATGAGAGTTCTTGATCCTATCTTGCAAGTCTATAGTCACCTACTATGTGTTATGATCCGGCAACCCCGAAGTGACAATAATCGGGACCACTCCCGGTGATGACCGTAGTTTGATGAGTTCATGTATTCACTATGTGTTAATGCTTTGGTCCGGTACTCTATTAAAAGGAGGCCTTAATATCCCTTAGTTTCCGCTAGGACCCCGCTTCCACGGGAGGGTAGGACAAAAGATGTCATGCAATTTCTTTTCCATAAGCACGTATGACTATATTCGGAATACATGCCTACATTACATTGATGAATTGGAGCTAGTTCTGTGTCACCCTAGGTTATGACTGTTACATGATGAACCACATCCGGCATAATTCTCTATCACCGATCCATTGCCTACGAGCTTTTCATATATTGTTCGTCGCTTATTTACTTTTCCGTTGCTATTGTTACAATCACTACAAAATACCAAAAACATTACTTTTTTTCCTATCGTTACCTTTTGCTACCATACCACTACTATCATATTACTTTGCTACTAAATACCTTACTGCAGATATTAAGTTTCCAGGTGTGGTTGAATTGACAACTCAACTGCTAATACTTGGGAATATTCTTTGGCCCCCCTTGTGTTGAATCAATAAATTTGGGTTGAATACTCTGCCCTCGAAAACTGTTGCGATCCCCTATACTTGTGGGTTATCAAGACTATTTTCTGGCGCCGTTGCCGGGGAGCATAGCTCTATTCTTTGAGTCACTTGGGATTTATATCTGCTTATCATTATAAAGAACTTGAAAGATCTAAGAACCAAGATTTATCCCTCAACAACGAGGGGAGGTAAGGAACTACCATCTAGCTCTGCACTTGATTCACCTTCTGTCGGTGTCAAAACCGGCGGATCTCGGGTAGGGGGTCCCGAACTGTGCGTCTAGGCGGATGGTAATAGGAGATAGGGGACACGATGTTTACCCAGGTTCGGGCCCTCTTGATGGAGGTAAAACCCTACGTCCTGCTTGATTGTTCTTGATGATATGAGTAGTACAAGAGTTGATCTACCACGAGATCAGAGAGGCTAAACCCTAGAAGCTAGCCTATGGTATGATTGTATATTTGTCCTACGGACTAAACCCTCTGGTTTATATAGACACCGAAGGGGGATAGGGTTACACAGAGTCGGTTACAAGGAAGGAGATCTACATATCCGTATTGCCAAGCTTGCCTTCCACGCCAAGGAGAGTCCCATCCGGACACGGTATGAAGTCTTCAATCTTGTATCTTCATAGTCCAACAGTCCGGCCAAAGGTTATAATCCGGCTGTCCGGATACCCTCTAATCCAGGACTCCCTCAGTAGCCCCTGAACTAGGCTTCAATGACGATGAGTCCGACGTGCAGATTGTCTTCGGCATTGCAGGCGGGTTCCTCCTCCGAATACTTCATAGAATATTTTGAACACGAGGATCGTGTCCAGCTCTACAAAACAAGTTCCACATACCACCGTAGAGAGAATAATATTTCCACAAATCTAATATGCTGACATACCCCGTAGCGTGACGTCACACCATAGCCAGGTCTTTGTTCGAATCGTTTTTCATAACCTATCTCAGCGTGTTTCGCGAGGCGGTTTCCTTGGCATGTCTTGTCGAAGCAGAGATCGTGTCCCCTCATTACGGGATTCCCATCAATACGGACGTGGGTAACCCAACTGCGCCATCAATTACGGTGCTTGGGGAATAAGCGAGTTTTACCAGGCTGGTGAGGGCGCATAGTTTCGTCTGCCCTTATAAAGGGATAAGGTTTCACCTTTTTCTACCCACGCCTTCTTCCTCCTTGCTCATCCATTCTCGCGCACTCGAGCTCCAGTGCCCAAGTCCACATCCTTCTCCTCAACTCTCTCCAAACATGTCCGGAGCGGGAGGCAAGTGGATGGTCTCCTCCGTCACGGAGGGACACATCAAAAAACTACGTGGGGCCGGATACTTAGCCACGGATATCGCGCACCGGCTGCCAGCCGTGGGGCAGATCGTCCCTACCCCGGAACCTCACGAAAGGGTGGTTTTCCTCACCCACTTCGTCCGCAGACTGGGGTTTCCCCTCCATCCATTCGTCTGCGGCCTTATGTTCTATTTTGGGCTGGACTTCCATGATCTAGCCCCGAATTTCATCCTCAACATATCGGCGTTCATCGTCATGTGCGAGGCTTTCCTCCGCATCCGGCCCTACTTTGGCCTGGGGCTGAAGACCTTCAATGTCAAACCGAAGGTAGTAGGCGGCCAACAAGCGGAATGCGGCGGAGCCATGGTGGGCAAAATGCCCAACGTTACATGGCTCGAGGGCTCCTATGTGGAGACCATAAAAGGGTGGCAATCGGGGTGGTTCTACATCACCGAGCCGCGCGACTCCAACTGTGCGGCGGCCCCCGAGTTCCGGTCCGGAGTCCCCACTCGGCTCACTTCCTGAAAGGAGAAGGGCCTGTCCTGGGGCTCATCGGTGGAGCCGGATGGACTCCAGAAGTGTATCCGGAACATGATAGGCAAGAAACTCAAGCTTGTCAACATAGTCTAGGTCATGCTCTTCCGCCGGATCCTCCCGTGTCAACAACGGGCTTTCAACTTATGGGAGTTCAACCCGGCCCAGCACCAGACTCTACGCGAGCTCTTTGACACGACGCATAAGGACATCTGGAAGGTGCTGTTCAAGGGCGTCGAGGTCCCCCTTCTCTTACCGAGGACCGTGGGCTAAGCGCGAAGCGCCCTGCGAATCCGGTAAGTTCTGTACATCTGGTAGGGTATTTATTTCCCATAGCTTAACCATGTGCGGGGTCTGAGCTCCCATGCCTTTGACAGGACTGGGTGGAGACATCGGAGCAGATTAACTGTCCGGCCCCTCTGCCCGAAGACCCTGCAGACGCTCTCCTGACGGAGATGTGGACTCCGGCTCCTTATGAGGTGCCGGAGAAGACCAAGAAGAAGGCCAAGGGAACCCGAAAGAGTTCCCGGAGCCAGGTGGTATCGGACTCATCGTCCGATAACTCCGAGACGCACTCCTCCCGTGAAAACGAGGAGGAGGAAGATGAAGATTCTCCCCCTCCAGCCGGGGAGACAAGAAAAGGAAGGCCCCCCAACCGGGGAGGCCGAAGGGTCCAAGAGGGGAAGGACTCTCCTTCCGGACTGTTCCACCACCACCGCCGACGGCGAAGACGGGTGATTACTCAGGGCCAAGCCCCTAGCGAAGTCGTAAGTATTCGGATACCAGAGTAACTCATAGCATACTTTTATTGCACTGCTTCTCCTAACGTCGAATATGATCATGTAGTCCGCCCCGAGCCCGTATCGATGTATCCTCGTCGGACGGTTCCTTGGACTCGTCGGATATGAATAGTGATACACTTCGAACCGCCTTCTCTCCTTGCCCTACGGATAATGTCGAGGTATTGTCTCAAGGGGCACCGAGCCGGGGGGAGATAGTCCTGGAGGCGCCTCAAGGCGACCTTCCGGACTCCAGGCGCAAAGGGAGCGAGACTCCCAAGGGCTCCAATTTCGGCCCTCAGCCGAACACCGCGCCGGAACCTCCAGTGGTTCCGGACTCTGGCAGGTGGCCCCCTTCCAAGAGGGGCAAGCCGCCCGTGTCGGTGACCTCTGTCCATCCAGAGGCACCGGACAACCTGCTGGGAGTGCTTCGTGGCACTTCGATCGATGAAGAGCACCGCACTATTATGAGTGCGGTGATCAAGAAGGTTCAGTCCGCCAAGATTGGACTGACTAAAGCCTGTGCCAGCCTTCTAACAGGCTTTGAGGTAAGTGTTTAAAATATAGGAAAATATTACCGCATAGACAGTAGCCCCTAATCCTTTTTTGCTGTTCACAAAGAAAAGCCGAATAGAGGATCAAATAATATCTGCAGGAGTCGAATACAAGTATGTCTATATGCGTATGCAGGCTTCGCTGCTGACCTCTGCCGCACTGACTGCGGAGGTCACCGCACTGAAGCAGAACCTCGAGCGGTCCGAGAAAGAACTCAGGCTTGCCAAGAGGCAGCTCGAGGAGAACAAAGGTAAGTAATACCTTGTATATATATATATATAAAAGATGTGGTTGCAAAATGATAGGATCATCATGGATGTGCCAGGGGCCACGACCGAAGTGGCGACCCTGAAGCGAGCGCTGTCCGAGGCCGAAAACAGAGCGGCCGAGGAGCGCACCGAGCGGGAGAAACAAGAGGCATGGGTGGGCGAGGTGCAGCAAGAGCTCCAGGCTCTCGTGAAGAAGCACGAGACTTTGGAGCTTGACTCAAAGACGCGAGAGTCCGAGCTTGCCGCGGCCCTCGAGAGCACAAAGCATGCCAAGGCTGAAGCCCAAAAGGCCCTCCAGGAAATTGAGGTGATGAGGAAGATAGTGGCGGGTAAGGCATTCAATATGCAAAGCAAGCATGTGAAAGTAAATTACTTGTTACTTACCCGAGTCCGGAGCTCTCCAGGAGCGTTCGCAGATTTGCCCCGCAGCGTGTCAGATGTCGCGAAGTATTACCAGGCCGAGGAGGGAAGCTCGACGGAGAAGTTGTTCTGGTCTCAGTATACTGGGACCGAACACCCGATGCCTGTGAGCGACCAGCTGAAGCAACTGGTCGAGCTGCACAAGGCGGCCGAACAGGCCATGAGGGGACTTATAGTCCGGATGTGGCCTGGCGACTCCCTTCCCAACAGCTACTTCGGCCTGGTGAGGCGGCTTGTGGATGCCTGCCCACGGCTGGAACTCATAAAGTGGTCTGTCTGCATCGAAGGTGCACGCCGGGCTTTTGCCCGTGCGAAGGTGCACTGGGCCAAGATGGACACCGAGAAGCTGGTGAAGGAGGGGCCGCCGCAGGGCAAGGAGCATCGCCACCCCGAAATGTATTATGAGGGTGTCCTGAAGGGTGCCCGTCTTGTGGCGGACGAGTGTGCAAAGGATGTAATTTTTGAATGAACTTGCTCGTGTGATCCTGTATTATCAAAACTTGTTCATATGCGCTATGCAACGCTTGTTTGAATTTAAAATATTACCTTCTGTGCGGATGTTTATTAAATCTGAGAGATGGCCAGTCGTCGGCTTCTACCCCCATGCCACGAGTGCTGGGGTGTTCGGGATAAATCTGAACACTCTTTTTCCCATTGTTGGGTCCTTCGAGGGAGGTGCTCAGCACAACGAACAAGGCAATCGGACTATAATGCTTTATCACTCTCACTTAGCCATAGAAGTCTACAATTTTAAATTTTGGCGAAGCCCCTAGTATTCGAAAGGCCGAATTCGGGGCGCTATACACGCCTTAAGCCGGACAAAGCCGACTCCTCGCTCTAAGCGGCATAAGTCTTTAGGGACTCGAGACCTCTCGAACAGCGACCAGCTCTCGTCTTATCATGACAGTCAGTTTTATCTTTCTCTACTGAGGTGCTTGCCCAGATGAACCGGGGCACAATCGTAGTAGTTCTCCCAGTGCTACCTTAGCCGATATAGCGGAATATAAGGTACCAAAACATGGGAGCCGGGCAAACCTAACTATTGACCCAAGACATGATTCGGAGCTGATGCATATAATGCTATAAGTTCGGGGTGCCGCATTGTCGAAAGTGTTCGGACTTCTCACGCCGTATTATGGGGTACGCTTAAGCCCCTGGCGTATTGGCCGTATTAGAGTGTACGGGTGCTGAATGTCATGAATGAACATATATATATATATATATATATATATATATAAAAGAATAGAGAATGCGGTAATAGTCTAGTGCTATGCATTGTTTACTCAAAAAGGTGCATCGAAGCAGAATGATACAAGTAGTGCGATAAGCAAAAAGTAGGACTATTTGACATGTCCCCTCCAAGGGCAAGCTGATGAATGGTATTTAAAGCAGGTATTTCACTCGTTATCAGAGACCACCTGGGAATTCCATGATGCGACGTAGCTTTCTGCCTCCTTGGTTGTTGTATCGTGTGTCCGGCAATCGTACTGCCGGACGGGGTTTCCAGAGCGTAAAGTCCTGAAAGAGAGAAAAATAATAAGGCGGGAAGCCCCTAGTGCAGTTGAGCCACGTTTTGGGGCGTGCCGTAGTCGTGCCCCCACCTATGCCCATGGTATTTTCAATGCGTAATTATGTACGCGTGGCATGGATTTCACCATTTCGCGGGGACTGGGTGGGGGCCGCATTGCTATGCAAGCTCGGAGCGTGCCAGGCGGTCTTGTTGCAGATTACTCCGGGCGCGCTTGACGGTGTCTGGGTGTTTAATCACCGAACTGGTGGATTGCCTGAAGAGGCTGCTTTGTGCTTCTGCTGCGAGGGCCGCAGTGTGCTCCTCCGTGCGGAGAGAGCACTCTGTGTTTCCATTGACTGTGATGACCCCCCGAGGTCCTGGCATCTTGAGCTTGAGGTATGCATAATGCGGTACCGCATTGAATCTCGCAAATGCGGTTCGCCCGAGCAGTGCATGATAGCCACTGCGGAACGGGACTATATCAAAGATTAACTCCTCGCTTCGGAAGTTATCCGGGGATCCGAAAACCACTTCCAGTGTGACTGAGCCTGTGCAATGGGCCTCTACACCTGGTATGACGCCTTTGAAGGTCGTTTTTGTGGGTTTGATCCTTGAAGGGTCCATACCCATTTTGCGCACTGTGTCCTGATAAAGCAGGTTTAGGCTGCTGCCACCGTCCATAAGGACTCGAGTGAGGCGAAATCCGTCGATGATTGGGTCTAGGACCAGTGTGGCGAATCCACCATGACGGATACTAGTGGGGTGGTCCCTGCGATCGAAGGTGATTGGACAGGAGGACCATGGGTTGAACTTTGGGGCGACTGGCTCCAACGCATATACGTCCCTTAGCGCACGCTTCCGCTCCCTCTTGGGGATGTGGGTTGCGTATATCATGTTCACCGTCCGCACTTGTGGGGGGAACCTCTTCTGTCCTCTGGTATTCGGCGGTCGGCGCTCTTCCTCGTCATCGCTATGTAACCCCTTATCTTTGTTTTCGGCATTTAACTTGCCGTCCTACTTGAACACCCAACATTCCCCGTTGGTGTGATTGGCTGGCTTGTCGGGGGTGCCGTGTATTTGGCACGAGCGATCGAGTATACGGTCCAAACTGGACCGGGCCGGAGTGCTTCTTTTGAATGGCTTTTTCCGCTGACCGGGTTTAGAGCCTCTGAATCCGGCATTGACTGTTGTATCCTCGGTATTGTCGTTGTTGATGTGGCGCTTGTGTTTGTTGTGACATGACCTGCCATTGCTATCCTTGGTATCCAAAGTACCATGGTTCTTTGACATGTTATTGCTTCGAGCCAGCCAGTTGTCCTCTCCTGCGCAAAAGCGGGTCATGAGTGTCGTGAGGGCTGCCATAGATTTCGGCTTTTCCTGGCCAAGATGCCGGGCGAGCTACTCGTCGCGGATGTTGTGCTTAAAAGCTGCTAGGGCCTCTGCATCCGGACAGTCGACGATTTGATTTTTCTTTGTTAGGAACCGTGTCTAGAATTGCCTGGCCGATTCCTCTGGCTGCTGAATTATGTGGCTCAAGTCATCGGCATCTGGTAGTCGCACATAAGTGCCCTGGAAGTTGTCGAGGAATGCGGCTTCCAGATCTTCCCAACAGCCAATGGATTCTGCTGGCAGGCTGTTGAGCCAATGCCGAGCTGGTCCTTTGAGTTTGAGTGGGAGGTATTTGATGGCGTGTAGATCGTCCCCGCGGGCCATGTGGATGTGCAGGAGGAAGTCCTCGATCCATACCGCAGGATCTGTTGTGCTGTCATATGATTCGATATTTACGGGTTTGAAACCCTCTGGGATTTGGTGATCCATTACTTCATCTGTGAAGCATAGGGGGTGTGCGGCGCCTCTATACTGGGCTATATCGTGACACAGCTCAAATGAGTCTTGTCCGCTGTGTTCGGCCCGACCGGATTTACTTTTACTGTATCCGGCGTAACGGTTATCGTCTCGCATAGTGGCGCACCCTCGTGATCCGTAGATCGATCTTGCATGTTTTGCTTTGTCCTCCAATACGTCTCGCAGGTCTAGCGCGTTTCCCTATGCCTTGATATTTTTATTGGAGTGGCGTCGGGGTGCGGGCTGAGCTTTTGGCTGAAATGCCTCTCTGTCGCGGCCACGAGGTGGCCGATCAGCCGCGTCATACGCTGGAGATGTAGGTTTTAATGCTTCCTCCTCTAGTCGGGGTAGCAACCTGTGCTTTGGGTAACTCTTGGAGGGGCGTTCGAGTTCATATTCCTCGGCCACAAGGACTTCAGTCCATCTGTCAGCTAGCAAATCTTGATCAACTTGAAGCTCCTGTTGCTTTTTCTTAAGGCTATTTGTCGTGGCTATAAGCCGACGCTTGAAGCGCTCTTGATCGATGGGATCCTCAGGCATGACAAATTCGTCATTGTCGAGGCTTGCATCGTCTTTGGAGGGAGGCATGCAATTATCATCCTACGCCTCTCCATTTGCCGCTCTATCGGGAGGGCTGGCTTCTCCGTCCTCCTGTTCTAAAGCTTTTGCTTTGGCGAGACTTAGAGCGGCGCCGCTGACGTCGGCGCTTGGGTTGCTTCTTGGAGGGGTCATCCTCCGCTGTCCCGACGCCATTGCTTTCTTTGGGTGTGTCCACCATATATATCATATGATGAGGTGGCTGTCCAGTGCCCTGTGGGCAGTGGTTCTTGTTCGTCTCCTGCATCGTCGTCCATACCGTCGATGTCTTCGGAGTCGAAGTCGAGCATGTCGGTCAAATTGTCGACATTCGCTACTAAGTGGGTGGTGGGTGGGCGGCAAATTTCTTCGTCATCCGCATCCCAATCCTATTGGACATAGTTCAGTATGTCGCCAAAGGGCGAGTGCTGAAAGATATCCGCGGAGGTGAACTCCATGATCAGCGCCCAGTCGGATTCGATAGGCACGGGTGCAGGTGGTTCGAAGTCCGTGGCCGGGGAAGAATCTGGCAGTTCGGCATCACGGCTCCCGTGAAGGGTAAGGTCGATACTCGGCTCGATCGCCGCTGAGAATGCGGCCTCCGTGGCGGGGTCTATCCACCCGTCCATGGATGGCGCAATTGGCTCCGAATTGAGGGTCGGAGTGGCTGCCGGTGCGGTCTCCCGAACACTGTCCGATGGTAGAGCTAAATCATGCTCATCGTGACCGTGTGGCGCACTCGGCAGGGGCTCGAATCCATCAAAGATCAAGTCTCTGCGGATATCGGCCGTGTAGTTTAAGCTTCCAAACCTGACCTGGTGGCCAGGGGCGTAACTCTTGATCTGTTCCAGATGGCCAAGCGAGTTGGCACGTAGTGCGAAGCCGCCGAATACAAAGATTTGTTCGGGGAGAAAAGTCTCACCCTGGACTGCATCGCTATCGATGATTGAAGGAGCCATCAAGCCTAATGATGATGACACAGAGGAACTCCCAATGAAAGCACCAATGTCGGTGTCAAAACCGGCGGATCTCGGGTAGGGGGTCCCGAACTGTGCGTCTAGGCGGATGGTAATAGGAGGCAGGGGACACGATGTTTACCCAGATTCGGCCCCTCTTGATGGAGGTAAAACCCTACGTCCTGCTTGATTTTTCTTGATGATATGAGTAGTACAAGAGTTGATCTACCACGAGATCAGAGAGGCTAAACCCTAGAAGCTAGCCTATGGTATGATTGTATATTTGTCCTATGGACTAAACCCTCCGGTTTATATAGACACCGGAGAGGGCTAGGGTTACACAGAGTCGGATACAAGGAAGGAGATCTACATATCCGTATTGCCAAGCTTGCCTTCCACACCAAGGAGAGTCCCATCCGGACACGAGACGAAGTCTTCAATCGTGTATCTTCATAGTCCAACAGTTCGGCCAAAGGATATAATCCGGCTGTTCGGATACCCCCTAATCCAGGACTCCCTCACCTTCTGTTTTGAGTAAGCTTGTGACACCTAAACCTGCTTCTGCTATTAATTCTGATATGTCGCATATTATTGATGATGCCACTTCTGCTATGCATGATACTTATGATGAAACTACTTCAATGCCTGATACTACTGTGCCACTCGGTGAATTTTTTGATGAACAACTCGCTAGGGCTAGAGAGAACGAAATTACTGAAATTGATAATACTGATGAAAGTGATTATGAAGGCTCTCCTAATAAATATGAATTACCTGTTGTGCCTGAGGGCTATGTTATGGATGAAGAAACTAAAAGAGACTTCCTTGCTTGCAATGATAGAAGTGATCTTAAGAAATTATTAGCTAAGCTTAAATAAAAAACTCTGAATGCTAGAATGAAATATGATCCTGCTTATGATACTTCACCTATCTTTGTTACTGATAAAGATTATGAATTCTCTATTGATCCTGAGATAATTACTTTGGTTGAATCTGATCCTTTTTATGGCTATGAATTTGAAACTGTTGTGGCACATCTTACTAAATTAAATGATATAGCCACCCTATTCACTAATGATGAGAGAACTCGCTACTTTTATATCCTTAAAATATTTCCGTTCTCACTAAAGGGTGATGCTAAGATATGGTTTAATTCTCTTGATCCTGGTTGTGTGCGTAGTCCCCAGGATATGATTTATAACTTCTCTGCTAAATATTTCCAGGCTCATAAGAAACAAGCTGCCTTAAGTGATATATATAATTTTGTGCAAATTGAAGAAGAGAGTCTCCCACAAGCTTGGGGGAGGCTTCTCCAATTACTTAATGCTTTGCATGATCATCCTCTTAAGAAAAAAGAAATACTTGATATCTTTTATAATGGACTAACCGATGCTTCCAGAGATTACCTGGATAGTTGTGCCGGTTCTGTTTTCAGGGAAAGAACACCGGATGAAGCTGAAATTTTATTGAATAATATGTTGACAAATTAAAATAATTGGACACTTCTTGAGCCAGCCCCTGAACCTATTCCTAAACCAACTCCGAAGAAGAGGGGTATTCTATTTCTCAGTCCTGAAGATATGCAAGAGGCAAAGAAATCCATGAAAGAAAAGGGTATTAAAGCTGAAGATGTTAAGAATTTACCTCCAATTGAATAAATACATGGTCTTAATTTACCGCCTACTTGAAGAAATACATGGTTTTAATCCATCACCTATTGAAGAAATACATGGTCTTGATAACCCGACAGACGTAGTAAAGGTAAATTCTCTCTATAGATATGATAAAGCTGAAATCCCATTTACTAAGTTTGCTAGGCCATGCTTGGATGAGTTTGATGACTTTATGGTTAAACAAGAAAACTTCAATGCTTATTTTGGTAGAGAATTAAAACGCAATGCTGATATGCTTGAACACTTGGGTGATTATATGGCTAATGTCAAAGGTGAAATTAAACTTATTAGTAAACATGCTTCTATGGTTACCACTCAAGTAGAACAAATACTTAAAGCTCAAAATGATTTGCTCAATGAATTGAATAGTAAGAATAAGGACTATGCTATTAGAGTGGCTACTAGAACTGGTAAAATAACTCAAGAACCTTTGTATCCTGAAGGCCACCCTAAGAGAATTGAGTAAGATTCTCAGAGAAATAATATAGATGCACCTAGTCCTTCTAAAAGGAAGAAAAAGAAAAATGATAGGACTTTGCATGCTTCTAGTGAACCTATTGCTGAAACACCTGAGAATCCAAATGATATTTCTATTTCTGATGCTGAAACACAATCTGGTAATGAACCTGAAACTAGTGATAATGTTAATGATAATGTTCATGATGATGCTCAACCTAGCAATGATAATGATATAGAAATTGAACCTGCTATTGATCTTGATAACCCACAATCAAAGAATCAACATTATGATAAGAAAGACTTTGTTGGTAGGAAACATGGTAAAGAAACAGAACCATGGGTTCAAAAACCCATGCCTTTTCCTCCCAAACCATCCAAGAAAAAGGATGATGAGGATTTTGAGCGCTTTGCTGAAATGATTAGACCTATCTTTTTGCGTATGCGATTAACTGATATGCTTAAAATGAATCCTTATGGTAAGTACATGAAAGAAATTGTTACTAATAAAAGAAAGATACCGGAAGCTGAAATTTCCACCATGCTTGCTAATTACACTTTTGAGGGTGGAATACCTAAGAAGTTAGGAGATCCAGGAGTACCCACTATACCATGCTCCATTAAAATAAATTATGTTAAAACTGCCTTATGTGATATTGGAGCCGGTGTTAGTGTTATGCCTCTCTCTTTATATCGTACACTTGATTTGAATAAGTTGACACCGACTGAAATATCTTTGCAAATGGCTGATAAATCAACTGCTATACCTGTCGGTATTTGTGAGGATGTGCCCGTTGTGGTTGCAAACGTTACTATTTTAACGGACCTTGTTATTCTTGATATTTCCAAGGACGATAGTACATCTATTATTCTTGGAAGACCCTTTTTGAATACTGCAGGAGCTGTTATTGATTGCACTAAGGGCAATGTCACTTTTCATGTTAATGGTAATGAGCATACGGTACACTTTCCGAGGAAACGACCTCAAGTTCATAGTATTAATTCTATTGGAAAAGTTCCATCGATTATTTTGGGAGGTTTTGAATTTCCTCTTCCTACTGTCAAGAAGAAATATGATATTCTTATTGTTGGGGATGTGCATATCCCCGTTGAGGTAACCTAGTGTTATTCAAAAATTCTCCGATTCCATGTTATTCGGAATGAGTTTGTTAACAAGACCTGATCAACCTTGTTAGTGGATTCCTTTTGATGAGCATGAGATGGATGAATTCAGAAAGCACAACCTTCCGTGCCCTCCTTTTACTTTCTGTTAATTATATTAAATAAAGTAAAAATAGTGTTTTCTGTCTGTTATCTGAATTATACGTGCAACATAAAAATACCCCTAAAAATAAAAGTTCTCCAAATGCCCTGAAATTTAAATATGATTATTTCTGGAATATTTGAGAATATTTGGCACTAAGAACACAGCAGTGGGGCAACCACCTGGCCACGAGGGTGGAGGGCGTGCCCTACCCCCTGGGCGCGCCCCTGCCTCGTGGGCCCATGGTGGCCCTCCTCCACTTATTCCTGCACCCACACACTCCTTCTTCCTCCCACAAACACCATTATCCAGCTCAAGCATGAGTTCTAGCTCATTTTGCTGCAATTTTCGATCTCCCTGCTCAAAGGACCTCTCACAAAACTTCTTTGGGGGATTGTTCCTTCGTATGTGACTCCTCCATTGGTCCAATTATTTTTTGTTCTAGTGCTTTATTCATTGCAAATTTGTGCTGCCTAGGTGGCCATGTTCTTGAGCTTGCATGTCAAATTTATGTGGTTCCAAGTAGTTTTGATGCATGATATAGGCTCTAGGAACTTGTAGGAGTAGTTGCTATCAATCTTGTTGAGTTTGGTTCACTTTTATTTGAACTTACTAAAAATTTCAGAAATTTTTTAGAGGAAAAATATGTTTAGGAAAATGTACCAAGGTGGTTCTTCAAGGAAACAAGGACCCAGGCTTGCAATGCGTGATGCTGATGATGACCCATCAAGTGACGCTCCAGTGCGGCCTTGTGAATGGCCTTCAGAGGACTTCATGGACCGAGTAGGAATTAAGGAAGAATTTAACGCATATTTGCGTAATGCTGATCTTGTGAGCTTCGAGACAGAAAAGTGTCGTCAGTACCACTATCTCACTAGTTCCTTTGTGAGGAGGTTTGAATTTTCATCTTCACGCAATTCTCAAACTATCCTGTTTGATCTTTATGAAAATTCTTATACTATGGACTTAGAGGATTTTATAACTTCTTGCAAACTTCCACAGTGGGGTAGTGCTAGTGAACCTCACAGACCTGAATTTAGAGATTTTCTTGCTAGTTTAACTGTGGGAGAGTCCAGAGATATAACACAAGCTACCATAGGGAGCATTCCCTTTCTTGCTATACATTATTTTGCTCTCTTCATAGGTAGATGCATTAATGGTAAAGATGAAGCATGTGACATGTGTGTCCCTGACCTCAGTATTCTTAGGAGTGTTGTGTTAGGAGATAAATCTTATAATTTGGGAGCCATTGTTGCACGTAGGTTGCATCTTAATAGATTTAATGGAGATTTCTTTGGTGGAATTTATGCAACCTGCATAGCTAATTTTCTGGGTATAACCATAAGTGAGGATGATATTGAGTTTCCTCCTGCTTATTTGGATTATGAGGCTATGGTTCGTCATCAGTTTGTTGACAGGAACGATCAGTTCCACCAGTACCGACTAATCTTTGACAGACGACGCACTTATCACGTCGCTCTCCCTGCTTCTATTTTCTTTGACTTTCAGGAAAAAGGGAGATATTTTATAACCAGAGAGGAGGCGGAAGAGTATAAGAGGAGAGCTGAGATAGCTCGCGTCCAAGCTGCAGGCCATGATGCAATGACTACTGCATCACAGTACGACCCCCACTATTACTTTGATATCCGCCAGGCCAGTCGTGGCCATAGACCAACTTAGGCCAAAAGCCTAAGCTTGGGGAGTACATATTTCTCACCGACATTACATTTATGTTCACACACTCATTGCTAGATGTTGGTGCTCATACTTTTTCATTGTAATATCCATGCTAGTTTATTTCTTTTTTATGCTTTCTTCTTGTGTGTTTGATAACCCTTAAGAAAAACAAAAAAAATAGTTGTAGCTTTTAATTAGTTTACTTTCCATGCTTGTAGTAGTAATTAAAAAGAAAACCCAAAAAGATCTCATGTTCTTCTTTTGCTTGTTGGGAGCTTTCCCGTGTAAATAGTTTTATTTCTTTTCTTTTCTTTGGGGTCGATAGGAGAAGACCACAATTAAAATGTTAAAGTGGCTCTTATATGCATTATTGTTGATCTGACTAAAAAGTCCATATTGCCTTGTCTTCTACTGTTTATTGAATGCTTGCAGATTCCAGCTTAGTCCAATGCACGTGCACTGTTATTATTATTCACATCATTTGGTCGTGCAAGTGAAAGGAAATTATGACGATATATGATGAACTGATTGAGATGGGAGAAGCTGGTATGAACTCGACCTCTCTTGTTTTTGTAAATATGATTAGTTCATCATTCCTGATTCAGCCTATTATGAATAAACATGTTTGCGATGAGAATTAGAGATCATAGTTTCTTATGCCATGTTTAATTAGCTAGGAGCTTATAATGGTTTACCTTGCATGCCAACATGCTATTAAAATGGTTGTGATGTGGTATGATAGGGTGGTATCCTCCTCTGAATGATTTAAGTGACTTGACTTGGCACATGTTCACGCATATAGTTGAAACAAAATCAACATAGCCTTCACGATATTTATGTTCATGGTGGATTATATCCTACTAA
Source organism: Triticum urartu (assembly GCF_056163025.1). Lineage (NCBI taxonomy): Eukaryota > Viridiplantae > Streptophyta > Magnoliopsida > Poales > Poaceae > Triticum > Triticum urartu. The sequence goes on from NC_141879.1 coordinate 685,394,328, forward strand.
TGCTTGCACTCGATGTTCATTAACTTTAATGCATGTTCATGGCTATTGTCGCTCTCTAGTTGGTCGCTTCCTAGTCTTTTGCTAGCCTTCACTTGTACTAAGCGGGAATACTGCTTGTGCATCCAATTCCATAAACCCCAAAGTTGTTCCATATGAGTCCACCATACCTACCTATGTGCGGTATCTATGTGACGCCCCTGATTTGACCGTACACTAATCATACACGCAAATGTGTATGATCAAGATCAAGGACTCACGGGAAGATATCACAACACAACTCTAGACAGAAATTAAAATAATACAAGATTTATATTACAAGCCAGGGGCCTCGAGGGCTCGAATACATAAGCTCGAAAACACAAGAGTCAGCGGAAGCAACAATATCTGAGTACAGACATGAGTTAAACAAAGTTGCCTTAAGAAGGCTAGCACAAAAGCAGCAACGATCGAAAAGGCAAGGCCTCCTGCCTGGGAGCCTCCTAACTACTCCAAGTCGTCAACGGTCGTCACGTAGTAGTAGGCATCCTCCGGATAGTAGTAGTCATCAGTGGCATCGTCTGGCTCCTGGGATCCGTCATCTGGTCGCAACAATCGGGTATGGGGGAAAAGAAGTAGCAAGGCAACCGTGAGTACTCACCCAAAGTACTCGCAAGACTTACATCCGATCTAAACTAAGTATGCATCTGTACCAAAGGAATGCGTTGTATCTGTGGACTAAACTGCAGAATGCCAGAAGGGAAGGGGAAAGCCTAGCCTATCGAAGACTAGCATCTTCTGAAAACCACCATCTTGCAGCAACAGGAGGGAGTAGAGTAGCATAAAGTAAATTAGTAGAAGTGTTATCAACCTCGGCCAGAGATCCTTTCTCGACTCCGTGCAAGAAAGCAATCCTAGAGCCATACTATCTAGTTATCATCTCATATCCAAGTCTCATCACAGTCCATTTCTCATCACAAGTATCCAGTTCTAGTTGCATCGATCGGGATACAACTCCAAGTGTCTGTTACCGTAGGACAGGCTATCGATAGATGTTTTCTTCCCTGCAGGGGTGCACCAACTTACCCACCACGCTCGATTAACTCCGGCCGGACACACTTTCCTGGGTCATGCCCGGCCTCGGTCAAACAATACGCTGCAACCCGACCTAGGCTTAATAGAGAGGCCAGTACGCCGGACTAAACCTATGCCCCCAGGGGTCATGGGCCATCTCCCCGGAACTCCTGCACGTTACGTGGGCGGCCGGTGAGTAGACCTAGCTACCTCCTTCAATAAGGCAGGCGCTTACGCAGTCCAACTCGGCGCGCGCTGCTTAGTCGCTGACGTCTATTAAGCTTCGGCTAATGTATACGACGCAGAACGCCCATACTATGCCCACGTGATGGTTAGTGCTATCAGGCCAGAGGCCCCTCGGATCAAATATCCAAATCGTAGTGGATTAGGAACACGCGGTAACAAGCAGAGACTCACGAAAGATGTGACCCCGTTGCCCCGTCTCGAGTACTTGTGGCAAGGGCTAAGAATGCCCGGCCACGCCTCGTAGTTATCTCGCGGGCACCTTCCAGGTCAAACCGACTCCACATCACTTGCTATTAAGCTCGCGCGGGTACCCCTCAGGGTCGACCCGTCTTTAGTAACATGGCTCAATGCAAAGTCATAGTAACCATAGTAACTGTGTGTCTAACACCAAGGAGAGAACCCGAGGAATCACCCCCGGTGAATTCCACTCAATGTTGTCATCAAGGTGAACGTAAGAGGATCCACCCTCGAGGTTCACATTTGATGGTTTGCACGATAGAGCCCTATCGGAAGTGGTTAAGGAGGAAATCGCCCTCGATGACCTCGACCGTATAGCTACAATACGGAGATCTCATCAGGAGTGATGTAAGAGGTTCCACCCTCGGCACTCGATGGTAACTCTGCAGAGTCGTACAACTAGGTGGGGTGATGTGTGGTGTCGGGGCCTGGACGTCGATCACGTTGATCGAGTCATCGAACATAAAGCGGGGCAAATGGGACAAGGTGGGGGTCACTAATGGATCACTAACCAACCTATACTAAGCAGTTTACGATAAGCAGGTAAGGTATAAAAGAAGGTAACAACAACGGGCTATGCATCAGAGTAGGATCATACAGAAAGCAGTAGCAGTTCTAATGCAAGCATGAGAGGGAAAGAAATGGGCGATATCGGAATGCTCAAGGAGGGTTTGCTTGCCTGGTTGCTCTAGCAAGGAGGGTCATCATCGACGTAGTCGATCATAGGGGTGGCATCGGTCTCGGGGTCTACCGGAGAGAAGAGGGGGAAGAAACAGTAAATATAAAGCAAACATAGCATCACAAAGCATAACATGGCAATATGCTATGCCGGGAGAGACCTAACGTATGGCTACACGATGTAGGTGAAGGGGGGATTCAACCAGGAATGTATTCCCGGTTCCGGACCTGTGTCAAACAAATGACCGGAGAGGGAATGTCCCATGTTCAGCATGCTAGGGGCATGTGACAGATGAACGGACCGCGTATTCAGATTCGTTGGATTTTTCTGAGCAACTTCCATATAGAAAACATTTTCATCCGAGCTATGGTTTAATTGCTATGATTTTTCAAAGATTAAAGAATTTCCAAAAATTATTTAAATTAACAGAATTAACAGAAAAGGAAAAAATGATGTCAACATTGCGTGGGGATGATGTCAGCGGTCAACAGACACGCTGACCAGGTCAAAACTGACCTGTGGGTCCAGTGGGACCCACATGTCATAGACAGAGAGCTAATTGAGTTCATTTTAATTAAACAGAGCTAATTAAGGGGGGTGGGCCCTGGGTGTCAGTGGCTTCTTAGGTTAACTAACCATTTTAAATTACACTAAAATTAATTAGCAAGTGGGGCCCGCCTGTCATCGATAAGGGATGCCCAGTCAGCAAAGTTAAATGAGTCATCTTAGCCAACAGGGGCCCGTGGGGCCCGCTAGCAGTGACCCAGGGGGTTGGCCCTGACCGGCCACGTTGGCAGGGCGCCGGAGAAGGCTCCGGCGACCTCTCCCGCGGCGGCACGACACCGGAGATGGCCGGGATTTGCCTACAGGGGGCCAACACGGGCGCGGGCGGGCGCATTCAAACGGGGAGAACCCGCCGCGTCGCGTGGCGAGGCCGGCCGCAGCTGGAGGTGCCGGAAACGGCGCCGACGACGAGTGGTGGCGGTGGTGGTGTTCGGGACCACGTTGGGATCACATTACGGGGCACGGGGAGGGGGCGTGGCCAGGTCCGTCTGAACGGTCGTTCGTTGCCGCGTCGTTTGGTGGCGGTGGGAGCGACTGAGGTGGGCGGAGACGGCCGTTGCAGCGACGGTAGGCGACGGCGGCGATCGGGCTTCGACGAGGACGGCGTTGCGGGGTGTGGCAAGACAAGCTAAGGGCACGGGCGGCTCCGCCGCGAGGCCCTGAGCGTGATGCGGGGCTCGGTTGAGCTCGACGGCGTCAGTAGCGACGACGGGGAGCTAAGTGGCGGGGGTCGAGCTTCGGCAGCTGCGGTGAGTGAGCTAGAGAGGGAGGCGGCCTACGTGAAAGTGGGGAGAGGAGGGCGAGCTCACCAAGAGGGCGCACGAGGGCCCGACGGTGGGTTTAGGAGCTGCAGCGGGCACCGTCGTTGAACAAGACGACGTTGAGCCGAGGAAGAAGACGACGACGGGGTGGGCGCTGTAGGGGCGATGAGCTCGAGTCTGTGGTCAGAGAAGATGTAGCTGGGCACGGCAGCACTCGGGGACTCGTCGGAGAGGGGCGCGGACAGCGGTGGCCGCGGTCAGCACGGCGTCGCGGCCAAGGACGCGCTCGGAAGCGGTGGATCTGAAGGGGGAGAGGAGCGGACGAGCAGGCAGAGTGGGCGAGGGGAAGTGGGAGTGGCGGCAGGTGAGGGGGAGGACTCGAGGCGTCGAGGGGGCGCTCTTATCCCCTCCCTCGTTGGCGACGGCGAGGCGGTCCGGCGGGGCTCTCCCCTGTTGCGACCCCGGTCGGGGGAACAGAGGGAGAAGGCGACCCGAGGAGGGGCTGGGCCGAACTAGCTGGAGTGGGCCGAGGCTCGGGCCAGGCACTGTGCACTTGGCCCAGTGCACAGTGGCCTGTGCTCTTTCTCCTTTTTTACTTTTGCTTTTTAAGCTTTTCTGTTTTATCTATTATAGGCCATTTAGACAGTTTACAAAAATGTTGATTCACCACCAAAATTGTCAAAAGAAAATTTGCCACATGATGAACATTTTAGTTTTCATGTTTGAGAAAATTTTGAAATTCACTTAGAATTTGAATTTGAATTCAACTGGAATAATGAAAGAGATAGAAGACAATGATGACCAAACACTTGTTTAGCAAAATGATTAGCTTAACCCCAAGGGTTACTGTAGCATGACACTGGGGGTGTTACAAATCTCCTCCACTACAAGAAATCTCATCCCGGGATTTAAGAGGTGGAGTTAGGAAAAAGACTCGGGAAGGACGGAGCTCAACACAAGATAGGTACGCGGGGACTATGGCAGTGAACGCGGCATAGAGGCATATCATCAGTTGAAACTTAAGAAAACAACGAGAGCAAAATATGAAGGTACAATAGGAAGTTTCAAGCGAATGGACAAACGATCGATACCTGAACAGAGTGTGAGAAGGGGGTTCAGAGCATCGGGAATAGATCATCTCTCAGACGGTGGCTCATGACAACACACAAAGCCAAGAGCAAATGATACTTCGGAATAAAGGATATACAGGAGAGTCAGGTTCCGATCCTGTGGAACTGTGGGTTATGGGCCCACCAGGTGGGTTAAAAAGCAGGATGGGTGCTGACATCTTGTACGGTCATGATAGTAAGGCATGTCAGTGTCTAACCTGTCAGTTATGTCGGCAACAACGTCGGTACCAAGGGCAAGGGATGAAGAGAAACATTTTCCTGCTCGTTGAACGAGGCGGGCCATTAGGCAAAGTTCTCGTCCATCGGTGGCTACCGGAATGCCATCAACAATAGTAACATGGTCTTTACTGACAGAGTTGTACATTGAGGTGCTTACGTAAGCAGGAAATTATCTCTACTGAGATAAGTTAGTTTACCAGAAAGGTTAAACAAAAGAATGGAAATGAAAATATGATTAGTATAATAATCAGAACAATGGAAAGGAAAATTTGTTTAAACACATTTATCAGGAGTATATCCTTCCCAAGGACAAGAAGAGGATGATATCCATGACAGGATAGTAAGTAGACAACCAATTAGGTAAAGCGAAAGAAATTTCATGACATTACCCGTACAACGGTGTTTGGATAATTGATAAAGGAAATTTAATATCGCGCTTCAAATGTTCTTATTGGAGATCGGATTACCACAAAAATGCTTCGAGATAGCATTCACATGGTTTCAAGCAAAGGTCAGACTCTAGATACACCAAGGATCCATCGGAAACAACTTAGAAAATAAGTCATACAATTTTAGCAGGGAAAAGATGAGGGTGTGGCCGACGGGCTCAGTAGCAAACCATCGACATGTCCAAAAATGATGTATTCCCAAAATTAATATGATCAAGTTTGTGTTGGGGGGAAGACAAGAATGTTGTTGATGCTGACACAAGTCATCGAGAGGCAATGATGGTATTTCTAGCCATGAATTCAATTGACATCTCTGAAGAAGCCAAAGTGTTGATGGTGATCAAGACAAATTTTGTCAAGAGACTCTATGAAGATGCCCTCGAGCAGAAAAGGGAGGATGAAGTGAAAGGCTATGAGAACCACGGATTCGACACAAGCTCAAAGTCAAGCTTGTTGTTCGAGGTGAAATGATAAGATGAGGAAGATTGACGTAAGCTTAGCTCATCGTCAGAAGTTGCTCCGGGCATAAGGACCAGGTACACAGTTAAAAAGTTGACATGATAAAAATATAGCCGATCAGGCTAGGAATGATGTGATGGGGTATAAAGCTTCCCAGTATCAATTACTAGGTGTAACGCCAGAAGGTAAATCGGAGTAGAGGTTGGACGAGGGAATGATTTGCAGAGGATAAGTAATTGTAACTTACCCAGTAAATGGGATCAAGGAGGAAATATGGTCGGGACCATAACTACAAGGGACCCAATTTACGATACCGGAAGAATTATTCAAATGATTAGATATCCTTGCGAGTAGCTTTCATGATAAGTCCCACACCGTGTCCGTGGGCATGAACACAAGGTTCATGGTCGACTCCCACTTCTACAATGCATAACATTTCATTTTACTTCTCGCTCTTGATGAAGCTGTAGTGTTGAAATTTTATCTGACGAAAAGCCAGCAGAGTATAACCCACATAACTTTCGAGTTCACATAGATTAGGAAGGCATAGGTTCAGCCCATCGGGGCATCTTAGGAACATATCTCATAAATTTCGAGAATAAATAACACAAGCTTGGTAGTAGAGCATGCTAGAGAAAGCGGAGGATACAATTTACCAAAAGCATTATGTCTCCGAGGAAAAGCTCACAAGCTTATTGAATATGAAGGACATTGTCGGATAAAATCCGAAAAAGGGGGGGTCTAGTGGTCCACAAGGGATCTGATGTGAGCATCAATATTCAATCAGAGGAAGAAAGAATGCAAGGAGATCAGATTATAGAAACAACTGACTAACTCAAAGCTCAATTGCAAAGGGATTATGAATTCCAAGACAAGGGATCAGAAGCAATGCTCTGATTAGGGATGGATAGGTAGAATAGCCATAGGGGTACAATCGATGGTGATTTGATTGGTCGAGATCTAGCACATGTTAAAATGACGTCTGAGCCGGAATGATGAATTCTAGGATCTGATTGAGGATTGCGAGCATTCGCAACATATTGTATCAGCGAACTAAAAATGATAATGACAAAGGCTGACAATAAGATTACTAAACTTATGGTATTTACCATAATGCAAGCAACCAAGAAATTCATGAATAATAGGCTGTTGAGGATTTTCACAAGAACGAATGGTATTATGAAGACTTTTGTGAAGTACATGAATCAACTAAGGATGAGCGGATACTCGATAGGTGCACAGAGTTATCCGTAGGGGTATTTACATAACAAGGAACTGCAAGGCAGTAAACTCAAAGGATTCTCGGAACAAAGGAGAGCAGTTCAGGGCATCTTGTAATAACAAGATCAATGGGATATAATGCAAGATTGGCAAGTGTGTGTAGTTATCCATAAGGATATTTCGATGGTAGGGAATTGCAAAGGCAACAGGCACAAAGTCTCGAGAGAATATCGTAGAGTATCTTCGGAATCTTCTGATGCAGTAGGCGATTATCTGAAATAAGGGGCTCTCCGAGAGGAAGTAGTTACGAGATCCTAATGTTAGAGTTAGCAAAAAATTTTAACCCGAAAGGAAGAGAGATCAGAGTCCCAGAGCATAGACGAGGAATAAAAGATCCTAATACCACCCAATGGCGACGTGGGCCCGTAAGCCACACAACCATGTTAGTAAAAGTTTTTGTAGTGACTAGACTCGACTTCGTCCAAGGGGTTGGAAAGGGGGCTACCTACAGGAAGTCGGCTCTGATACCAACTTGTGACGCCCCTGATTTGACCATACATTAATCATACACGCAAATGTGTACGATCAAGATCAAGGACTCACGGGAAGATATCACAAGACAATTCTAGACACAAATTAAAATAATACAAGCTTTATATTACAAGCCAGGGGCCTCGAGGGCTCGAATACACAAGCTCGAAAACAAAAGAGTCAGCGGAAGCAACAATATCTGAGTACAGACATGAGTTAAACAAAGTTGCCTTAAGAAGGCTAGCATAAAAGCAGCAACGATCGAAAAGGCAAGGCCTCCTGCCTGGGAGCCTCATAACTACTCCAAGTCGTCAGCGGTCGTCACGTAGTAGTAGGCATCCTACGGGTAGTAGTAGTCATCAGTGGCGTCGTCTGGCTCCTGGGATCCGTCATCTGGTCGCAACAATCGGGTATGGGGGAAAAGAAGTAGCAAGGCAACCGTGAGTACTCATCCAAAGTACTCGCAAGACTTACATCATATCTAAACTAAGTATGCATCTGTACCAAAGGAATGGGTTGTATCTCTGGACTAAACTGCAGAATGCCAGAAGGGAAGGGGAAAGCCTAGCCTATCGAAGACTAGCATCTTCTGGAAACCACCATCTTGCAGCAACAGGAGGGAGTAGAGTAGCATAAAGTAAAGTAGTAGAAGTGTTATCAACCTCGGCCAGAGATCCTTTCTCGACTCCGTGCGAGAAAGCAATCCCAGAGCCATACTATCCAGTTATCATCTCATATCCAAGTCTCATCACAATCCATTTCTCATCACAAGTATCCAGTTCTAGTTGCATCGATCGGGATACAACTCCAAGTGTCCATTACCGTAGGACAGGCTATCGATAGATGTTTTGTTCCCCGCAGGGGTGCACCAACTTACCCACCACGCTCGATTAACTCCGGCCAGACACACTTTCCTGGGTCATGCCCGGCCTCGGTCAAACAATATGCCGCAACCCGACCTAGGCTTAATAGAGAGGCCAGCACGCCGGACTAAACCTATGCCCCCAGTGGTCATGGGCCATCTCCCCGGGAACTCCTGCACGTTGCGTGGGCAGCCGGTGAGCAAACCTAGCTACCTCCTTCAACAAGGCAGGCGCTTACGCAGTCCAACCCGGCGCGCGCCGCTCAGTCGCTGACGTCTATTAAGCTTCGGCTGATGTATACGATGGCAAAACGCCCATACTATGCCCACGTGATGGTTAGTGCTATCAGGCCAGAGCCCCCTCGGATCAAATATCCAAATCGTAGTGGATTAGGAACGCGCGGTAACAAGCAGAGACTCACGAAAGATGTGACCCCGTTGCCCCATCTCGAGTACTTGTGGCAAGGGCTAAGAATGCCCGGCCACGCCTCGTAGTTATCTCGCGGGCACCTTCCAGGTCAACCCGACTCCACATCACTCGCTATTAAGCTCGCGCGGGTACCCCTCAGGGTCGACCCGTCTTTAGTAACATGGCTCAGTGCAAAGTCATAGTAACCATAGTAACTGTGTGTCTAACACCAAGGAGAAAACCCAAGGAATCACCCCCGGTGAATTCCACTCGATGTTGTCATCAAGGTGAACGTAAGAGGATCCACCCTCGAGGTTCACATTTGATGGGTTGCACGACAGAGCCCTATCGGAAGTGGTTAAGGAGGAAATCACCCTCGATGACCTCGACCGTATAGCTACACTACGGAGATCTCATCAGGAGTGATGTAAGAGGTTCCACCCTCGGCACTCGATGGTAACTCTACAGAGTCATATAACTAGGGGGGTGATGTGTGGTGTCGGGGCCTGGACGTCGATCACGTTGATCGAGTCATCGAACATAAAGCGGGGCAACCGGGACAAGGTGGGGGTCACTGATGGATCACTAACCAACATATACTAAGCTGTTTAGGATAAGCAGGTAAGGTATAAAAGGAGGTAACAACAATGGGCTATGCATCAGAGTAGGATCATACAGAAAGCAGTAGCAGTTCTAATGCAAGCATGAGAGGGAAAGAAATGGGCGATATCGTAATGCTCAAGGAGGGTTTGCTTGCCTGGTTGCTCTGGCATGGAGGGGTCATCGTCGACGTAGTCGATCATAGGGGCGGCATCGGTCTCGAGGTCTACCGGAGAGAAGAGGGGGAAGAAACAGTAAATATAAAGCAAACATAGCATCACAAAGCATAACGTGGCAATATGCTGTGCCGGGAGTGACCTAACGTATGGCTACACGATGTAGATGAAGGGGGGATTCAACCAGGAATGTATTCCCGGTTCCGGACTTGTGTCATCTCTATGACCGGAGGGGGAATGTCCCATGTTCAGCATGCTAGGGGCATGTGAAAGATTAACGGATCGCGTATTCGGATTCGTTGAATTTTTCTGAGCAACTTCCATATAGAAAACATTTTCATCCGAGCTACAGTTTAATTGCTATGATTTTTCAAAGATTAAAGCATTTCCAGAAATTATTTAAATTAACAGAATTAACAGAAAAGGAAAAATGACGACAACATTGCGTGGGGATGATGTCAGCGGTCAACAAACACGCTGACCAGGTCAAAACTGACATGTGAGTCCAGTGGGACCCACATGTCATAGACAGAGAGCTAATTGAGTTCATTTTAATTAAACAGAGCTAATTAAGGGGGTGGGCCCTGGGTGTCAGTTGTTGCTTAGGTTAATTAACCATTTTAAATTACACTAAAATTAATTAGCAAGTGGGGCTCGCCTGTCATCGACAAGGGATGCCCAGTCAGGAAAGTTGACTGAGTCATCTTAGCCAACAGGGGCCCGCGGGGCCTACTGGTAGTGACCCAGGGGGGTGGCCCTGACCGGCCACGTCGGCAGGGCACCAGAGAAGGCTCCGGCGACCTCTCCCGCGGCGGCATGACGCCGGAGATGGCCGAGATTCGCCTATAGGGGGCCAACACGGGCGCGGGCGGGCGGGGAGAACCCGCCGCGTCGCGTGGTGAGGCTGGCCGGAGCTGGAGCTGCCAGAAATGGCGCCGGCGACGAGCGGTGGCGGTGGTGGCATTCGGGACCTCGTCGGGATTGCATTACGGGGCACGGGGAGGGGGCGCGGCCAGGTCCGTCCGAGCGGTCGTTCGATGCCGCGTCAGTTGGTGGCAGTGGGAGCAACTAGGTGGCCGGAGATGGCCGTTGCAGCGACGATAGGCGACGGCGGCGATCGGGCTTCGACGGGGACGGTGTTGCGGGGTGTGGCAGGACAAGCTAAGGGCATGGGCGGCTCCGCCGCGAGGCCCTAAGCATGACGCGGGGCTCGGTTGAGCTCGACAGCGTCAGTAGCGACGGCGGGGAGCTCAGTGGCGGGGGTCGAGCTTTGGCAGCTGCGGTGAGCGAGCTAGAGAGGGAGGCGGCCTACGTGAAAGAGGGAAGAGGAGGGCAAGCTCACCGAGAGGGCGCACGAGGGCCCGGTGGTGGGTTTAGGAGCTGCAGCGGGCACCGTCATTGAAGAAGACGACGGTGAGCCGAGGAAGAAGACGACCACGGGGTGGCCGCTGTAGGGGCGACGAGCTCGAGTCCGTGGTCGGAGAAGATGTAGCTGGGCATGGCAGCACTCGGGGACTCGTCGGAGAGGGGCGGGGACAGCGGTGGCCGCGGTCAGCACGGCGTCGCGGCCAAGGACGCGCTCGGAAGCGGTGGATCTGAAGGGGGAGAGGAGAGGAGGACCAGGCGGAGTGGGCGAGGGGAAGTGGGAGTGGCGGCAGGTGAGGGGGAGGACTCGAGGCGTCGAGGGGGCGCTCTTATCCCCTCCCTCGTCATCGACGGCGAGGCGGTCCGGCGGGGCTCGCCCCTGTTGCGACCCCGGTCGGGGGAACAGGGGGAGAAGGCGACCCGAGGAGGGGCTGGGCCGGACTAGCTGGAGTGGGCCGAGGCTCGGGCTAGGCACTGTGCACTTGGCCCAGTGCACAGTGGCCTGTGCTCTTTTTTTTACTTTTGCTTTTTTAAGATTTTCTATTTTAGCTATTATAGGCCATTTAGAAAGTTTACAAAAATGTTGGTTCACCACCAAAATTGTCAAAAGAAAATTTGCCACATGATGAACATTTTAGTTTTCATGTTTGAGAAAATTTTGAAATTCACTTAGAATTAGAATTTGAATTCAACTGGAATAATGAAAGAGATAGAAGACAATGATGACCAAAGACTTGTTTAGCAAAATTATTAGCTTAACCCCAAGGGTTACTGTAGCATGACACTTGGGGTGTTACAGTCTACCTACCGTTCCAAGTAAATTTGTATGTGCCAAACTCTAAACCTTCAAATAAATATCCTGTTTTGTATGCTCGAATAGCTCATGTATCAACTAGGGCTGTCTGTATCTTCCATGTTAGGCAGATTATTCTCAAGAGGAGTGGACTCCGCTCCTCACTCACGAGAAAATGGCTGGTCACCAGGATGCCCAGTCCCATGCTTTATGCAAATCAAATCAAAATAATTGCAAACAAAACTCCCCCTGGGACTCTTGTTAGTTGGAGGCACTCGTTGTTTCGAGCAAGCCATGGATTGATGCTTGTTGGTGGAGGGGAGTATAAACTTTACCATTCTGTTTGGGAACCGCCTATAATGTGTGTAGCATCGAAGATATCGCCATCTCTTGGTTGTTATGTTGACAATGAAAGTATACCGCTCAAAATATTATTCACCTCTATTTCAAAACCGAGCTATGGCACCTCTACAAATCCCTGCTTCCCTCTGCGAAGGGCCTATCTATTTACTTTTATGCTGAGCCATCCTCCTCTTATTAAAAAGCACCCGCTGGAGAGCACCTCTGTCATTTGCATTCATTACTGATTAGTTTACATCAAGTATGACTTGACTGGATCTCTTTTACCATGAATTACAATGTCTAGTCAGTCCTTGATCTTTAAAGGTGCTCTGCATTTATGTTTTGCGGTCTCAGAAAGGGCTAGCGAGATACCATCTTGTTATATCATATTATGATTGTTTTGAGAAAGTGTTGTTACCCGAGATTTATTATTATTGCTCGCTAGTTGATTATGTCATTGATATGAGTAAACAAGAGACCTAAGCGTTATTGTGAATATGGTTAGTTTATAATCTTTGCTGAAAACTTGAATGATGGCTTTACATATTTACAACAACAAGAGCAAACAAAGTTTGTAAAAGTTTTTCTTTATCACTTTCAGTTTGTCAACTGAATTGCTTGGGGACAAGCAAAGGTTTAAGCTTGGGGGAGTTGATACGTCTCCGTCGTATCTACTTTTCCAAACACTTTTGCCCTTGTTTTGGACTCTAACTTGCATGATTCGAATGGAACTAACCCGGACTGACGCTGTTTTCAGCAGAATTGCCATGGTGTTATTTATGTGCAGAAACAAAAGTTCTCAGAATGACCTGAAACTTCACGGAGATTATTTTCGAAAATAATAAAAAATACTGGCAAAAGATCAAGACCAGGGGGCCCACACCCTAGCCACGAGGGTGGGGGGCGCGCTTGCCCCCCTGGGCGCGCCCCCTACCTCGTGGGCCCCCTGGAGCTCCTCTGACCTCAACTCCAACTCTATATATTCGTGTTCGGAGAGAAAAAAATCAAAGAGAAAGATTGATCGCCTTTTACGATACGGAGCCGCCGCCAAGACCTAAACTCTGTCGGGAGGGCTGGTCTGGAGTCTGTTCGGGGCTCCGGAGAGGGGAATCCATCACCATCGTCATCATCAACCATCCTCCATCACCAATTTCATGATTCTCACCGCCGTGTGTGATTAATTCCATCGTAGGCTTGCTGGACGGTGTTGGGTTGGATGAGATTTATCATGTAATCGAGTTAGTTTTGTTAGGGTTTGATCCCTAGTATCCACTATGTTCTGAGATTGATGTTGCTATGACTTTGCTATGATTAATGCTTGCCACTAGGGCCCGAGTGCCATGATTTCAGATCTGAACCTATTATGTTTTCATGAATATATGAGAGTTCTTGATCCTATCTTGCAAGTCTATAGTGACCTACTATGTGTTATGATCCGGCAACTCCGAAGTGACAATAATCGGGGCCACTCCCAGTGATGACCGTAGTTTGAGGAGTTCATGGATTCACTATGTGTTAATGCTTTGGTCCGGTACTCTATTAATAGGAGGCCTTAATATCCCTTAGTTTCCGCTAGGACCCCGCTGCCACGGGAGGGTAGGACAAAAGATGTCATGCAATTTCTTTTCCATAAGCACGTATGACTATATTCAGAATACATGCCTACATTACATTGCACTACTAGGGAAAAGGCTAGCAGCAGCGTGGGTTTTAGGTGTATCAGTAGCGCGGGGACCGGCGCTACTAATAAGGCGCTACAGCTAACATGTAGTAGTAGTGCGTGCTCACCAGCGCTACTGCTACACAAGTGTAGCAGCAGCGCACTTAGTGGAAGCTCGCTACTGCTATTATGCCACCCGCGCTACTGCTATTACGAACCCACGCTACTACTAACATAATAGTAGTAGCGTTTCTTGAGTACCAATGCTACTAGTATACTAAATACTAGTAGGGCACAATTTTTTCCCATGCTACTACTAACTTATTAGAAATTAAAAAAAATCAACCAATTCCATTCTATCACACAGTTGTCGTATCTACTATCATGCAGTTCCTCATTATAGCCATAACTCATGCATAATTCCTATCCTTTATAGGCGTAAGAGTATAAATTGTACACAGTTCCTCATTGTAGCCATAACTCATGAATAATTCCTATCCTTTATAGGCGTCAGAGTATAAACTGTGCATGGCAGCTACCTACGTAAGTGGTGCTTGCCATGCAAATTCAGAATTTTACCACTACTTCTAGATGCCAGAGAATGAGACACGTTAGTTGTTATGGTCCGATCAAAATATTGGATCACTCGTCAATGTGCGGCGCCTGCCCGAACTGATCTCGCGACCTGCAGCTGCGAGGAAACACACTGGGCAGCCTCGACGAGCCACACCTAACCGACGACAGCCGCCGTTGTGACGGCGTCACGTCCCTCACCCTGGCCCTCAGCTCCAGCAGGCATCGGTCGATGTTATCCTCGTGCCTCGCCAACAGCGGACGGAGGAAGCCATCGTACACGTGCCTCGCACCCTGAAACCCGAACACCATTAAGATTCAGTTTTAGAATTGGACACATACCGAATCAAGTGTAACTAAATGTTGATCATCTCTCGGGCTCGGGGTGTCTGGTCGACTGCTTACCCGTGTGCTGGGGTGCCGGAGATAGAGGATGAGCATCAGCTTCGCCTCTCCATACATCAGCAGCCATGACACCATCCGGTCCACGAACCTCTCGACGACCGTCAACATCGCCACCAGAACCCTGCAACATTACCAACAGAGGTTCAAAAACTTCAGATTCTATAGAAGAACACACAGAAAAACAACGCGGTACATGTCGGTGCCAATGTGCTACATATTTTTCCCAAAATTCTTATTTAAGCCGTAATGCACATCTGAACTACACACTGAAGCAGCACATAGCTACTTCCATGACAAAAGATAACACAAAAGATTAGAAGCAATTCTATTGTGTTGGAAGCCCTAAAAAGAAACAACACATACGAACCACATAAGGAGTTAAGAGGCATAATTCTTCCGGTAATTTTCTATCTATCCATTTTTCTAAGTAGTCACTTCAATACCTTGATATCTTCCACATTTTCAAAGATAACAAAGTCCATGAATCTACTGTTTGAAGAGCATAGTGACTATACAAACTTGCAAATTGGGCTTGCCAAAAACTAAACATAGAGTGCATCTTCTCTAAACAGAGAGTGGTACTTGTTGAAGACAAACTGGACTGAAGTGATAAAAAAGGACACAGTGTCATACATACAGTCTACCGATGCACACAAAAGCTTACCCTCAAACAGCCAACCATGTAATAAGAAGACTAAAGCATTGTGGGGGGAGGGATGCTGCTGCCAGATAGTGTCATACAGTCTACAAAATGACAACCAGTGGACTCTTTTAATCTGATAGTGTTTCTTGTAGAAGAAATAGGCAAGATAAATCAAGTCATGATTGAATATTGATTGAGGACTACCAATCCATATATATAAATGTATTGTTTCTGTTACTCAACAGAACATGTAGGTAGCAACCTGATATGATGCTTGATTTGGACGAAAAAACCACAAACCCTTTTTTCCTCTAGAATAAAAGTACCTCCCAAGTGTTCAAAACCACCACAAATTCATCTTGTTGCATATATCAACCGGAATGGATCCTAGTGTGGTTAATGATAATTACAAACTTAGCCTATTCACAATTGATTATTAGCTAAATATAAGAGAACATTGCATGTTTCATCACAGTAATTGCCAGAAAAAACTGAAAAACAAATGTTTCTACTATGTGGCATATCTGAACTTAAATATGCTATATCCCCATGTACCTTTTGTTTGCATGTATCCTCTGGTAGCATTGCAAAAGTGAGAATACATTATGGCCTTAAATATACATATACGAATAGTAATCTGCCAAGTAAGAAAAGTATCATGTTATATAACATATACAATCAAGTGATATAACTGGACGGATCTCCATACCCATGGAGAAGACCGGACATTGGTGCTGCTGTTGGTGGCATGCGTTGTCCTGGTCCTAGTCCTGGTCATGGAGACAGACGGGGGTTAGAGAGGGAGGGAGAGACGAGGGAAGATGAGGGATTTGTACCCATGGACGTGCCTCCTCTTGCCTGCAGATCCATGGCGAGCTCGCTCCGTGGGCTAGGGTTTCGGGTCCATGGTTCCGCCGCTGCCGCTGCCACTGCGTGGTTGTGGAGGAGGATGGCTCCGCGGATCTGGGCGCTGGCTGAGCAGCTCGAGCCGAGGACGAATCTGGCCGGAGGGGAGGAAGGGTCTCCATGGATGGACGACGACGGCGTCCCACGGAGATGGTTGCAACCAACCGGAGCTTGTCGGCTTGATCTGCAGCCATTGGAGCGAAGGAGAGGTCGGGGGTCGCCGGCGGCGGATTTAAGGGAGAGAGTGCAGGTGGGCGGCGGCGAGGAGATTTGGAGGAGGAGATCGACTGATAGGGGTGGGGGGAGGAGATCGACCGAGGGGGTGGGGGCCACGAGAGAGAGACTTTTTATCAGGGATTCGTGAGAGAGAGTTTGGCAGGGGTGGGGTTCGATCCGCGTGCGGTGGTGGACACGCTTAGTAGTAGCGTGGGTATATCAAGTCGCTACAGCTATTCGCTTAGTAGTAGCGCAGGTTTTAGCATCCGCGTTATTACTATACCTAGTCTGGAGCCAACGCCCTGGCAACTTTAGTAGTAGCGCTTTTCTCAACTAGCGCGCTACTGCTAAACGAATATTAGTAGCGCAGTTTTGTAAAGAGCGCTACTGCTAACTAGCAGTAGCGTCTGTTTTTAAACCGCGCTGCTGGTAAGTTTCTGTGTATAAGGTTTTCCCTAGTAGTGTTGATGAATTGGAGCTAGTTCTGTGTCACCCTAGGTTATGACTGTTACATGATGAACCACATCCGGCATAATTCTCTATCACCGATCCATTGCCTACGAGCTTTCCATATATTGTTCTTTGCTTATTTACTTTCCGTTGCTATTGTGACAATCACTACAAAATACCAAAAACATTATTTTTGCTATCGTTACCTTTTGCTACCATACCACTACTATCATATTACTTTGCTACTTGCTGCAGATATTAAGTTTCCAGGTGTGGTTGAATTGACAACTCAGGTGCTAATACTTGAGAATTTTCTTTGGCTCCCCTTGTGTCGAATCAATAAATTTGGGTTGAATACTCTACCCTCAAAAACTGTTGCGATCCCCTATACTTGTGGGTTATCACCGAGCTATCTCCTCGTACTCTGCGAGGAGGCCGGGCTAGGGCTTCGGCCTGATGAGGATGAGGCGGCCAGAGGCGGGGGCGGAGTCGTCGATGCGGACGCCGGAGCTGCGGGTGCACGCGCTGACAGGCGTGTCCTGGGACTCCAGCTTGACGAGGCGGAGGCAGGGAAAGTCGGACGAGCGGCCGGACAAGGAGGAGGACGCCCCCAGGTCCATGTGCCTCGGCGTCCACGAGCTCCCACGCTGGTGAGAGATGGACGGGGGAGCGGGGTACTCCAGCCTCGGCGTGTTGCCGCCCTCGATGTATTCGAGGACGGCCTCCAGCGTGCGGCCGGGCACGCCCCACCATCAGTGCCGACCTTCGGAGTTGAGCCTTCCGGAGGGCACGACGCCATTGGTGGCCTCTAGTTGCTCGGCGTGGCGGCGGCGGAAGTAGGGTTCCTAGAGTGGGCTATCGGGGACATACCGCGGACCTTCCTTCACCGCCCGCGGTAGAGAGTCGCGGATACGCGCGATCTCCGCACGCAGCGCCGCCCCGGTGGGAGGTGGTGGCACCGGGACCCCACCGGCGCTGATCCTCCATGCCCTCGGCACCCGCATGTCCGGCGGGACTGGGTACTCGGCCTCGAAGAGGAGCCGAGCTTCGTCCTCGTGAAGGTGGTGGCGGCCGAAGCCGCTCGCCGCCGCACCGTCGCCTGGGAAGCGCTCAACCATGCTTTGAACTAGAGGCGGCGACAGGAGAGGGAGGAAAGGGGGAGAAATGGCGCTACAGCGGTGGAGATTCTATGTGTGTCACCAGCGCGCTGGGGTTCGGCTTATATAGGCGGAGGCGCCGCTCGTACGCGTGGCCGCCGCGCATACGCGTGGCGGGCGAGGGGACATGCGTCGTCCGGTCACTACGCCGCCCGTGAGGCATCAATGGAGGAGGCTGACCGGCGCGGCAGCGCGCGTCAGCTTTAGCATTGATTTGCCACGAGAAACAAGGCGATGAGGACAACGAAGCAGCGAGTCACTGGCAAGGAGGGCTCGTGGCTGTTTCGCGCCAAAAACGATTCGCTTGGCGCCCCCAGCACGCCGGGTTTGGGTTGGGTTAGCCGGTGCCAATTTCGGCCTGAGCCGGCGAAAAATGGGCCCTTGGGGGCGCGACTGGGCCGATTTTTTGGCGCCGGCAGCCGAAAAGTCACCTGGGGGCCTTGTTGGGGGCGCGGCTCGAAATGCTCTTAATTTAGCAATTGCATAGGCGCAATGTCATCACACACTGTGGTCGGATTGGCAAAGTTGATTCCACACAAATTTGCGTGTTTCTCATTGAAAGATGATGAAAGTGCATGGCGCCCCCATGTTTGGTTTTGTTAATTAATGATAATCCCTATGGACTAATGGTTGCTTTGAGTTGTACATGAAAGATTATCCATATGCAATGCTTGAAGATCATATATTAGTTTCAAGTTTGAAAGAAGAAGATTATTTTGTTGAGCATGGTGTTATTCATGGAGTTATCCAAAGATTAGTCATATAGAGGTGAGTCTAGTGCAAGCATGTCTTAAAGAAGAAGATTGTGTGAACATTCATGTTACCATTAAGATATCGTCTTAATGAAGAGAGTAGGAAATATACAAGGTTGATCAAGACGAAGTCAAAGAGTGATTCAAGGTGATCAACACACAAAGCGTAGAAGATGTACTGAGAGGGATCAAGTGATCCCATGGTATGGTAAGTACTGTCCATTATGCTTTGTGTACTAACCCATGATTTATGTGAGGTTTCTTTGTGGGGTTAGGTATGTTTCCATGGGTGTGAATCCAAAGGAATATATCATATGACCCATGGAGTATGACATCAACTGGTGATCGTCATCAAGGTTGCGTTGTGCAAGTTCAAGTGGAGCATCACGAAGAGATCATATGCTTCAAGCTTTCCGTCCATTCTCTTGACAATGAACATGTGAAGATGTGCCTAAACGAGGTTCACCCATAGTGGAGTATGGGGGAGAAATTCACTAGTCTTCATCGAGTGAGCGCAATCAAGAAAGGCGGTCGAACATGAGAAGGGAAAAATTGTCATCATCTAGCTCAAGTGGATTATCCGCAAGACAAAAGGTTTGTCCTTGATAGGTTTTCTATTTACCAGTATCATGGTGTTAGTTGGGAGACCGGGTTAGGATCGATAGTCATACTATCAGGGGGGGCTCTACTAACGCATGATCATATCGTTCGTAGAGAGCTCAAACCATTGCATCATTGCCTCCTTGTCGTCATCTTTCCTGGTTCTTGTTTGGCTTTTCTCTATGTGTGTTTTGGAGCTTATGGTATTCTTGATGACAAGCTCAAGTTCATCGAAAACGGATTTATTATGCATCTTCTATTATGATTTTGATGTTGGATTTTTGCTAGTTCTTCTCTTATGGTGGTTTCACACTTATACATTGTTGGCACATTAATCTTGCTTGTTTTGAAGTTTTCCAATCGTATTTGATAGCTCTTGTCGTTAGCTTTCTATCAAGCTTGACTTTGCCAAAATCAGAGTTCGTTTGCAGAAGTTATTATGGTTGTTCTGGTTGTGCCGCTATCTAATTAGAGGTAGTACCACTAGTGCATAACTAGAGGTAGTATCGCTTACTTAAGCGGTAGTACCGCTTGTATGGCACTCCCGCTATAGTGTCGCGTGTACTACCATGAAGATTTCTGTTTCCCACCAATATTTACAGGTAGTACCACACCCTTAAGCGGTAGTACCGCTTGAGAATTTCCATAACATAATGGTTAGTTTCACGGGGTCCTGTTAAAGGGAGCTTCTTCCCGTTTGAACCCAATGTTCTTGAGCAAGTTTTTCCCCACCATTGTTGACCTCTTGGAGCTTGCTTTCTCTCTATTCCTCCCATGATTCTTGCATCTTTTTGAGGAAAAATAGAGAGAGGAGATCTAGACCTGCATTCTTCACCAATCAATCTCTTCCCTTAGTGAGGGGAACCTTGTGGATCTAGATCTTGGAGTTCTTTTGTGCTCTCCTTGTTCTTCCTCCATAGCTTCTGTTGCTTTAGTGAGATTTGAGAGTGGGGGACTTGAGTGGTTTGAGTTCTCCATGGTGATACGTGGAAGTGAAAGTTAGAAGCTTATTACTCTTGGGTGTTTGGGAACCCTAGAGCTTGTGCCTCTTGGGTGCTTGGACGCCCTAGATGGCTGGTGGTGCCACAAAGCTCAATCATTATGGTGTAAAGCTCCTGGTAAGCTTCGAGGTCTCCAATTAAGTTGCGGAGATTACCTTGAGCAATTTGTACGGGTTCGGTGACCGCCCCAAAGGGTAACCATTTGTACGGGTTCGGTGACCGCCCCAAAGGGTAACCATTTTTATGGGTTCGGGGACCGCACTCAAGGGTTCCTTAGTGGAATGACGGCATCTTGCATTGTGCAAGGCCGCGAGGAGAATATTGTTGCCCCAGTGGCATTTTGGGGAGCATTGTGCCTCCACACCGCTCTATTAGCATCCGCAAGGGTGTGAACTTCGGGATACATCGTCGTCTCCGTGTGCCTCGGTTATCTCTTACCCGAGCCCTTTACTTATGCACCTTATTTTGTGATAGCCATAGTGATTCTTGTTATATATATTGCAATCACATAGTTGCTTATCTTGCTTAGCATAAGTTGTTGATGCACATAGTTAAGCCTCGTATATTTAGGTTTTGTGCTTGTCTAATTAAACACTAGTTTTATTCCGCATTTGTTCAAGTCTAAGTCGTAATTGTTTTAAAGCGCCTATTCACCTCTCCTCTATAGGCGACATCCGCGTCCTTTCAGATGACACACTTGTTCGTATCACAGTCTATCACCAAGGCCACTAATGGTGTATGCACAATTATTTCTGTGGGGCTTTGGCATGGCGATGCACTCCTTTCCTTCTACCCGCGCAATTGATGGACAAATCTTAGATAAAGAGTGTGGTTGTATGGTTAGGAGAGATGCGGTATCCTAGCCCACCAAGGATTAAACCTCGGTTTGACACTTTGGTATCTCATAAAGGTGAAATATTCTTTCGGTGGGAGGCGATGTTTCCACAAATTTTGAGATGTTGTGATGACTTCGTTAACCTTAAGGCCCGCCAGCTCAGTCTTTTGGTGGTGCTCATAGGAGTTGTATGTGCATGAGTGCATTTATACATGGAGTATATGTATGTGTTATTGAGCGTTTGCATCACTACAATGTTTCTAAAAAACGAGAGACTAAAATCTTACGGTCAGGACCGACCAGAAGAGCTATTTGGTAAACAAAGGTCGACTAGAAGTGGCTGGGCTAGAAGGGAGCTTCGTATTGTACGATCATGCATCATGCATGAATGTATGCTCAAGTTAATTAGTAACAGTGGGTTTAGTTTTATTAGTCAAACAGGCGGAGATGTCAAATTCTTTGTAAACGTCTCTTTTCGCCTTATAGTAATGAAGATACCCCAACAAACATAAACTTGATTGCCGGGAAAGCTCCATTTCTATATTTCAGGATATGCTCGTAAAGTTTACTCCTATATATCTACAAAGCTGCTCGGAAAGTGGATTTTGTGATGCATCATCTCGACGGAAATCCACTAATCCGCAGTCCACTCACAGTCGCAGCTCACTGTGAATTGCGGATCGATCACGCTTATCTTCAGAACTACCGCATGGATTCATACATGATCCTTACTCATTTCTAAGAACTCCAGGGAGCCGCTGGTTACTGGGTGCAATCAATGAGAGATGATAGTTCGGGCTATATTCAACTGGTTCGGATGACGGTCACTTAACAGGACAGGAGTCCAGGTCTCTAGTCCTATATCTACCACCGGTTGTAATTTTGAGTTCCTTTTTGTCGTTACGCTCCTTTTGCGAGCTGTAATACTTTGAATATTGTTTGCTTTGAGACTCTTAATAATATGGCTGCATGCATCGTTCAGATGCAGAGGCCGGGGACACGCCTCCTTTTTCAAAAAAAAACTATGAATTGCGGAAACAGAAATACCTAGAGGATCGATCAAGTCGCTACCAGTCAACCACCAAAGCTAATTCAGACCTCAGACTCAGAAAGATCATTTTCATTTTTAAAAAGAAAAAAAATGATAGCCTCTTTCCTAGCTTGATCTGCAATTGACCTATGTGATAGTCCAAATAAACTAGTTACGTCAAGCGACAACGTGCTCCCTCCGTACCAAAGATAATCCTATATTTTCTCTATATAATAGATCGATCCCAGTCACGACCAACTCATGGCCAATATGACAATGATTTCACTACGAGCTCGTGTTATGTTAAATGGGCACCAACGAGTAGCCTGAAGTAGCAACGGAGTGTACGTGCGCGAGATTGACATCGACAGCGTACGCTCGGTATCTTCTCAGTCTGTCGGGTACCAAGTTCGTCGATGTGTAGGTTTCCAAATTCCAATGATCCATCTGCAGATGATTGTCCAAGTTACTTGCGCCACAACGGTCGCCGTCGTTGCCTCTCTGGCCCTGCCTGGCATGCACTGCACATGCTCCGCGGCACGTAGTGCGGTCACTGCCACCAGGTACGTCGTACGTACTCTCGGTGCTGCTGGCTCGCTGGCGTCCAAACTCGGACGTGGCTCACTGTGCATGCATGGCCCATGGGAACGGCGCAGGTGCAGCGAGGACACAGAAAGAGAAGGCAAAGCGCACAATGACTGCGGCGCCGTATGCGTCCGGCCGGCACATCTTCCTTCACGTTCACGTACGTGGCCTCGTCAGCGCAGGTTAGGTTGGTGGATTCGGGCCGTGACAAAATTTCGTGATTTGACTCTTTGGCTGTAGTTTTGCAAGATCTGACCCTGGTAGTAACCGGGGAGAGCCGTGTCCGGGTTGGCGACGTGGCGATATGCCGGTGATTGGCGACTTGCCCTCCTCTTCCTCCTGATTCTTGTTCTTGATTCTTCTTTCTTCCTTTTCTGATTCCCAACTCTTCTCTGTTCTTTCTTCTCCAATCTTCTTGGTCCATCCAGATCTGAAAAATCATCTGTTCTTTGTTCCTCTCCACAGTTCGTAGAGGAAGAAGTCAAGATTGATTTTTGTCTCCCGGTTTAGATCAAATCCAATTTTCTGTGCTTTTGTAGGGATCTTCTCAAGCGTGCAGATTCCCTAGTTATCCTGATCCTAGGTATTTATTCATCTTGTTCGGTTGCCTCACGCAGTCTTCCGTCGGCTGTGTCTTGTGTTAATCGCTAATCCGTCAAATCTGCCGCGAGCCGCCTCTGTAGCTTTTGACTCTCTTAGTCCTCCTGCTAATCACTATAGTTTTGCCGGTGTCTTGATCCGGTGAGCTCCTGTGCGGAAGTCTCATCTCCCGGTTGCTCTGCTTTCTTGTGGCGTGTTTGGGGTTTCTGCTTTTTGGTGGCGTTGGGGGCTCTGCTTTGCAGCGGCTGCGAACATCCACAGGCTGAGTATCAAGGGAGATGAAGCTGATAGAATGGAATTGTCGAGGAAAAGGAGGAGCAGGAGGCGGACTTAGGTGGTCAGGTGGACTCGAGCATGACTCAATATTCTTCTTCCGCAGTGGCACGCGGCCTTAACTCAGGCGTCATGAGGGCCATAGCTTGGAATTGCCGAGGTATGGGCCGGGGCCTAGGCAATGATCGTATGCTCTTCTTGGCCAACTTGATTCGCTCCACGAAAGCTCAGGTAACATTTGTCTCAGAAATTAAATCTTCCGAAGTCCATTCTGTCGATCTTGTTAATAGGTTTGATGTTACTAATGCCTTTGTAGTTCCCTCTAGAGGTACCTCGGGAGGGCTTTGGCTCATGTGGGGTGATGAGCTCAAAGTCACTGTTCATAGTGCTTCCTTCCACTATATATTAGCTAATGTAGTCCATCTAGCTTCTGGGGTCCAATTTTGCTTGATTTGTATGTATGGTGACCCATATCATAGGCAGACTAGTGCCATTTAGAGTCAAATTTCCACTTCTGTGTATGATAATCTGGGTATGCCCATGATCTGTATGGGAGATCTCAATGACATCCTGGATGATACAGATGGATGTAATGGCACTGTGAATTACTTCCGTATGAATGCTTTTCGTTCTCTTGTTAAAAATTGTGGGTTTTTTGACATAGGTTTTAGTAGTCCGACGTATACTTGGCGTGGCAATTAGCACACTTCTAAACCCATTTATCGTCGTCTTGATTGTTGTTTGGTCAATGCAGAGTGGTGCATGCACTACCCTAATACTAAAGTTCTTAATCTGCCTATTATTCTTAGTGATCATGCTCCAATTTTAATGTCGACAGAGGGGAACTTTGTTAAACGCAGACAAGCTTTTAAATTTGAGAATTGGTGGTTGATGGAAAAGGATTTTGCCAATTTTGCTAAATCTGCCTGGAACAATTGTTCTCTTACTTCTTTTGCAGCCAAGACTTCTTCTTTGGCAGGTTCACTTAAAGTGTGGTGCAGGAAAAAGAAGTCCCTACGAAGTGATCTTTTGGAGCTAGAAGAACAGATCAATCAGCTACAACAACTACCATCTCAACAGCAGGACCATGCTCTTGAAGGTGCTCTCACGGCCAGGTATGAGCAGACTATTTCCAAGCTTAATCACTTTTACAGGCAACGCAGCAAGAAAAATTGGGCTGGGGCTGGAGACCGTAATACTAAGTTTTTCCACCAGGCTGTTGTTAAACTAGGAAGCGTAATACTATTTGTTCTATTAAGGATGAGAACAACATGCTGCATTTCAAACCTACGGCTATCACTAATACGTTTGTCAATTATTTTCGATATATTTTCTCCTCTCCTAATAATAATGCTGATAGACCTCATGAGTTCACTCAATAGCCTAATGATACTTTGGATCCAACTTATTCTCTTCCTAACAAACATGAGGTTTTGCACATTCTTAAAGACATGAAGTTAAATGCTTCTCCAGGGCCTGATGGTTTCAATGTTGAATTTTACTTGGCTGCTTGGGATTGGATAGGGGATGAGGTTACTCAGCTTGTCGTCAATTTTTATCATACTGCTGATTTGCCTGCTCACATTAATGATACAAATGTTGCTCTCATTCCAAAGAAATTGGTTCCCCAAGTCCCTATGGACTATCGTCCTATAAATCTTTGCAATGTTGTTTACAAAATTATTGCAAAGTCACTTGCTAACAGGATTAAACCTCACCTTCCTAATTACATAGATCCAACTCAGCAAGCTTTTATTGAAGGTAGAAGAATTAGTGACAACATCATTATTACCCAAGAAATTACTCACTCTTTCTCTTTGAAATCTTGGAAACATAATGCTTTCATGCGTAAAATTGATCTTGCTAAAGCGTTCGATCGTCTTGAATGGAGTTTCATTGTTTCTGCGCTTACACGTAAAGGGCTGCATAGTCATTTTATAAATTTAGTTCATGCATGCATCTCTTCGCCCACGTTTTCTGTTGTTATTAATGGTCAACCATCTCATAAGTTTAAAAATTCTCGGGGTATTCGACAAGGTTGTCCTATGTCTCCTCATTTATTTGTCCTTGCTATTAATGAATTGTCCATTGCTCTTAATGAGGCTCTTGCAGCTCATCATCTTCAGGGCATTTCCCTTGCACCAAACTGCCCCTCCATTCACTCTCTCCTTTTTGCAGATGACTTGTTGGTTTGTGGACAAGCCACTCTTCAGGAGGCTACCACTATGGCTAATCTGATTGATCAATTTTGTGCTATTTCTGGACAAAATCCTAACTGGACCAAATCTGCCATTCTTTTCAGCACTCATGTTCCTTCTAATATTGTGCAAGATGTTAAGCAAAATTTCCCTGTTTCTTCCTTGGATGCTAATTTTACCCATCTTGGTCACCCGCTGGTTCTTCCTGCTAAAAACAGGGTTGTTGCCTATAACTTTGTTCTCGATAAATTCTTGAATAAGTTGCCTTCCTATAAAGCCAACATGCTTTCTCATGCTGCCCGTCTTGAGTTGATTCGTTCTGTTTTTTCGGCCATCCCTGTTTATTATATGGCTAATATCTTGTTCACGAAGAAATTCATTGCTAAGCTTACGGCTATTATTAGGGAAAATGACTCCACAAAGAGCCTTTGTCTTAGGGCATGGAGAGACATTTGCAATTCTAAAGATGAAGGAGGTCTGGGCATAAGGAATTTAAAGGCCATCAACGAAAGTCTTCTTCTAGCAGCTTCTTGGAGGTTAGCTAAATCTCACTCTTCTCATTTGTATCTTGTGCTCAAAGCGAAATATTCCCAGCTACTTCCATTTGGACAGCCACTGCTACTCCTCCAAAGTCTGCCTTTTGGGCTTCTATTCTAAAAATGTTACCCAAGCTTAGAACTCATTGTTTTTATCAAATTATGCAAGGTAACATTTCCATTTGGAGCATGCCTTGGTGTACTAATTGGAGTTCAATCCATGATCACCTTATACCACAACAATCTGGTTTTCTGTATCCTACTTTGGTTAAAGATCTTTGGCTTCCAGGACAAAAGATTTGGAATCATGCTCTTATTTTCTCGCTTTTCCAACAACCCATGGCTTCTGCTATTGTTCAAACTGATATTGTTGATGATGATGTTCCAGATTTGCTTTGTTGGGATCTTACTCCTAATGGCATTTGTTCATCCAAATCTGCTTACAAACTATGTTTGCAAGAAATCCATTCTAATCCTAAACACGCCCCTAGTGTTGTTCCTTCTGTATTAAAAGATCTTCTTAAATTGTTTTGGAAACAAAAAAACATTCTCCCTAGGGTGCAAACTTTTGCTTGGAGACTTCTGAGAAATGCTTTGCCTACGGGATTGCGCGCTGCTCGTTTCTCAATTCACATTTCTCAGATGTGTTGTCGATGTGGTCAGAGGATGAGTTTCATCTCTTTTTTCTTTGCCACTTTGCTCGTGCAGCCTGGTTCTCCTCTCCTTGGTTTCTTAAAGCGGATGTTTTGCTTCAAGGGCATTCTATGATGGATTCAGTGCTTACATTGTTGGAAATATGCCCTAGAGGCAATAATAAATTAGTTATTATTATATTTCCTTGTTCATGATAATCGTTTATTATCCATGCTAGAATTGTATTGATAGGAAACTCAGCTACATGTGTGGATACATAGACAACACCATGTCCCTAGTAAGCCTCTAGTTGACTAGCTCGTTGATCAATAGATGGTTACGGTTTCCTGACCATGGACATTGGATGTCGTTGATAACGGGATCACATCATTAGGAGAATGATGTGATGGACAAGACCCAATCCTAAGCATAGCACTAGATCGTGTAGTTCGTATGCTAAAGCTTTTCTAATGTCAAGTATCATTTCCTTAGACCATGAGATTGTGCAACTCCCGGATACCGTAGGAGTGCTTTGGGTGTACCAAACGTCACAACGTAACTGGGTGACTATAAAGGTGCACTACAGGTATCTCCAAAAGTGTCTGTTGGGTTGGCACGAATCGAGACTGGGATTTGTCACTCCATGTAAACGGAGAGGTATCTCTAGGCCCACTCGGTAGGACATCATCATAATGTGCACAATGTGATCAAGGAGTTGATCACGGGATGATGTGTTACGGAATGAGTAAAGATACTTGCCGGTAACGAGATTGAACAAGGTATCGGGATACCGACGATCGAATCTCGGGCAAGTATCGTACCGCTAGACAAAGAGAATTGTATACGGGATTGATTAAGTCCTTGACATCGTGGTTCATCCGATGAGATCATCGTGGAACATGTGGGAGCCAACATGGGTATCCAGATCCCGTTGTTGGTTATTGACCGGAAAACGTCTCGGTCATGTCTGCATGTCTCTCGAACCCGTAGGGTCTACACACTTAAGGTTCGATGACGCTAGGGTTATAAAGGAAGTTTGTATGTGGTTACCGAATGTTGTTCGGAGTCCCGGATGAGATCCCGGACATCACGAGGAGTTCCGGAATGGTCCGGAGGTAAAGATTTACATATAGGAAGTCCTATTTCGGCCATCGGGACAAGTTTCGGGGTCATCGGTATTGTACCGGGACCACCGGAAGGGTCCCGGGGGTCCACCGGGTGGGGCCACCTGTCCCGGAGGGCCCCATGGGCTGAAGTGGGAAGGGATCCAGCCGAAAGTGGGCTGGGGCGCCACTTCCCCTAGGGCCCATGCGCCTAGGGTGGGGAAACCCTAAAAGGAAGAGTCCTAGGAGGGGAAGGCACCTCCTAGGTGCCTTGGGGAGGAGAGATTCCTCCCCTTGGCCGCCTCCCCTTTCCCATCTAGGGCTGCCGCCCCCCTAGGGGTGGGAACCCTAGAGGGGCGCACCCTCCTCCCTCTCCCCTATATATAGTGAGGCATAGGGGCTGCTCATAACACGCGATTAGATCTCTCTCGTTGGTGCAGCCCTCCCTCTCCTTCCTCCTCTCCCACGATGCTTGGCGAAGCCCTGCAGGATAGCCACGCTCCTCCATCACCACCACGCCGTTGTGCTACTGTTGGATGGAGTCTTCCTCAACCTCTCCCTCTCTCCTTGCTGGATCAAGGCGTGGGAGACATCGTCGGGCTGTACGTGTGTTGAACGCAGAGGTGCCGTCCGTTCGGCACTAGGATCTCCGGTGATTTGGATCACGACGAGTACGACTCCATCAACCCCGTTCTCTTGAACGCTTCCGCTTAGCGATCTACAAGGGTATGTAGATGCACTCTCCTTCCCCTCGTTGCTGGTTTCTCCATAGATTGATCTTGGTGATGCGTAGAAAATTTTGAATTTCTACTACGTTCCCCAACAGTGGCATCATGAGCCAGGTTTATGCGTAGTTACTATGCACGAGTAGAACACAAAGTAGTTGTGGGCGTCGATATTGTCAATTATCTTGCCGTTACTAGTCTTATCTTGACGGCATCGTGGGATGAAGCGGCCCGGACCGACCTTACACGTACTCTTACGTGAGACTGGTTCCACCGACAAACATGCACTAGTTGCATAAGGTGGCTGGCGGGTGTCTGTCTCTCCCACTTTAGTCGGATCGGATTCGATGAAAAGGGTCCTTATGAAGGGTAAATAGCAATTGGCATATCACGTTGTGGTCTTTGCGTAGGTAAGAAACGTTCTTGCTAGAAAACCATAGCAGCCACGTAAAACATGCAAACAACAATTAGAGGACGTCTAACTTCTTTTTGCAGGGTATGCCATGTGATGTGATATGGCCAAAGGATGTGATGAATGATATATGTGATGTATGAGATGATCATGTTCTTGTAATAGGAATCACTACTTGCATGTCGATGAGTATGACAACCGGCAGGAGCCATAGGAGTTGTCTTAATTTATTTATGACCTGCGTGTCAACATAAACGTCATGTAATTACTTTACTTTATTGCTAACCGTTAGCTGTAGTAGTAGAAGTAATAGTTGACGAGACAACTTCAAGAAGACACGATGATGGAGATCATGGTGTCATGCCGGTGACGATGATGATCATGGAGCCCCGAAGATGGAGATCAAAAGGAGCAATATGATATTGGCCATATCATGTCACTATTTGATTGCATGTGATGTTTATCATGTTTATGCATCTTGTTTGCTTAGAACAACGGTAGTAAATAAGATGATCCCTCATTAAAATTTCAAGAAGGTGTTCCCCCTAACTGTGCACCGTTGCTAAAGTTCGTCGTTTCAAAGCACCACGTGATGATCGGGTGTTTGATTCCAACGTTCACATACAACGGGTGTAAGACAGATTTACACATGCAAACACTTAGGTTGACTTGACGAGCCTAGCATGTGTACAGACATGGCCTCGGAACACAGAAGACCGAAAGGTCGAGCATGAGTCGTATGGTAGATACGATCAACATGAAGATGTTCACCGATGTTGACTAGTCCGTCTCACGTGATGATCGGACACGGCCTAGTTGACTCGGATCATGTAATCACTTAGATGACTAGAGGGATGTCTATCTGAGTGGGAGTTCATAAGATGAACTTGTTTATCCTGAACATAGTCAAAAAGGATTTTGCAAATTATGTTGTAGCTCGCGCTTTAGTTCTACTGTTTAGATATGTTCCTAGAGAAAAATTAGTTGAAAGTTGATAGTAGCAATTATGCGGACTAGGTCCGTAAACTGAGGATTGTCCTCATTGCTTCTTAGAAGGCTTATGTCCTTAATGCACTGCTCAATGTGCTGAACCTCGAACGTCGTCTGTGGATGCTGCGAACATCTGACATACACGTTTTGATAACTACATGATAGTTCAGTTAAACGGTTTAGAGTTGAGGCACCGAAGACGTTTTTGAAACGTCGCGAAACATATGAGATGTTTTGAGGGCTGAAATTGGGATTTCAGGCTCGTGCCCACGTCAAAAGGTATAAGACCTCCGACGATTTTCTTAGCCTGCAAACTAAGGGAGAAAAGCTCAATTGTTGAGCTTGTGCTCAGATTGTCTGAGTACAACAATCATTTGAATCGAGTGGGAGTTGATCTTCCAGATAAGATAGTGATGTTTCTCCGAAGTCATTACCACCAAGCTGCTAGAGCTTCGTGATGAACTATAACATATCGAGGACATATATGATGATCCTTGAGATATTCGCGATGTTTGACACCAAAGTAGAAATCAAGAAGGAGCATCAATTGTTGATGGTTAGTGAAACCACTAGTTTCAAGAAGGGCAAGGGAAAAAGGGGATACTTCATGAAACGGCAAATCAGTTGCTGCTCTAGTGAAGAAACCCAAGGTTGAACCCAAACCTGAGACTAAGTGCTTCTGTAATAAGGGGAACAGCTACTGGAGCAGAATTACCCTAGATACTTGGTAGATGAGAAGGCTGTCGATAGAAGTATATTGATATACATTATGTTAATGTGTACTTTACTAGCACTCCTAGTAGCACAAGGGTATTAGATACTGGTTCGGTTACTAAGTGTTAGTAACTCGAAATAAAAGCTACGGAATAAATGGAGACTAGCTAAAGGTGAGCTGACGATATGTGTTGGAAGTGTTTCCAATGTTGATATGATCAAGCATCGCACGCTCCCTCTACCATCGAGATTGGTGTTAAACCTAAATAATTGTTATTTGGTGTTTGCATTGAGCATAGACATGATTGGATTATGACTATAGCAATACGGTTATTCATTTAAGGAGAATAATTGTTACTCTGTTTATTTGAATAATACCTTCAATGGTCTTACGCCTAAAATGAATGGTTTATTGAGTCTCGATCGTAGTGATACACATGTGCATGCCAAAAGATAGTAATGATAGTACCACCTACTTGTGGCACTGCCACGTAAGTCATATCGGTATAAAACGCATGAAGAAGCTCCATGTTGATGGATCTTTGGGCTCACTCGTTTTGAAAAGTTTGAGACATGCGAACCATGTTTGTTGGTAGATATGCATAAAGGAACTCCATGCAAATGGACCATTTGGACTCACTTGATTTTGAATCACTTGAGACATGCAAATCATACCACAGGGGCAAGACGACTGAAAGCCTCGGTTTCAGTAAAATGGAACCAGAAAGCAACTTGCTGGAAGTAATACATTTTGATATGTGCAGTCCAATGAGTGATGAGGCGTGTAGTGGATATCGTTATGTTCTTACTTCACAGATGATTTGAGTAGATGTTGAGTATATTTACTTGATGAATCACGAGTCTGAACTATTGAAAGGTTCAAGTAATTTCAGGGTGAAGTTGAAAGATCGTCGTGACAAGAGGATAAAAGATCTATGATATGATCATAGAGATGAATATCTGAATTACGAGTTTGGCACAGAATTAAGACATTGTGGAAATTGTTTCACAACTGATACAGCCTGGAACACCATAGTGTGATGGTGTGTCCGAACATCATAACTGCACCCTATTGGATATGATGCATACCATGATGTCTCTTATCGAATTACCACGATAGTTTATGGGTTAGGCATTAGAGACAACCACATTCACTTTAAATAGGGCACCATGTAATTCCGATGAGATGACACCATATGAACTATGGTTTAGAGAAACCTAAGCTGTCATTTCTTAAAAGTTTGGGGCTGCGACGCTTATGTGAAAAGGTTTCAGGTTGATAAGCTCAAACCCAAAGCGGATAAATGCATCTTCATAGGACACCCAAAACAGTTGGGTATACCTCCTGTCTCAGATTCGAAAGCAATAAGGGATTGTTTCTAGAATCGGGTCCTTTCTCGAGGAAAAGTTTCTCTCGAAAGAATTGAGTGGGAGGATGGTGGAGACTTGATGAGGTTATTGAACCGTCTCTTCAACTAGTGTGTGGCAGGGCATAGGGAGTTGTTCCTGTGCCACCTACACCAATTGAAGTGGAAGCTTATGATAGTGATCATGAAACTTCAGATCAAGTCACTACCAAACCTCGTGGGATGACAAGGATGCGTACTACTTCAGAGTGGTACGTAATCCTGTCTTGGAAGTCATGTTGCTAGACAACAATGAACCTACGAGCTATGGAGAAGCGATGGTGGGCCCGGATTCCGATAAATGGCTCGAGGCCATAAAATCCGAGAGAGGATCCATGTATGAAAACAAAGTGTAGACTTTGGCAGAACAGCTCGATGGTCGTAAGGCTGTTGAGTGCAGATGGATTTTAAAAGGAAGACGGACAATGATGGTAAATGTCACCATTAAGAAAGCTCGACTTGTCGTTAAGATGTTTTCCGACAAGTTCAAGGAGTTGACTACGATGAGACTTTCTCACTCGTAGCGATGCTAAGAGTCTGTTGAAATTATATTAGCGATTACGGCATTATTTATGAAATTTTGCAGATAGGATGTCAAAACATTGTTTCCTCGACGTTTTTGAGGAAATGTTGTATGTGATACAAACCAGAAGGTTTTGACAATCCTGAAAGATGCTAATAAGTATGCAAAGCTCCAGCAATCCTTCTAGGGACTGGAGTAAGCATCTCGGAGTTGGAATGTATGCTTTGATGATGGTCAAAGATTTTGGGTGTATACAAAGTTTATGAGAAACTTGTATTTCCAAAGAAGTGAGTGGGAGCACTATAGAATTTCTGATGAGTATATGTTATGGATCAGAAATGATGTAGAATTTCTGGAAAGCATAGAGGGTTATTTGGAAAGTGTTTTTCAATGGAAAGCCTGGATTAAGCTACTTGAACATTGAGCATCAAGATCTATAAGGATAGATCAAAACGCTTAATGGTACTTTCAAATGAGCACATACCTTGACATGATCTTGAAGGTGTTCAAGATGGATCAGTCAAAGAAGAAGTTCTTGCCTGAGTTGTAAGGTATGAAGTTAAGACTTAAAGCTCGACCACGGCAGAATAGAGAGAAAGGACGAAGGTCGTCCCCTATGCTTTTATCATAGGCTCTCTACAGTATGCTATGCTGTGTACCGCACCTGAAGTGTGCCTTGCCATGAGTCAGTCAAGGGGTACAAGAGTGATCCAAGAATGGATCACAAGACAGCGGTCAAAGTTATCCTTAGTAGCTAGTGGACTAAGGAATTTTCTCGATTATGGAGGTGGTAAAAGAGTTCGTCGTAAAGGGTTACGCCGATGCAAAGTTTGACACTAATCCAGATTATTCTGAGTAGTAAACTGGATTCGTATAGTAGAACCGTTATTTGAAATGGCTCCAAATATAGCGTAATAGCTGCATCTACAAGATGACATAGAGATTTGCGAAGTACATATGGATCTGAATGTTGCAGACCCATTGACTAAAACCTCTCTCACAAGCAAAACATGATCAAACCCAGAACTCATTGAGTCTTAATCACATGATGATGTGAACTACTTTAGTGACACTAGTAAACTCTTTGGATGTTGGTCACATGGCGATGTGACCTATGAGTGTTAATCACATGACGATGTGAACTAGATTATTGACTCTAGTGCAAGTGGGAGACTGTTGGAAATATGCCCTAGAGGCAATAATAAATTAGTTATTATTATATTTCCTTGTTCATGATAATCGTTTATTATCCATGCTAGAATTGTATTGATAGGAAACTCAGATACATGTGTGGATACATAGACAACACCATGTCCCTAGTAAGCCTCTAGTTGACTAGCTCGTTGATCAATAGATGGTTACGGTTTCCTGACCATGGACATTGGATGTCGTTGATAACGGGATCACATCATTAGGAGAATGATGTGATGGACAAGACCCAATCCTAAGCATAGCACTAGATCGTGTAGTTCGTATGCTAAAGCTTTTCTAATGTCAAGTATCATTTCCTTAGACCATGAGATTGTGCAACTCCCGGATACCGTAGGAGTGCTTTGGGTGTACCAAACGTCACAACGTAACTGGGTGACTATAAAGGTGCACTACAGGTATCTCCGAAAGTGTCTGTTGGGTTGGCACGAATCGAGACTGGGATTTGTCACTCCGTGTAAACGGAGAGGTATCTCTGGGCCCACTCGGTAGGATATCATCATAATGTGCACAATGTGATCAAGGAGTTGATCACGGGATGATGTGTTACGGAACGAGTAAAGATACTTGCCGGTAACGAGATTGAACAAGGTATCGGGATACCGACGATCGAATCTCGGGCAAGTATCGTACCGCTAGACAAAGGGAATTGTATACGGGATTGATTAAGTCCTTGACATCGTGGTTCATCCGATGAGATCATCGTGGAACATGTGGGAGCCAACATGGGTATCCAGATCCCGCTGTTGGTTATTGACCGGAAAACGTCTCGGTCATGTCTGCATGTCTCCCGAACCCGTAGGGTCTACACACTTAAGGTTCGATGACGCTAGGGTTATAAAGGAAGTTTTTATGTGGTTATCGAATGTTGTTCGGAGTCCCGGATGAGATCCCGGACGTCACGAGGAGTTCCGGAATGGTACGGAGGTAAAGATTTATATATAGGAAGTCCTATTTCGGCCATCGGGACAAGTTTCGGGGTCATCGGTATTGAAACGGGACCACCGGAAGGGTCCCGGGGGTCCACCGGGTGGGGCCACCTGTCCCGGAGGGCCCCATGGGCTGAAGTGGGAAGGGATCCAGCCCAAAGTGGGCTGGGGCGCCACTTCCCCTAGGGCCCATGCGCCTAGGGTGGGGAAACCCTAAAAGGAAGAGTCCTAGGAGGGGAAGGCACCTCCTAGGTGCCTTGGGGAGGAGGGATTCCTCCCCTTGGCCGCCTCCCCTTTCCCATCTAGGGCTGCCGCCCCCCTAGGGGTGGGAACCCTAGAGGGGGCGCACCCTCCTCCCTCTCCCCTATGTATAGTGAGGCATAGGGGCTGCTCATAACACGCGATTAGATCTCTCTCGTTGGTGCAGCCCTCCCTCTCCTTCCTCCTCTCCCGCGGTGCTTGGCGAAGCCCTGCAGGATAGCCACGCTCCTCCATCACCACCACGTCGTTGTGCTGCTGTTGGATGGAGTCTTCCTCAACCTCTCCCTCTCTCCTTGCTGGATCAAGGCGTGGGAGACATCGTCGGGCTGTACGTGTGTTGAACGCGGAGGTGCCGTCCGTTCGGCACTAGGATCTCCGGTGATTTGGATCACGACGAGTACAACTCCATCAACCGCGTTCTCTTGAATGCTTCCGCTTAGCGATATACAAGGGTATGTAGATGCACTCTCCTTCCCCTCATTGCTGGTTTCTCCATAGATTGATCTTGGTGATGCGTAGAAAATTTTGAATTTCTGCTATGTTCCCCAACATACATCCCTCATTCAGATGAGGCATCCACATGGTTCTATTCCAAATATTCTTAATTTTCTATGGTGCCTTTGGAAAGCTCGCAATGATTTTCTTTTTGATCGAAAGAAAGCTCTTCCTTATCAAGTTAACATTGCAGCGGTTGCTTTGAATTTGGACTCTGATGATGTTCTTTCAAGTCTTTCTAATAAGCAACAACAGATTCAACATCGTCTTGCTAACAATCAGCTTCCTTTGCAAGGTACCACGCTCAAGTATGATTTGTTAATTGTCGGAGCGAAATTTTTTTCTGATGCAGCTTTCAGAACAAAGAAAGTCCCTGGTCTTCCACCAGATGAAGTTTCCACAGGTGTTGGAATTTACATCTCAATTCCATTTGCTCAAGGAGAAATCAATATTCAGATTCAGGCCTCGGCAACATCTACTTCCACTCCTTTACAAGCTGAAGCCATTGCTCTTTCTTCTGCTGCTTATATAGCCTCTCTGCTTAATGTTGTTCATCCAATTTTTTTGATTGATTGTCTTTCTCTTGCCAAGTATGCTGCTCTGAGAAACACCTTGGACTCCTCTATTCCTTGGAACATTAGGAAGGATCTGGCCATTTTTCTCAAGCAAACTGCTTCCTTGCATCCGAAGGTGTTTCATATTTCTAGAGAGATTAATGGTATTGCACATAATCTTGCTCAACAGGTTTTTAGATCCACTGGTAATACTCAAGTTTGTTGCTTTGCTCGAACCCATTCTCCTAGATCTTGCCATGTTGTGCCTCTCCTATCAAAATTTCAAATTCCAGGTGTTAAACTACATACTGTGCACTGCTATTAGTATTTGGTCTCCTCACTATTAGCTTCTTTTCCTGTGCAAGCTGCTCTGTCATGTTTTTTTCTCAGATTTTCATCTACAGGGCCCTTAGAACTATGCTGGACTTGGACTGTTGGAGATGCAAAGTATTTCTTCTTTGTTTTGCAGGTTGTGCGCATCTATGGGATGCTGAAGGAAGTTTCTCTCTTACAGGTCTGGCTTGCTGTATCTGCTCTTTTCGGCGCATGCAAGCTTCTTATGTCAAGATGGACAGTCTTTGGAGTATCTAGCGACTGCAGTGCTTGGTTGTTTTAAATTTCTTTTCCCCTTCAGGCCTACTGCCATGTTTCGGCTGCAGTATGTAATCCCGCTTCTACTAATCATGTTGGTCATTGCATTGTGGTCCTTCCACTTTGCCTTATAGGATTTTTTCTTCAGCTCATTCTCATAGTTTCTGCTTATCCTCCCCTCATATCATCTGCAGATCTATATAACTCTCTTGTACTATCTCTTTAAGCTGAATGAAATTAGGCACCTCTTGGTGCCTTTGCTTGTTCAAAAAAAAACCCTAGTAGTAATTTTTTTCGTGATCTGATCATTTTTCTTATTGCCAGGACCCATGACGATAAGGTTGAACAGGCTACCGCCGTGTCCACCGACAGTAGGTTGACGGCAGCCACCGTTAACCAGCCGTTTCTGGTCTGACGTGTCCTAAGTCCTAACTGCACTACCGCTAGGATAAATAGTGGTAGGGTAGCTAAAGCTACCGCCATAGGGGGTGGCGGTAGGGTGTGGCACGCATGCGCTTGCTGTGACAGAAATCGGGACTATTTCTTCGGTAGGTTTTCACATCCTACCGCCACACCCAGCGGCGATAGGGTGTGCCAGGAACGGTAGTGTTCCATGAATAAAAATGGCGGGTTTCGCGTTGTAGATTTTCACAGCCTACCGCAAGGGCACCTGGCGGTAAGCTGTGAGAACCTACCGCTGTGGTGCCTAGTGGTAGGGTCATTTCTAACATATTTTTCTAGAAGAACTTGGCCATTTGAATTGCAAATATGACACTGATAGATAAACACACATCACCAAATAGTGTTTTCATATGAAAATATGATGACCTCACACATCATAGATAGCAAATCGACATATCCAATAAGTTCAACATATCAAATAGGTTCGACATAGTAAAATAGGTAGCAATAACACAACACCGAGTAGTTCGACATGGCACAACCACTTTAACTAAGCAAGTTCAACACGATAACATCACTAGTTCCTCCCGCTCCCCCTCTTGGTGGCACGCTCCTCATTTCTCTTCGAGCGGCCTTTGTCCGGCTTCTTCAGGCGACGACGAGGACGCTCTTTCTCGAATGGTGATGGGCTCAAAACATCCTAGTGTGGATGAGATACCCTCTTCTCCTGGGTTGACTGAGTCAGTGGAGGTCCGTCATCGCCGTGGTACTCCTCCTCATCACCTCCTTCCTCTTCTCCCTCTTCTCCCTCTTCCCCCTCGTCCTCTTCTCTCTGATCATCTGCTTCCTCGGTCTCGTCAACAATGCGAGACAACAAGGCAGCATGGCTAGAGGAACGTCCGCCGGCGTGGCTCGATGAAGCCAGGGCACGTGTCGACCGACCAGGAGCAGGAACATTGATAACCCACAAGTATAGGGGATCAATTGTAGCCTATTTCGATAAGTAAGAGTGTCGAACCCAAGGAGGAGCTAAAGGTAGAACAAATATTCCCTCAGGTTCTATCGACCACCGATACAACTCTACGCACGCTTAACATTCGCTTTACCTAGAATAAGTATGAAACTAGAAGTACTTTGTAGGTGTAACGGGATAGGTTTGCAAGAATATAAAGAGCACGTAAATAAAAGCAAGGGGCTGTTTAGATAAAGACACAACTAAATTAGTTTCAGTAGAGAGCTTTTTGTCACAAGAGAGTTATTTGTCCCTAGGCAATCGATAACTACACCGTAATCATTATTGCAATTTTATTTGAGGGAGAGGCATAAGCTAACATAATTTCTCTACTTGGATCATATGCACTTATGATTGGAACTCTAGAAAGCATCCACAACTACTAAAGATCATTAAGGTAAAACCCAACCATAGCATTAAAGTATCAAGTCCTCTTTATCCCATATGCAAACAACCTACTTACTCGGGTATGTGCTTCTGTCACTCACGCCACCCATCATAAGCAAACCATGAACATATTGCAAACCTTACAGCGGGAATCCCTCACGCTTGCGCAACACGGAGAGGACCATAGGATAGCACCAATAATAAAACATGCAACTCAAACCAATCACGATCATCAAATAACCCATAGGACAAAACGGATCTACTCAAACATCATAGGATAGCCATGCATAATTGGGAAATAATATATAGCGTTGAGCACCATATTTAAGTAGAGATTACAGCGGGTAAAACAGGGTTTACACCGCTGCATAGAGGGGGGGGGTTGGTGATGATGGCGGTGAAGTTGTTTGTGTAGATTGCGGTGATGATGATGGCCACGACAGCGTCCCAGCGCCACCGGAAGAGAAGGGGAGAGGGGGCCCCTTCTTATTCTACTTCCTTGACCTCCTCCCTAGATGGGAGAAGGGTTTCCCCTCTGGTCCTTGGCCTCCATGGCGTGGGAGGGGCGAGAGCGCCTCCGAGATTGGATCTTTCTCCCTGTCTCTCTCTGTTTCTGCGTTCTCGTGGCTGCCCTTTCACCGTTTCGTATATATATGGAGATCTGTAACTTCGACTGGACTGAAATCTTCGCCGAGATTTTTTTCTTCTGAAAATTAGCTTTCTTGCGGCAAAAGAATAGCAGCAACCGCCTTGCGAGGGGCCCACGAGGGTCAGGGGCGGGCCCAGGGGGTGGGGCGCCCCCCTGCCTCGTGCCTCCCTCGAGCACCGTCTCGCGTTGATTTTCTTCCCATATTCTCCAAATATTCCAAAAATATTCCCCGTCCATTTTTATCCCGTTTGGATTCCGTTTGATATGGGTTTTCTACGAAACATAAGACATGCAACAAACAGGAACGGACACTGGGCACTGGATCAATATGTTAGTCCCAAAAATAGTATAAAAAATTGCCAAAAGTATATGAAAATTGTAGAATATTGGCATGGAACAATCAAAAATTATAGATACGACGGAGACGTATCAGCATCCCCAAGCTTAATTCCTGCTCGTCCTCGAGTAGGTAAATGATAAAAAAGATAATTTTTGATGTGGAATGCTACCTAGAATAATCTTGATCACATATCTAATCATGGCAAGAATATTAAGACACGAGTGATTCAAAGCAAAACACTAGTAGAAAAAGGGTCAAACATGAAGCACATTAGTGCCGGTTTGTATTTGAGCCGGCACTAATGTATACATTAGTGCCGGTTCCAACGGCTAGCCGGGCCGCTTTCATTAGTACCGGTTCATGGCGAACCTTTAGCACCGGTTCGTGCCACGAACCGGTACTAATGAGAGTGGTGGCAGGATGTTGTCAGACTGGGACCCCTCCAGCCCCTTTAGTACCGGTTCTTGGCACGAACCGGTACTAAAGGTCGTCCTACATAAACCCTTCGTCCACCCGAGCTCGCTCTGTTCTTCCCCTTTCCCCTCTCCTCTCTGTTCTTCCCCTCTTCCTCTCGAGCTCATCACACATTTTGCCCAAAATTTGTCAAGATTTGAAGGCCCCCATCCATTCAAATGATCACAAAGGTTAGCAACTTTGTCCTTTCATCTCTCATTGCTAGATTAGCTCTTGCAATGCTTTATATAGTGATTAATTTGTGAGTTTAGTAATTTGGGAGGATATATATATATATGTGTGCTAGTATTTGATTTATATGCAATTTGAGGTCAAAAATAACACTTAGTTTGCATATGTAGGTGTGGTTTACTTAGTGCCTTCTAAATCTCCGTCGTAACCACCGTCGATCGCCCGCACCGTCCCATCGCCGGCACCACCTTGTGGTGAGCCTCTTGTTCATGAAATTTTATATAAAAATTGATGTTTGTGTGATTTGGATATATAGTTACTCGTATAATTATCTTACCCGTATGTTGTTTGTTATACATATAGTGCCATGGTTTTGATATCCGTCCCCGTCGGCCCTCGTCCTTGTTATGATTCGGATGTGGTATATATATTCTCTTTTAAAACTAGTTGCATTTCGTGTTTATGACAAATTATGCCCATCAAGTTGACATAGAAATTTTTTCTAGGAGGTATGTGAACCGAAAATTCCAACCGACCCTATTGTCGAGAGGTTAAATTTAGTTGAAAGAGAAAACGAGTACTTGAAAGAAAAATTGAAAAGAATTGAGGGGGAGAAGATGGAATTGGAGTTGCATGTTGCCGATGTCGTCGATGATCACAAGATCAAGATGGAGAAAATGCGCTTGAAGATTAGAAAGATAAGAAAATAAGCCATCGATAGTGAGGCTTGGTATCATTATGCTGTTGGATCCATTTTTACCTTAGTTGCGATCTTGATCGTATTTGTTGTTGCATTTAAATGCTTTAGCTAGAGAGTTATTTGTTTGTTGCATTTAAGTGTTGTATGAACTTTATGTATGAACTTGTATTAATTTGGTCTATTCGGTGTTGTGTAATGAAGATGAGCCGGCAATGGATGTACGATGACCGATGCTCTCCCCAGTTCGTTGAGGGCGTGCATACTTTTCTGCTTGCGGCTGAGGCAAACAAGCGGGCGGATGGTTTTATGCCTTGTCCATGTGCTCGCTGTAAGAATGGTCACAATTACTCTAAGTCAAGAACCATTCACGTCCACCTGTTTAAGTCCGGTTTCATGCCCCACTATAATGTTTGGACCAAGCACGGAGAAAGAGGGGTTATGATGGAAGACAATGAAGAAGAAGAGGACGACGACAGCTATCCTGGCCATGGGTTCCCTGAATACGATGATACAACAATGGGGGAAGAAGCTGAGCCGGTAATGCGGGAAGAAGCTGAGCCGGCAATGCGGGAAGAAGCTGAAGAAGAGGCATCAGATGAGCCCGTTGATGATCTAGGTCGGGCCATTGCCGATGCAAAGAGAAACTGCGCAAGTGATTTGGAGAAGAAGAAGTTGCAGCGCATGTTAGAGGATCACAAAAAATTGTTGTACCCGAATTGCGTAGGTGACAAGAAAAAGCTGGGCACCACACTAGAATTGCTGCAATGGAAGGCAGAGAATGGTGTATCTGACAAGGGATTTGGAAAGTTGCTGGTAATGATAAAGGATATGCTTCCAAAGGACAATGAATTACCTGAGAGTATGTACGAAGCAAAGAAGGTTGTCTGCCCTCTAGGGTTAGAGGTGTAGAAGATACATGCATGCCCTAATGATTGCATCCTCTACCGCGGTGAGTACGAGGATTTGAACGCTTGCCCAGTATGTGGTGCATTACGCTATAAGATCAGCCGCGATGACCCTGGTGATGTCGAGGGCGAGCGCCCCAGGAAGAAGATTCCTGCCAAGGTGATGTGGTATGCTCCTATAATACCACGGTTGAAACGTTTGTTCCAAAACAAAGAGCATGCCAAGGCGATGCGATGGCACAGAGAAGACCGTAAGAAAGACGGAAAGTTGAGAGTACCCGCTGACGGGTCGCAGTGGAGAAAAATCGAAAGAAAGTACGGGAAGGAGTTTGCAGAGGACGCAAGGAGCGTATGGTTTGGTCTAAGCGCAGATGGCATTAATCCTTTTGGGGAGCAGAGCAGCAACCATAGCACCTGGCCTGTGACTCTATGTTTGTATAACCTTCCTCCTTGGTTGTGCATGAAGCGGAAGTTCATTATGATGCCAGTGCTCATCCAAGGCCCTAAGCAACCCGGCAACGACATTGATGTGTACCTAAGGCCATTAGTTGAAGAACTCTTACAACGGTGGAATGGAACATGTGTACGTGCGTGGGATGAGCACATGGGGGAAGAATTTGACCTAAAGGCGTTACTGTTCGTGACCATCAATGATTGGCCTGCTCTCAGTAACCTTTCAGGACAGACAAACAAGGGATACCGCGCATGCACGCACTGTTTGAACGATAGCGACAATATATATTTGGCTAATTGTAAGAAGAATGTGTACTTGGGACATCGTCGATTTCTTCCGAGCAGGCATCCCGTAAGAAAGAAAGGCAAGCATTTCAAAGGTGAGGCAGATCACCGGACGAAGCCTCGCCACCGTACTGGTGCTGATGTACATGATATGATCAAGGATTTGAAGGTGGTCTTTGGAAAGGGTCCTGGTGGACAACCTGTTCCGAATGACGCTGACGGACGCGCACCCATGTGGAAGAAGAAATCTATATTTTGGGACCTGCCCTATTGGAAAAACCTAGAGGTCCGCTCCGCAATCGACGTGATGCACGTGACGAAGAATCTTTGTGTGACCCTGCTTGGCTTCTTGGGCGTGTATGGGAAGACAAAAGATACACGTGAGGCATGAGAGGACCAGCAACGTATGCACCGGAAAGACGGCATACATCAGGGTCATGCAAGCTACGCTCTTACCAAAGAAGAGAAGGAAATCTTCTTTGAATGCCTGCTCAGTATTAAGGTACCATCTGGCTTCTCGTCGAATATAAAGGGAATAATAAACATGGCAGAGAAAAAATTCCAGAACCTAAAGTCTCATGACTGCCAAGTGATTATGACGCAACTGCTTCCGGTTGCATTTAGGGGGCTTCTACCGGAAAACGTTCGATTAGCCATTGTGAAGCTATGTGCATTTCTCAATGCAATCTCTCAGAAGGTAATCGATCCAGAAATCATACCAAGGTTAGAGAATGATTTGGTGCAATGTCTTGTCAGTTTCGAGTTGGTGTTCCCACCATCCTTCTTCAACATCATGACGCACGTCCTAGTTCACCTATGCGAAGAGATTAACGTTTTGGGTCCTGTATTTCTACACAATATGTTCCCCTTTGAGAGGTTCATGGGAGTCTTAAAGAAATATGTTCATAACCATGCTAGGCCAGAAGGAAGCATCTCCAAGGGTCGTCAAAATGAGGAGGTCATTGAGTTTTGTATTGACTTTATTCCTGACCTTAAGCCGATTGGTGTTCCTAAATCGCGGCATAAGGGAAGACTGGATGGAAAAGGCACACTAGGAGGGGAACGAATAATATGTATGG
Organism: Triticum urartu; assembly: GCF_056163025.1. NCBI lineage: Eukaryota > Viridiplantae > Streptophyta > Magnoliopsida > Poales > Poaceae > Triticum > Triticum urartu. The sequence continues at coordinate 685,438,243 of NC_141879.1, forward strand.
ACGGACATTCTCTCACTGAAGCACACTACACAGTTCTACAAAATTCCGCCTTGGTGGCTCCGTATATGGATGAACACAAGAATTTGCTACGCTCCAAACACCCGGAGCGGTCTGATGACTGGATTACACGTGAACAAACCAGGAGTTTCGCCAGCTGATTGCAGACACGTACCATGCATGACACCTCTATTGAAGATGACATGTACTTGTTGTCCCAGTTACCATCTTCGAATATAATGACTTTCAAAGGGTACGAGATAAATGGTAATACATTTTACACGATCGCCCAAGATAAGAAGAGCAGCAACCAAAACAGTGGTGTCCGCTTTGATGCAGAAACCAAGACGGGAAAGGAAACATATTATGGTTATATACAGGACATATGGGAACTTGACTATCGACGTGGTTTGAAGGTCCCTTTGTTTCGGTGCAAATGGGTCAATATGACATGAGGCAGGGTAACGGAAGACCCGCAGTACGGAATGACAACAGTGGATCTCAACAATCTTGCGTATGCAGACGAACCATTCGTCCTAGCCAATGAAGTGGCACAGGTTTTCTATGTGAAGGACATGTCTACCAAGCCAAGAAAAAGAAAAGATAAGGAAGCGAATGCATCATACGATGAGCCAAAGCGGCACATAGTTCTTTCTGGGAAGAGAAACATCGTGGGAGTGGATGAAAAGACAGACAAGTCAGAAGATTATGAAAAGTTTGACGAAATTGCTCCATTCACAATGAATATTGACCCGAGCATCCCGTTAAATGATGAAGATTTTCCATGGTTACGGCGCAAAGGGACACACGCGAAGAAAAAGTTTCACACCCGAAGATCTGGGATGTGATCGGCTTCACTATCATCACTTTCTTCTGTGTTTCACACCCAGAAGGGAATCTCTGTAATAGTTAGGGTAGTTAATTATGTGTTTTCGCATTTGAAACGCGAAGAAATTTTATGTGCAAACAAATTCTTTCATGCCTTTACTGATTTTTAAAGTTAAGTTATTCACAAACTAGTGATTCACAATAATTTCAAATAATTCAAAATTTAAACTATTCAAATTTGAAAACTACGGGCACTAGGAGAAAGTTTGTCATTTTTTGTACCTAAAGCAAAAATATTCACAAAGAAACTCTAAATACACAAAAAAACTCAAAAATAAATGAAGCAAAAAAATAAAAATAAAAGCCCGCCTACTAGGCCAGAGCGGCCGACATACGACTAGAAACCCAATCTGTTGTTGGGCCAGGATGCAGGCCCGCAAAGGCCCAGTAGGCCAACAGGGTAGCACAGAACATGTAGGCCCAGTAGGCCTGCTTTGGAGAGGAGCTCGAGAGAGCTACCGCACGGGGGTTTATAAACCAGTGCGGTCGCCCCTCGGCTAGCGAGGTGGGACTAAACTTGCCACACCGCACCTGCGCCAGCGCACCCCCTTTAGTACCGGGTCGTGGCACCGGCCTTTAGTACCGGTTGGAGCCACCACCCGGTACTAAAGGGGGTCGCTTCCCGCCGCTTGGCCTGGCCAAAACAGGCCTTTAGTACCGGTTGGTTGCTCCAACCTGTACTAAAGGCCCCTCCTATATAAACAACACTTACGAAAATTTCAGTTTCTCATCTTCTTCTTGTGCTCTGCACCGGCGCCCGCCGCCCCCGTACGTCTCCATCCCTCGTCGTCGCCCCCGTCGCCGCCCCGTCCCCGTCGTCGCCGCCCCGTCGTCCCCGTCCCCGTCGTCCCCGTCGTCACCGCCGCCCCGTCCCGGCCCGTCCCGCGTCGTCCCCGTCCCCGTCGTCGCCGCCCCGTACGTCCCCGTCGTCGTCGCCGCCCCGGCCCGTACGTCCCCGTCCCCGTCATCGTCGCCCCATCCCTGTCCCCGTCGTCGTCATCCCCGTCGTCGTCGTCCCCGTCGCCGCCCCCCGTCGCCTCTCGCCTCGCCGGTGAGCGCGCACACACACATACATTTTTTGTTTTTTAGTTATACAAATAGTTAGAATTTTTTTCTGTTTTTTAGAAATTGTTAGAATTTTTTCTGTTTTTTAGAAATTTTTCTGTTTTTTACAAATAGTTAGAAATGTTAGAATTGTTAGAATAGTTAGAAATGTTAGAATTGTTAGAATAGTTAGAAATGTTAGAATTGTTAGAAATTTTTCTGTTTTTTAGTTATAGAAATAGTTATAAAAAAGTTAGAATTGTTAGAATTTTTTCTGTTTTTTAGAAATAGTTAGAAATGTTAGAATTGTTAGAATAGTTAGAAATGTTAGAATTGTTAGAATAGATAGAAATGTTAGAATTGTTAGAAATTTTTCTGTTTTTTAGTTATAGAAATAGTTATGAAAAAGTTAGAATTATTAGAAATTTTTTCTGTTTTTTATTATAGAAATAGTTATAAAAAGTTATAAATTTTTCTTTTTTTTAATTCTAGAAATATTAGAAATGTTAGTTATATAGAAATGTTAGAAATTTTAGTTATCAAAATCCAATCATTAAAAAAATGTTACTTTTTGCAGGCATATAGCTAGTATTTGTTCTCGACGATGCCCGGCCCACATCCTCGCCGTCGACCCGTCCGCGACGACGTCCGACTGACCCATGTCCGGGACTGTGCTCCGCCGGGCTGGCACTGGGAGGTGCTGCCTGGAGGGGCGCGCCGCTTGATGAGGAACCCGACCCCGGGTCCCATCGTCAACCCTGATCTCATTTGGTGGCGTTCGCGTGGGCTAGTTTCGGTGCGGAGGGAGCCGGCCCCGCCAGAGGTGGTACGTCGCTGTGTCAGGGAGGAGGACGAGCACGTCCATCGCTACATGGTTGCGTTAGAGGGCGGCAGGTTCTCCAATACCTGGCAGTTTCTTCAAGGATCTCACTTCAGCTATGATCCTGTGAGGGTTCCTTCTCTTTGGGTGTCCACCGCCCGCGCCGCAGGAACCGCGAGTGTCCTAGATTCTTCTGTAGTATTCGATCTTTATTAGCTACCTAGCCAGTGATGTACTCGATATATAATATTCAAGAAAATGTATTCGAGATTATATATTATTCGAGACGATGTATTCGAGATTATATCTATTATTCGAGACGATGTATTCGAGATAATATCTATTATTCGAGACGATGTAATCAAGATTATATCTATTATTCGAGACGATGTATTCGAGATTATATCTATTATTCGAGATGATGTAATTTGAATGATAAATTGTTTTATATTTCTTTTGGCATAGTTAAATAAAAGCTATGGTGGACAATACCGACAGAGAGGGAGAACAGACCATGTTCGATATAATACGCGGGCCAGATGATGATTAGAATGAAGAAGATTATGACGGCTCCGAATTTCTAAACAACACCGGAGAGGGTGATATGATATTCGATCGCGACGACCGAATTGATGAAGTCATGAACTACGATTATGACAACACCGGAGAGGTATATATATTTATATAAGCAGGCATCTGGTGATCATCACATGTTTTAAATGAGTTGAAGATATATTAACGAATCGATCTTTCTTCTTTCAGCCATCCAGATCAAGCAAATCTTCAGGAAACAGGACGAAACGAGGCCCGAACAAAAAGTTGAAGGAGGGCGTAAAGTATAATATCGAGGCAATCAAACCTAATGGCGAACCATTAGCGCCTAAGAAGATTGCGGACAAGTTCGTTCGTCAGTGCGGAGTTCTTGTGAAGGACCAACTCTCGATCTCCCTTCAAGAATGGAGAGAGCCAGCAAAGCCACGTCCAGATCTTACTTTTGTCAACGACAGACAAAAAAGTCTGCTTTGGGATACTCTCATGGAACATTTCACCCTACCAGATCATTTCACAGAAGCAAATGTGCAGAAAGTCAAGGAAGCTGCTCTTAGGAAGATGGCGGTTGCATTCAAAAACCACAAGAATCATGAATGGGACAAGTACGTCAAGGGAGGAAGGAAGACTCCAGTATTCGAGGGAACACTAGAGAATCAAAGTGCTCATTGGGACGATTTCGTGAAATTCAAGGATTCAGAATTATCTAAGGAACGGTCAAGAATAAATAAGGCCAATGCCGCAAAAAAGGATAAGTTCCATAAGCTGGGGCCGGGTGGCTATGCGGTGGGAATGCCTAAGTGGGATAAGTCTGAGAAAGAGATGCTGGATGCAAGTGTCACTCCAGAAACATTGAGCTGGCCCCCCAGGTGCAGGACTTGGTTCTATGCGCATGGGGGGGAGTTGGACCCGAAGAAAGGCAAAGTTTCCAAGAAGGCATGTCTGGACGGAGCCGAAGATAAGCTACTTGCTGGAATAGAAGACGCTCGATCCGGGTTGTTCGAGCCCAACAGAGAGAACGACGAGCTTACGCGTGCCCTGGGAAATCCTGAACACCCGGGAAGAACACGAGGCATGGGCGCTATTCCGTGGTATGAGGGGTTTTCGGACTAGAACGACGACTACAGAACCCGTGCGAGAAAGAAGATTGCGGAGGAGAAGAAGAGGAAGATGGAGGGGGAGCAGAGGAAGCTCGACTATGAACGCCTTCAAGGCCTAGAATCAGCGCACGCGGACTTGGCAATCAAATTCCAGCGGCAGCAGGAGCAGATCGACTCACTTAGCCTGCAAAGGGGGTCTCAGCAGCTGCAGCAGCTAGCGGATGATCCAGCATTGGATACCACCGCCCCATCCATGCCGAGAAGCAGCGTGGGTTCCGCCCCGTTTGACGCAATGCTGGATAGATACCCCGTGGATGACATCGCAGAGAACACTAACTGCGAGCTACACTTCAAAATTAAGAACATATCCTTGAAGGTGGCGGACGACATTGCTTATACAAATTCCCCCGATGCAACCTTCCATTGCAACCGGATTCTAGCAGGCTATGCTCGTGTCGTGGTTGATGAGGTGGTGGACCAATATTCGGGGCTAGAGCTTGACATTCCTGGAGGTGACGAGGAGCACACACTCGGAGATGCCAAACATCGTATCATCCTATGGAGAAAGGATTGCATCATCTTTCGAAGGCCACCGACACCGCGTCACCCGACTCCTCGTCGAAGTCCGCCACCGAGTCAGCAGACTCCCACTCCTCCAAGTCCACCAACGCGTGAGGCCACTCCTCCTCCTCCAAGTCCCGCAAAGTGTCAGGCCACTCCTCCTCCAAGTCCGACACAGCGTCAGACGTCCACTCCTCCTCCAAGTCCGGCACAACCTCAGGCCACTGCAAGTCCGGCACAGCTTCAGGCCACTCCTCCTCGTCCAACTCAGCCCCGACAGCCATCTCCGCTGCCTCAGCAATCGCAGAAGAGACACCCCGCAGCTATGGTGCGTAGCGGTACGAGTTGAGGTCATAGTACAGGAAGTACAGGCGGAGGCAAGCGATATAAATATGGTCCAAACCTCACTACTCCTCTTCCTGAGAGGGCTTACGACAGGACCGAGGAGCAAACCAATGCCATAGTGTGGGCAGAAGTCGACGCCCATTTTGGACCGAAACCGCCACCGCCGCCAAGGGAGAAAGTGCCTGTGGAAGTAGTTGACCACTTCATTCGTATGGCTCAACCACCAGCTCCTAAGCCTGTTGACGCAGACAATGAGCGCCACATCAGGAAGTTACATCGACAACGTCTACAGAAGAAGGCGAGCTCGAGCTCGAGCAAACAACAAGCAGCTGTCAAAAAATGCAGGAAAACCGTTGCCCAGCTGGGAGAACAGGCGGCGCAATCGATCCCCCCGCTTGTTGTGCCGCGAACAACACGTGACAGTACGCGTGCCCACTATTATTGTGGGCAAACAGTTTACGTTCCCGAGGTGGGCGATGTGGTAATTGTTGGAGAACGTAGCAGAAAACAAAAATTTTCCTACGGTTTCACCAAGATCCATCTATGAGTTCATCTAGCAACGAGTGATCGGATGCATCTACATACCTTTGTAGATCGCGAGCGGAAGCATTCAAAGAACGGGGATGAGGTAGTCGAACACGACGTGATCCAAATCACCGGAGATCCTAGCACCGAACGGACGGCACCTCCGCGTTCAACACACGTACGGTCAGCGTAACGTCGCCTTCTTCTTGATCCAGCAAGAGGGAAGGAGAGGTTGAGGAAGATGGCTCCAGCAGCAGCACGACGGCGTGGTGGTGATGGAGCTGCAGTACTCCGTCAGGGCTTCGCCAAGCGCTATGGAGGAGGAGGAGGTGTTGGAGAGGGAGAAGGAGGCAACCAAAGGCATGGGGTGAAAAAGCCCTCCTTCCCCCACTGTATATAGGAGGGCCTAGGGGGGGCGCCGGCCCTAGCAGATCCAATCTCCTAGGGGGGCGGCGGCCAAGGAAGGTTTCCCTCCCCCCCAAGGCACCTAGGGGTGCCTTCCACTTGTGGGACTCTTCCCCTTTGGAAACCCTAGGCGCATGGGCCCCTTGGGGCTGGTGCCCTTGGCCCATGTAGGCCAAGGCGCACCCCCTACAGCCCATGTGCCCCCCCGGGACAGGTGGCCCCACCCGGTGGACCCCCGGGACCCTTCCGGTGGTCCCGGTACAATACCGGTGACCCCGAAACTTGTCCCGATGGCCGAAACAGCACTTCCTATATATAATTCTTTACCTCCGGACCATTCCGGAACTCCTCGTGACGTCCGGGATCTCATCCGGGACTTCGAACAACATTCGGGTTACTGCATATACATATCCCTACAACCCTAGCGTCACCGAACCTTAAGTGTGTAGACCCTACGGGTTCGGGAGATATGTAGACATGACCGAGACGACTCTCCAGTCAATAAACAACAGCGGGATCTGGATACCCATGTTGGCTCCCACATACTCCACGATGATCTCATCGGATGAACCACGATGTCGAGGATTCAAGCAACCCCGTATACAATTCCCTTTGTCAATCGATATGTTACTTGCCCGAGATTCGATCGTCGGTATCCCAATACCTCGTTCAATCTCGTTACCGGCAAGTCACTTTACTCGTACCGTAATGCATGATCCCGTGACCAGACACTTGGTCACTTTGAGCTCATTATGATGATGCATTACCGAGTGGGCCCAGTGATACCTCTCCGTCATACGGAGTGACAAATCCCAGTCTTGATCCGTGTCAACCCAACAGACACTTTCGGAGATACCCGTAGTCTACCTTTATAGTCACCAGTTACGTTGTGACGTTTGGTATACCCAAAGCACTCCTACGGTATCCGGGAGTTACACGATCTCATGGTCTAAGGAAAAGATACTTTGACATTGGAAAAACTCTAGCAAACGAACTATACGATCTTTAAGCTATGTTTAGGATTGGGTCTTGTCCACCACATCATTCTCCTAATGATGTGATCTCGTTATCAATGACATCTAATGTCCATAGTCAGGAAACCATGACTATCTGTTGATCAACGAGCTAGTCAACTAGAGGCTTACTAGGGACATGTTGGTGTCTGTCATTCACACATGTATTACGATTTCCGGATAACACAATTATAGCATGAATAAAGACAATTATCATGAACAAGGAAATATAATAATAATGCTTTTATTATTGCCTCTAGGGCATATTTCCAACAGTAATAACCCAGGAGCATATAATGCAGGCTGAAACTCTCAAAATCACTGTTGGACAACTCCTCGAGATCGAGGACATGCCTGTGCTTACAGAGGAGGAAATAAAATGGAAATATGCCCGGGGCCAACCTTTAGTCAAGCCAGAAGAGGTCAAGAAGCTCCCAACGAGAATGTATGAATTGCATCAATGGTGCATGGACATTACCAAGAGATCCGATCGAGAGTCCCTCATGGTGCAAGTCAAGAAGGATCATTACTACCATGAGAAACATGTGACCGTTGAGTATTCTGAACTGTTTCAGTTATACAATCAAGAAACACTCGACAAATCTATCGTCAGTTGCTATTGTCTGTAAGTGATTTCTTTCTGTAATTTAAGTCTTAAGCTAGTTGTAGTGATCCTTTTGATCAATCATTACCTGTAATTATCCTCACTATATTCTTTTATGTGGTATTATACAGGATGAAGATGTATGAAATGAGAAAAGGTGGACGCTATGGCATTGGGTTCATTGACCCAAACACCATTAATGAATACACATGGAAAATGAACAAGCATCATGAAAAGCAGGTAGAGGACGGCATGCTAGAGTTCTTGAAGCGCCTCAAATACAATGAAGATATACTACTTCCTTACAACTTCTAGTGAGTCACATTTCTTGTACTACAAATTCTCTGTTTTTGCCTACTAGCTAGCTACATGTTTTTGCTTACATATGTCTGCTTAATTAAGACATGCAAACGTGTGTGCATGCAGATTTCACTGGATCTTGTGTATCATTAAAGTTGATGCCGGAACAGTTCAAATACTGGACTCACTACTCAAAGCAAATAGTGACTAGAACATCTTGTTTGGGATAGTCAACAGGTAATTTCAATCATTATTAACTATATATCTCGGCCTATTTAGTTCGTCATTTCATGATATGAACTATTTAATAACCCCTTTATTCATTTTCTTTGTCGGCGGGCAGGGCTTGGGCAAGGTTCATCAGCGTCACGGAAGGCGAATGGAAACGACAGCTGAAATGGTTTCGACCCAAGGTAAGTAATTAAGTAGTACTAGCTAGCTAGCTAGCTGCCATCTCTTTAATTATAATGCTTGATTAATTATTATCTAATCAAATTAAATTCCATTCTCGTAATAAAGGCCCTGAAGCAGGCGCAGGGGACTAATCTGTGTGCATTCTGCGTTTGCGAGAACATTCGCATGATGGCGTCCGAAAGGAGCAGATCTCAAAGACAGGAATGGGTACGCTTGTCAGAACACTATCCACAATTTTTACACCATTATCGATATCTAGTCACACAACTAATACACATGCATATTGATCTCCTTCTTAACAGTTCAAAGAGGTGCTGGACAAGCTCCTAGAAATGGAGCGCGTAGAAGCACTTCAAGAGGAAATAGCGGGATTTTTGCTCAACCAGGTCATAATAAATCCGAAGGGAGAATAATATTACCCGCTACCGCCCCCATCGACCAGGTCATGAACCACTTCCAATTGTCATCGTGCTCCGAAGGCACCAATTAGGCTAATGCCACTGGCTCCGAAGGCAACATGCATATGTAGGAGAAATTGTATATAGCTATACATGTGTGTATGTGTGAATTAATATGGTGGTTTGTGAGACATTGATGATATATATATGATTGGTTCTACTAGAAATTCTATTTATATATATATGCATAACGTGTACAATGTGTAGTATCGTAAAATACCAGCAAACGAAAAAGAATTAAAATGGAAAACACAAAATTAAATGAAAAAGAAATCATAAAACCAAAAAAACCCAAACATTTTAGTACTGGTTGGTGTTACCAACCAGTACTAAAGGGCTCCCGGCCCCCAGAGCTGGCTCATGCCACGTGGTTGCCCTTTAGCACCGGTTCGTGCTGAACCGGTACTAAAGTGGGGGGGGCCTTTAGTGACCACACTTTAGTGCCGGTTATGGAACCGGCACTAAAGGGCCTTACGAGCCGGTGCTATTGCCCGATTTTGCACTAGTGATAGTCTATCATTTGACATAAAAACAATAATACTTCAAGCCTACTAATAAAGTAATCATGTCTTTTCAAAATAACATGGCCAAAGAAAGTTATGCCTACAAAATCATATAGTCTGGCTAGCTCCATCTTCACCACACAAAATATTCACATCATGCATAATCCTGATGACAAGCCAAGAAATTGTTTCATACTTTTGACGTTCTCAAACCTTTTCAACTTTCATGCAATACATGAGCGTGAGCCATGAACATAGCACTATAGGTGGAATAGAATGGGGGTTGTGGAGAAGACAAAAAGAAGAAGATAGTCTCACATCAACTAGGCGTATCAACGGGCTATGAAGATGCCCATCAAAAGGTATCAATGTGAGTGAGTAGGGATTGCCATGCAACGGATGCACTAGAACTATAAGTGTATGAAAGTTCAAACTGGAAACTAAGTGGGTGTGCATCCAACTTGCTTGCTCATGAAGACCTCGGGCATTTGAGGAAGCCCATCATTGGAATATACAAGCCAAGTTCTGTAATGAAAATTTCGACTAGTATATGAAAGTGATAACTCAAGAGACTCTCTATATGAAGAGCATGGTGCTACTTTGAAGCACAAGTGTGGTAAAAGGATAGTAACATTGCCCCCTCTCTCTTTTTCTCTCTTTTTTTGTTTTCTCTTTTTTTTGGTGGGCTTCTTTGGCCTCTTTTTTTATTTGGGCTTCTTTGGCCTCTTTTATTTTGATAACCTCACATGGGACAATGTTCTAATAATGATGATCATCACACTTTTATTTACTTACAACTCAATATTACAACTAGATGTCTAGAGAAAAGTATGACTCTATATGAATGTCTCCGGCGGTGTATCGGGATGTGCAATGATCTAGCGTAGCAATGACATAAAAAACAGACAAGCCATGAAAACATCATGCTAGCTATCTTACGATCATGCAAATCAATATGACAATGAATGCTCAAGTCATGTATATGATGATGATGGAAGTTGCATGGCAATATATCTCGGAATGGCTATGGAAATGCCATGATAGGTAGGTATGGTGGCTGTTTTGAGAAAGGTATATGGTGGGTTTAAGGTACCGGCGAAAGTTGCGCGATACTAGAGAGGCTAGCAATGGTGGAAGGGTGAGAGTGTGTATAATCCATGGACTCAACATTAGTCAGAAAGACCTCACATACTTATTGCAAAAATCTATTAGTAATCGAAACAAAGTACTACGCGCATGCTCCTAGGGGGATAGATTGGTAGGAAAAGACCATCGCTCGTGCCCGACTGCCACTCATAAGGAAGACAATCAATAAATAAATCATGCTTTGACTTCATCACATAACGGTTCACCATATGTGCATGCTACGGGAATCACAAACTTCAACACAAGTATTTCTACAATCCACAAATACCCACTAGCATGACTCTAATATCACCATCTTTATATCGCAAAACTATTGCAAGGAATCAAACATATCATTTTTAGTGATCTACAAGTTTTATGTAGGATTTTATGACTAACCATGTGAATGACCAATTCCTATCATCTCTCTAAATATATATAAGTCAAGCAAGAGAGTTTAATTCTTTCTACAAAAGATATGCCCATGCTCTAACAAATATAAGTGAAGCAAAAGAGCATTCTACAAATGGCGGTTTTCTATGTGAAGAGAAAGATGCAATCCAAACTTCAAATGATATAAGTGAAGTACATGAAGCATTCTATAAAGCCATGCTCAAAAGATATAAGTGAAGTGCATAGAGCATTCTATAAATCAACCAAGGACTATCTCATACCAGCATGGTGCATAAAAGAAAAATGAAAACTAAATGCAAAAGACGCTCCAAGATTGCACATATCGCATGAACGAAATGAATCCGAAAACATACCGGTACTTGTTGAAGAAAGAGGGGATGCCTTCCGGAGCATCCCCAAGCTTAGACGCTTGAGTCTCCTTGAATATTTACTTGGGGTGCCTCGGGCATCCCCAAGCTTGAGCTCTTGCCTCTCTTCCTTCTTCTCACATCGAGACCTCCTCGATCTTCGAACACTTCATCCACACAAAACTTAACAGAAAGCTCGGTAAGATCCATTAGTATAATAAAGCAAATCAATACTCTAAGTACTGTTGCAAACCAATTCTTTTTTTGTTTTTGCGTTGTAGCTACTGTAATATAACTTTTCCATGGCTTAATACACTGATATAAATCGATAGTTTCATCAAAAGAAGCAAACTATGCATCAAAAACAGAATCTGTCTAAAACAGAACAGTCTGTAATAATATGAACATTCACCATATCTCTGGTACTCCAAAAATTCTACCAAAATTAGTAAAAATAAACAATTTGTATATAAATACAGTGAAAAAAGAATCAGAACCATTTTACATTCCAGTAAAAAATATAAAATCGCACACTACAGCCAAAGTTTCTGTCCTGCACCGTACAAACCAACAAGCATCTAAAACATCCTAAAGGAAAACCTTGACACATTATTTTTATAATACAATGGAATTGTACAAGGGGATAATTATTTTTGTTGAAAAATTTCCGTAATTAAGATTCACAAAGTTTCCATGGGCATGAACAAAGTTCAAGGACGTCCCCCACTTTCACAATGCTCGTCTATCTCACTTTCACTTTTCTTTTTGAAAAGTTTTGGGTTCCCCTCTTTATTTTTTGTTCTAAAACTATATAAAAGCACTCAACAGAAATAAATGACTCTCTAAAACTTCCGGGTTGTCTCCCTGGAAGCGCTTTCTTTAAATCCATTAAGCTAGGCATATAGTGCTCAAGTAATTAATCCACCTGGATCCCAAGGTATATGAAAGCCAATTTTAATTAACAATGATTTTTAATTTAGTAGTGAGCACAAAGTAACATATATCATGCAACAACGAAGTCTAACTCTCTTCCTATGCATCGGCATGTCATAAAAGAACAATTCATGCACACATAGTAAAGCCCAATGCATAGTATAAACAGTTTCTTGCAATTTTATCGTATTGAAAACATAGAGAGGTGGAGATATAGTTCCTCTCTCATAATAATTGCAAGTAGGAGCAGCAAGCAAATTCATATTATATTCATCAAAATCATCATGTGTAATAGTAAAATGCAACCCATCAATATAATCCTTAATAAGTGCAAACTTCTTCGATATAGTGTAGTCGGGAGAATTCAAAAAGATAATAGGACTATGGCCACAAGCATAGCAAACATCATCAAAAAGGGATATTTCAAGAGAATCAACGGGATCATAACAATCATCATAGCAATCATCCTTCAGTAAGCATGAAGGAAAATTAAACAATGTATGAGTTGAAGAGTTAATCTCATTATAAGGTGGGAACGGGTAGCTAATCCACTCTTCCTCCTTTTGTTCTTCGCTCTCCTCATCATCTTTTTCATCCAATTATCTCACAGTTTCATCAATTTCTTTTTCCATAGACTCCTGCAAAATATTAGTCTCTTCTTGGACAGCGGAGACTTTCTCAATAAAATCATCAATATCGGAATTGAATTCATAATTCTCATAGCAATATTTAAGGATAGCTAAATTTTCAGGTCTATAAACTGAATCATCAAAAATTTCACACTCTTTAAACAAAGATTCAATTTCATAAGCACCCATAAAAGCAACAGATTCTTCTATTTGTTCCACATCATAGTAATCATATATACCATTAGCATAAGAAGCCAAGGTTTTCTCATCATTAAATTTGCATAAAAAGGGAAGGTGCAGAGCCTTCATCCTAGAGCAACAAGTATAATCATATCTCAAGCATAGTTGCCTAGCATACCAATACAACATATAAATTTGATCCCATAATAGTGTGCCCTTTTGAGTCAAGCGATAATCCCTAAAGTATTCACGTTGATCCAACGTGTCTCCCATAACATAATTGAATGGGGCTTTCTCAGGATTATCAAAGTAGTACATAATCTCTTTCACATAATGAGCATCGAGGGTTTTAGGAGGTTCCCCATCTCCATGAGTAGCGAGTACACCTAATTTTTTGGTAGTTCGTGTTCCATATCCATAACTAAAGATAAAGAACAACTAAGAACAACAAATAAAAATTACTTAGTGATAAAGCAAACAAGCACACACGAGAATATTCACTCCATGCTATTGCTCCCCGGCAACGGCGCCAGAAAAAAGTCTTGATAACCCACAAGTATAGGGGATCAATTGTAGCCTCTTTCCATAAGTAAGAGTGTCGAACCCAACGAGGAGCTAAAGGTAGAACAAATATTCCCTCAAGTTATATCGACCACCGATACAACTCTATGCACGTTTAACGTTCGCTTTACCTAGAATAAGTATGAAACTAGAAGTACTTTGTAGGTGTAATGGGATAGGTTTGCAAGAATATAAAGCGCATGTAAATAAAAGCAAGGGGCTGTTTAGATAATGACACAACTAAATTAGTTTTAGTAGAGAGCTTTTTGTCACAAGAGAGTTATTTGTCCCTAGGCAATCGATAACTAGACCGGTAATCATTATTGCAATTTTACTTGAGGGAGAGGCATAAGCTAACATAATTTCTCTACTTGGATCATATGCACTTATGATTGGAACTCTAGCAAGCATCCGCAACTACTAAAGATCATTAAGGTAAAACCCAACCATAGCATCAAAGTATCAAGTCCTCTTTATCCCATACGCAAACAACCTACTTACTCGGGTATGTGCTTCTGTCACTCACGCCACCCACCATAAGCAAATCATGAACATATTGCAAACCCTACAGCGGGAATCCCTCACGCTTGCGCGACATGGAGAGCACCATAGGACAGCACCAATAATAAAACTTGCAACTCAAACCAATCACGATCATCAAATAACCCATAGGACAAAACGGATCTACTCAAACATCATAGGATAGCCATACGTCATTGGGAAATAATATATAGCGTTGAGCACCATGTTTAAGTAGAGATTACAGTGGGTAAAAGAGGGTTTACACCGCTGGATAGAGGGGGGGAGAGTTGGTGATGATGGCGGTGAAGTTGTTTGTGTAGATTGCGGCGATGATGATGATGGCCACGGCAGCGTCCCGGCGCCACCGGAAGAGAAGGGGATAGGGGGCCCTTCTTCTTCTTCTTCTTCCTTGACCTCCTCCCTAGATGGGAGAAGGGTTTCCCCTCTGGTCCTTGGCCTCCATGGCGTGGGAGGGGCGAGAGCCCCTCCGAGATTGTATCTTTCTCTCTGTCTCTCTCTGTTTCTGCGTTCTCGTGGCTGCCCTTTCACCGTTTCGTATATATATGGAGATCCGTAACTCCGATTGGACTGAAATCTTCGCCGATAATTTTTTTTCTTCTGAAAATTAGCTTTCTTGCGGCAAAAGAATAGCAGCAACTGCCTTACGAGGGGCCTACGAGGGTCAGGGGCGCACCCAAGGGGTGGGGCGCGCCCCCCTGCCTCGTGCCTCCCTCGAGCACCGTCTCACGTTGATTTTCTTCCCATGTTCTCCAAATATTCCAAAAATATTCCCCGTCCGTTTTTATCCCGTTTGGATTCCGTTTGATATGAGTTTTCTGCAAAACATAAAATATGCAACAACCATGCAACTGACACTGGGCACTGGATCAATATGTTAGTCCCAAAAATAGTATAAAAGGTTGCCAAAAGTATATGAAAGTTGTAGAATATTGGCATGAAACAATCAAAAATCATAAATACGACGGAGTCGTATCTAACATGCATGTCAACCGAGGCAGCGCACCCAAGCATGCCCGCTAGCCTGTGGCAATGGTTCATGATCTTCTGCAAAAACAAAAATATAGAAAAGAATGGCTTGGATCAGGTTCTGGGTTGCAAATAAGAAAGAACGTGGCATGGATCAAATTTATGGTTGCTCGAACAGAATGCTATGAGGCTTAAAGTTACCTTCATCGCTTCCCTCAGCTTGTCGTCACCCTCCATGGTTCCGGGGTCATAACTTAGCGCATTCGAGCATCGATGATGTTTATGTTCAGCTCAGTGGCCTGCAAGTGTAAGGATCATTAATGACCAAGTCAGCATCATCCAACTACCGTCTCCAATGCATTTCAACAAAACTTACCACTCTATTCATCAGGGGTGCAAACTCCCTGAAATCAGCTTCCATATATTTGAGGTTTCTCTTGTATGCTTCATTCTCAGAGTCCTCCGCCTCCTGTAGTGATGCCATGTCCGCTTCCGTCCACTGTAGCCTCATACGCAGACGAAAGTTGATGCCATCGTCATACCAATTCATGTGCCTCTCATACACATTCTAGCAAATGCATGACCTCTCCCCGTCTTTGCAGAACGTCCTCTCATCCCGCATTTTCACAAAAGTCTCGTGCTCTTCGGCCCAGTCCAGTATCGACTAAGAATGATGCTTGCTCTTCCGGCAGAGGGCATAACAAGCAAGAAAACACAAAAGACCATAAGAACGTCAAATTTAATGAAAACACGGTAAAAGAGATGGCAGCCTATACCAGTGAAGGTCGTAACCAACGGTGTCGTGGGGGCGTGCCGGTGGAGTGTGTTGCAATACGCCAAATTGTGTGGCCACGCGCTATGGTAGGTGCCATTCGACGGTGTACACGCATATCATTGGGACAATGCACCAGTACAGAAGGCGGTCCGATAGCACATCTCGTTAAGTTCGAAACCCCAAGCTCTATTGTGGTACGGCCACTAGTTAACCTACAGAAAGACTGTTTAGCAACCGTGAAAGTGGCTACATTAAAAAACTAGCTTGCTCGTTGGTATTCCTGAAAAGATGTCTGGTTGTCTAGCTCATTTGTGAAGGCCATGTACAACGCACTGCCCTTGCCTGCGAAGATTTTAACTACGTCGAAAGAGTACGCGGCGGTAGGGTATCAAGCACTGTCGCCGTCTTCGCCATAGTCCGTCCATGCAGTCCATGGCAGTTTCTCAGGATGACGAACCGACAGCCGCCCCCAACTCCAAATCGAGAGGGCCCAGACACACCCACACATCCTAATCGTTTTTTCGGTCCTTTGCGTTGCCTCATCCAGCTCCAAATAAAAATTAATTATCAAATGACTCAATTTAAAGCAGCACACACATACGTCCATATACGAATATTGAGATATATGATGTCCTACCGAATGGTAGAGGTACGCGAGGCCGGCGGATCCCCATCTGTTCCCTGCATCCTAGTCGGCCAGGAAGTCCAGTTACATCCATAGGGCGTTGTCCCCCCGAGCAGTCTGGAAATACGACCTCTGTGAGAAGAAACAACAAGTAGGCCCTCGCATACTGCTCCACGGTCCTCGGATCCGCATCTTGCGGGCATACGACCCGGTGGGTTAGGAGCCAGGGAAGTGGTACACCGGACGTTCGGTTGTTCTTCATGGGAGGGCAGCCACCGATGAGGGCGTTAACCCTGTCCGGCCAGTTCTTCCTCTCCACGCGCCCAATGAGAGCCTGGCCATGGATCGGTAGGGCCATGATCATGGCGAAGTCCTCGAGGGTCACTGTCATCTCACCGCATGGGAGATGGAAAGAGTGCATCTCGGGACGCCAATGGTCCACCAACGATGTGAGAGCCGTGTGAACAAGCGTCGGCGGCACACTCTTGAACCGGAGCACGAAACCCAATAGCCCGACTCTCCTATAATATGGCTCGTAGCAGTTGTTGTATTTCATCTCAGTGACCTTGGTGTTGCCCTTCATACGTAATGGCGGAAGCATTTGTCTACTTGTACACGAAAATAGTTAGTAACAAACTTTTGGGAACCAAAATTTTGATTCAAGACGTTGATCATTGTTATTTACCACTCCGTTCTTGATGTAACGGGTGCGATGGCCGTTATTGAATGCCGGGTCAAGCATAGTGTAATTAGTGCAGACCGCTGGACCAAGGGGGGGGGGCTCCTGAAACAACAAAATTTAGTTATCAACATATAATCATCATTTCATATTAAACCATTCAACTAACATCAATAATATCATTGTCAACAACTGTAAAAAAAATACTATAAACATGAACTAGGGTTCATCTTCAAACTAGTTAATCAATCCTTAGAATCCATCATATCACATTAACCAATCATATTCAGCCACTTAACTAACATCCATCATATCATATTCAACAATTGTAAAAAAAAATTCAACCACATATTATTGTAAAAAAACTAGGTTCATCTTCTAACTAGTTGACAAATCATATTCAACTACATCACCGCATCAATCATATTCAAACATATTTAACCACATCAAACATCAATAAATAATTCGAAAAATATATTAACATGAACTAGGGTTCATCAACTACATAAAATAGGCTTCTATCATATTCAACTACATCAAACATCATATTACTCCTAACTAAACGAACCTAAAAACAACAAAAATTAAAATCTGCTAGATGAAATAGGGTTCATCTTGTGCCAAATAATGCGTTGAATCGAAAGCTTCTTAACTAAAACGAATTGGAGGGATTGAGAGAGAGCTTACTTTTCTTGTTTCGGAGCCATCTCGATCTGCAAAAACGGTGGACAAACGAAGAAGATCGGAGGGGGAGTGGAGGGGATGAGAGAGGGAGCCTCCTCTGTTCTTGTGGGCGGCGGCGGTGGAGAAGAAGATGGGGACTAGGTTCGTGGGTGGGCCCCATGAGTCGGCCCCCGCGGGCTTATAACGGTTCAGAACCTACCGCCAGGGCCTTTGGCGGTAGGGTTGCATAGCCTACCGCCGAGTGCCCTGGCGTTAGGGTTGACGACAGGAGACGACAGCCGTTTGGCAAGGCTGTTGTGGATAAGTGGGCTACCGCCATGGGCACTGGCGTTAGCCTGTTCAACCTTACCACCATGTGCTTTGGCGGTATCAGAAAGTGTTAGATGCCGAATTTTTTTGCAACCAGGGTCACATCCTACAAAATTACGCCAAAAGGGTCAAAACACGAAATTTGGCCCCGAGCCATGGCACATCACATTGACATGGCGACCTCCCGCAAGGAGCCCAGCGCACGGCGGGGCGCGGCCCCACATGAGATCCGGCTGTCGGTCGGATGCTTGGCATGGCGAGTGGACATGTGTCATATCTGCAATGCGTGTAGGTGTGGGTGGCCGCCGCACGCCTCTCCCCTGGCTGGTTCAGTCTGCACATGAGTATTGAAAACCGAGATCCATCTTGTTGGATCGGCGATGACGGCGCCGTCGTTACTTCGTTGAAAGCATCGTCATGGATTTAGGCCTCGTGGTGCAAGCACTCGGTGTATGTTAGCTCGGATGCCGGCAGTTGTGTGGTTAGCATGGTGTCGGTGGGCGTACTTCCATCTGCATCTAGCCCATTGGCCGACACGGGGAGGGAGGTTCTCGTTGGATCGGAGCAGCATATGTTTGCATCTTTTGGACATGTGTTCCTCTTCGGTGTCGACAAGGCTGGCCAATATGCTGGTGGTACACCAGAGTGATGCACCGGTGCGAGGTGCACTGTGGCGATGGTGCACTTCAATGTGAAGTTCACTGACCGGGTGCATCCGTGTACGTTTGAAGAGAATTTGAGGACGCCGGTTGTACGTAGATGCTCTTAGGAAGTGCTAGTAGTTTAGAAGTAAAGTTGGAGTTTGCATGCAAGGAAGATTACTAGGGACGACTTGTGCATCAGAACACAACTCTCACTGTGCTTAGTCGATTTGGGAAAGCCTATAAATGGCATGTGCATATGCCTATCATATCATCTGTAAGACAAGTTTGCAGTGCATCATCAACAATAGAAAAGGTTTTGGCCGTTTGAGGCAGCAAGTCACCAAAACAAAACTCGTGTATTTGTACATGTTGAGAGGAACAATAAAGAGATAGTGAGAGAGAGAGAGAGAGAGAGGAGCCGAGGGATTCAGCTCCAACAGAGAGAGAAGCACTGGTTCAGCTAAACTTCAGTGCTAATGTTGTGTGTGAATGAGATATCAATAAAGCTTCACTACTCTTTCCAGCACTCGCGGTCGGGACAATGTCGCGTGGCAGCATATGCCTAGAGGCACAGACTGTTCGACAACGTGCACCAGCATCTTCTTGGCCGGCGACGGGCACTGCCGCACGGCGACCAAGACTCCGGTGAGGTCGCGCGGCACCGGGTAGAAAAGCCTCTGCTGCAGCGGTCGACGCTTCCTTGTCGGCGCCGGCGGGCACACCGTGGCCGGCACCAGCGCGCCCTTGGCGGTCGTCGGCATGCATGGTGAAGCTGCCCTCGTTGCCGGCAGCGGCGCCATACTTGCAGCCGTCACCCGGCCCGATTTTTTCACCCGTGGCCAGTGGCGTAGCGAGGCCGATCACATCGGCGCCGAGGTCTTGCTGCAGTTGTGCCATGCATGGGCAGCATGGCCATGGAGTCGCGTGCCTTGGGTGTGACGCAGCCGATGTCGGGAGCAGCATCGTCACGTGCCTAGAGGCACAGATGATTCCACCACGTGCGCCCGCATCTTCTTGGCGGGCGGCGGGCACTGCGGCACAGCCACGAACACGGTGGTCAAGTCGCGCGGCACCGGGTAGAAGAGCCGCTGCTGCAAAGGCGCACGCTTCCCCGTCGGCACCGGTGCTGACTTCCAAGGCGCCGGTGGGCACACCGTCGCCGGCACCAGCGGACTGTCGGCCGCCATGGGCATGGTGAAGCTGCCCTCGTCGCCGGCGGTGGCCCCCGCTCCGCAGCCGTCTCGCGGCCCAATTTCTCCACCCGTCGCCAGCGGTGTGGCGAAGCCGACGTCGACGCCGTCGTCTTGCTGCAGTGGCGCAGTTGCCAGCATGGCCATGCATCCGCTCCGCCTTTTCACGTTAACGGGAGGCCAAAGCTGCATGGCTCCACCCTTCAGCTTATGTTAGGCCAAAATGATTTTTTTTAATTTTGGCTTATGAATACTGTGCAATCATTGCCCATCTTAGATATTAAAAAATATATTTTTGCGCAACCCTTTTCCCTTAATATTTTTCCGCCAACTCGTCCTAGGGATATTCTGCAAAGGAGTTTTATGTTAGCGGCTACGTACAGAGGCCTATACAAAGTTTGCCTGTTGAAGTCTAGAAAATCTAGTTTTGTTGGATGTCCATTATTGTTGCAGCTCTGGTCATATGAGAGATTCCCTATTGGACGACCCTATGTCTAAGATGGACAATGATTGCACAGTATTCATAAGCCAAAATTAAAAACAAAAATCATTTTGGTCTAACATAAGCCGAAAAGTGGAGCCATACAGCTTCGGCCTTCCATTAACGTGAAAAGGTGGGCTCTAGAGACTTTTCGGCCTACTACTGATCAAAAAGGACTTTTCGGCCTACTGCTAACCAAAAAGGTCTTTTCGGTCGAGGTACGCACCTCTCCAGCCAAGGCACGGCCGAAAAGCCCATTTCGGCCAAATCCTGGCCGAAAACTCCCTTTTCGGCCCACACGAGGCCGACAAGGTCATAGTTTTGAATTTTTTGCATTGGGTGCTATAGTTTTCGAATTTGCTACAAAATTGGAGATAGTTTTGAAAAAAATCGAGAGAGAGAGAGAGAGGGGGGGAGGGAGGGGTGGCGCAAATGATTGTGGGGAGAACGAGAGGGTGGTGAAACTCTTGGATCGACTAAGTAGATCGCAGCCCTCCTAAAACTTCCATGTTCCATCTCTCTCTCTCCCTCTCTCTGAGAAAAAGGGGTTGAATACGGATCAGTTAAGAAGGATGGCGGCAGGCTGGCTGCAGGTACCGAATCATGAATTTTCACTGCACCAGGGTTAATTTCGCTCCACCCAGCTCTGCCCACCCCTCAATTCCCGCGATGCAAGATGCAACTACAGTGGTTTAAGAACGGTGATTAATGTATACTTAATTACTGAGCACCTCACGAATGTTGTTCCTACCCCTCCTACATACCTACCACAGCTGCAGAAAGATGTTTACAGCAGCACAGTGAAGTTATTCTAGCTGGTCTCCAAAGCATGTTCTTCTGTGTTGCTATAGAGCAGTAGTACTAGGACGATGCATGCATCATCTGCATTGCTATAGAGTAGCTACTAGGACGTACAACTATGGTTAATTGCTGCCATGTGTATTGTTTTGTTTGTTTTGTTAGAGCAAATCGCTCCCATGATCCCATCAATTTCGCATCGCTGGGTGCTTTCTGTACACATGCATGGATCTGTCCTATTGCCACCGACTAGAAACTAGTACTACTATATTTACAACAGATTTTCTACCATAATTAGTACTGCTGCAAAAAAATTGAAGATTGGATTAGATTACAGACCCAGTTAAAACAAAGGAGTTGCCTAGAGGGTAGTTGGCTCGGGTCGCCGTGTCGTGCATGGCTCATATCGGGCCAGCTACGCTTTAGGCCTTTACTGTGGAGGGACTGACAGATGTGCCCTGCTGAGCTGCAAGTGGTACAGGGGGTAATAATTTTCGGCGCAGGCTGCGCCGATCGATCATCCCCACCCATTGTCAGTCGTCAGATGGACCATGCGCTCCCCAGCATGCATCGAGTCCCATCGTTTCGTTCTGCTCCGCTTCAATTTCAGAGCCGCTGCGACAGGAGAATTTTGTTCGAGGCAGCGTAATCTTTTTCAAGTTTTTTCCTTATTATACAAGAGGACGTCCTCTAACTTCTTGGTGCTAAGTAAGTGGATCACAAAGGTTGAAGCATCTACAGCCGGGCATTTTAAACTGGGCTCAAACCTCAAACCCCGGGCGGGCGGCTCGGTCACTTACTGGTCAAAAAACCTGACCAACTCGGGTGTCTCAAACCGGCCTCAAACGCCCGGGCTGATCAGGCCCAGTCGCGCCCGTCATGTCAGACTGACGACCCGGTCTCACACGTAATCGCTCGGAAACCCAACGGTCCGACGGGCGTCTCCTTCGGTGGGGTGTGAACATCACATGGCGCCACTCTGGCTCGCTGCCTGAGGACCAAAGTCGGGCTATTTATGCCGGACGGCGACCGCCAGCCCAAGCCTAATCCGCTTCCCCCTCTCAGCGCCGCCAGTCTGAGCCCATCCACTTCTCTCCCTCTCCACCTCCCTCTTCCCTCGTGGTCCGGCTCCGTTGTGGCTCGGCAGAAAAAGTTTACCTCCGCAATTCCAGATGCTCGAGGAAATCTAGGCTAGGCGCGTCGAATGGATCGCAGCCGGTTTGCCTTTGGACTCGTTGGAGCCGGTAGAGGAGCAAGAGGCGGTGCAGCAGCTGGAGCCCATGGAGGGGGCGAATGCGGAGGAGGAGAACATGATGGAGCTGGAGTCGGTTGCGGGCCTCGCTGTGGAGGACGCCATGGTGGAGTTCGAGGTCGCCCAAGCGGCGAAGATGGCAGAGTAGACCGCCATCCTGGAGCCCATGTGGAGGCCAACTAACGCTTCATCCGACTAAAATAGGCAGAGACCGACACGCTTTTAATCGAACTAGAGGCGGAGGAGGAGGCGAAAGCCAACGGGGAAGAGCCAGAGTTGCAGCCGCTGCCCATATGCCAGGACCCTGGCATGGAGATTGTGAACATCTCTGACGAGGAGTACGGTAGTGTAGATTTTACTTGATCTATGTAGTACATATGTTTTCCTTTTGCATGTTTTGTATGGATTTAAGGTTTCAAAAATGAGATGTTCAAATACAGAGAAGGAAATTTAAGGGTTGCCCAGTCACTTCCCGTGGACACACCCGCAGGCATTTGAGGGCCCGAATTTGGTGTCCGCGTTTATAGATTCTCTTAGACCAAATAATCACCTTGAACAATTATTATTTTGAGAAAGACCGAGTACAGCCTATACGATATACCTACACCACCACAACATGCACACGCTCACACAACAGAAGCCAGGAGCGGCGGAGCCTCCTGGGCATCCAACCAGAGATGCTTCTCTATCTTGCCAACCGCATGTTTGTGTGGACATTACTTTGTACTCCCTCTGTTTGTAAATATATGACGTTTTGGTAGTTTAGAAATGAAGGGAGTGCATGATTAAGAATTAGACGAATGTCCCAAGACCTCTAGAGGCACGGGTGTATGTAACGACGATGGCACTGGGCACAACATCCAAACAAAACCTAAGTGTTTACGTATAACTCTTACGCATGTGATAATCCTACATCTACGTAGCAGTACCAAGGTTGAAAAAAGCGGTAGGCGTAAGCGAGGCGGGGCGTGGCGAAGTGTGCAGCAGGGCTGCGGCGAGCGTGGAAACTGTTGCGAGCGCGCGGCCGGGCTGGGCATGCAGATCGTGGCACAAGAATTGCATGCGGAGTCAAGCCGTCCCGGGCGCGTATAGTCGTGGGTGCAGGCGCTGCATGCGGGTGCGTGGGCAGGAGTGGATGCGGCCGTTGTATGTGCACGTCGTATAAAGACTCCTCTTGTACTGCTTGTAAGTGGCGTGGAGTGAGCTCGAGTTCGTGCTCGAGGGAAAAACAAAGGCGTTCGTGCGCCGGAACTCCACCGTGTCCCCTTCTCCTTGTGTCTTCTTCTTCCTTGCTTCGGTTTGGTCTAAGGCGAGGTGACAGAGAGAGAGAGCTAGGGTAGAGGGAGAGCTAGGGCATAGCCACGGCAACAACAATTGGTATACAGAGCCAGATTCGAGGGGCGGTCGTGGCGCGCGGCGGACATGAAGGTCTTGGCAACGGCGCGCGGCGAGCGCGTGGCATCGGCAACGCGCGGCGAGTCCACGGCGGTGTAGCGTGATGCCGGGCGCGCGGCGAGCGCGTTGCGTCGGCAACGCGCGGCGAGTCCATGGCGGTGTGGCGTGATGCCGTGCGCGCGACGAGCAGCGGTGGTCACGGAGACGAGGAGGTCGCGGAGGACTTGCGTGGTGTCACAGAGGCCGCGGCGGATCGGCGCGACGACCGCGGAGGCACTGCGCTGTGGTTGACGGCGCAGCGGCGCAGGGCAATAAGCGCGGCGGCGAGCCGGGCGCGACCGGTGCGTGTTATGGGTGCGCACCGAACGCGTCGGGCGCGTCGGGACCGCGGGAGTGGACCGCGTCGAGGCGCTGGACCTGGTTGCGCAGATCGCGTACGTGCGCGGCGGGAGCGCGGGGACGTGGGGTCTGCGCGCGAAGGGCACGGCGGCACGGTGGCAGGCTTGGCAACGACATCAGGGCGGTGGCGGCTACAACGTCGACGACGACGGACTCTTCTAGGTTGTGCCTTAGGGGGTGTGTGTTGGAATAAGCCACGGCGTGTGTGGTCGGACTCGTCGGGCGTGACGGATGCGCGCGGGACGGGCGGGACACATTGGTGCCGTCGGGCTCGTCGGGCGCGTCGGTGACGCGCGGTATGGACGGGACATGCGGGACGCAACAGCATGGTGTGTGTGTAGCGTGTGTAGGTTGCTTAGTCAGCTGCACGAGGGTGTGGCCGCGCCGGGCGCTGGACCTGGTCGCGTCCCGTTGCGTGCGTGCGCGGCAGGCGCGGAAACTATGGAGCGCGGGGCGTGGCGAATTGTGCAGCAGGGCTGCGGCGGGCGTGGAAACTGTTGCGAGCGCGCGGCCGGGCCGGGCATGCAGATCGTGGCACAAGAATTGCATGCGGAGTCAAGCCGTCCCGGGCGCGTATAGTCGTGGGTGCAGGCGCTGCATGCGGGTGCGTGGGCAGGAGTGGATGCAGCCGTTGTATGTGCACGTCGTATAAAGACTCCTGGTGTACTGCTTGTAAGTGGCGTGGAGTGAGCTCGAGTTCGTGCTTGAGGGAAAAACAAAGGCGTTCGTGCACTGGAACTCCACCGTGTCCCCCTTCTCCTTGTGTCTTCTTCTTCCTTGCTTCGGTTTGGTCTAAGGCGAGGTGACAGAGAGAGAGAGCTAGGGTAGAAGGAGAGCTAGGGCATAGCCACGGCAACAACAGTAATATAGTTTTACTATCAGGGCATATTTGTGGATATGATATGCATGCCGATATTAATTTAGGGCATATAAATAAGTTAACTACCAACTACTACCATTGGCATATGGCCCATTTGGCATATATATGAATGCAATATGGCATCGTTTGTCGCTTGGGGAGACAATTCTTTGTTTGCCCTGCCTAGACTTCCATTTATGCCCTAGGCGAGGCGTTTGGCCATCGCCTAGCACCTAGGCGTGCCTAAGCGCCTCCTAGGCACTGCCTTTTCCAACAGAGCGTAGCACTATAAAAAACTAGTGAAATCTTCCTAACTAAATCTCTCCTCCCCCCTGCCCCACCTTGATTTTCACTCGGTTGGCCCTTCCTTCCCCTATCCCTCCAATCCCACATCACCTTACGTAGGTCTAGCATTACTCTGTATAGTTGTGGGGAAAATTGCAGGCCCAATTTTCGACTGTATTCCATGTTCCCACAACCAGATGTAAGTTTCCCTTCAGAATATTTGTCACACATACATAATGAACAATGTTGGACTTACTAATAAAGTATACAGAAAGGTTGTACTTGCACGTTTATATGATGCTAAGGAGAGAGGGGCAGTGGCGCACTCTTGTGGCAGAACACCCTAGCATTTCTTTCGTTCTAGATTATCCAGGAGAAGAGCATGGTGAGTATGGCCATAGCATGTCTATTGCGGCTCATCTTTGATTTGTTCATCAAGGTGGAAGTCGTGCACAAGCATCCAAAGGGTGAAAAATTGCCGGATGTGGTCACCAGAGACGAGGTGTTGTGGTTGATTTTGAGAATCCACGTGTTCCCTCTTAGAGCCTCACTCACCTTCCAAGTCTTTCTCCCCAAGGCCTCGAACATAAGCGGTGCAATGTCCTTTGGTTTGCGACCAAGGAGCCAAGGGGAGTCCCAAAACGGTGTTTTCGCACCGTCACCCATAGTGATAGTAGTAGAGGCATAGAAAAACTTGCGGTCGTCGTTGGTGCAAGGGTTGCCAAGACCCACCCATAGCTTGTGAGGTTGCTTCATTCATACCATAGCCACTGAAGACGCAAAGAACGTGCAAATTTGTCAGTGTTGAGCACCCCTAGGCCACCGTACTCCTTTTTGAATTAAAAAGGTAGGGTGCCTTCTACCTTATGCATTCAAAACGAGCAGTGCCCGGATGACCGAGGTCATTTACATGAAGGTGATGTTAACTCTGCGCGGGGTATGCAGCAGGCCATCACCAGACCTTAACATGAAAAGAAGAGTAGGAAGGGAAAGAAAAAGGGAAAAGAGGGAAAGAGAAAGAGAAAGAAGAAGAAGAGGGCAGCCAACATGTGTCTATCCTGAAGTAAGAAGATACGCCCATGCCCGCATGGTGGCCCTGGAGTCGGCATCGCGTGCGCACGCGGTCCACAACGTGAGCAACTCAGCCGCCTCATGGAAGATCCGCCGTGGCCGCCAGAGTTCATTCCTGAAGACTTGCGCGTTTCTGGCGTTCCATAGGCTGGTTGCGCATGCGGCGAAAAGGATATGCCACAGCTTGCCATGGATGGCCCCTGGTTGCTCCGCCTTGAAGAAGTGTGGGATTCCATCGGAGGAGACGGCAACCTCCTTTAGTCCCAGCTTGTCCCAAACTGCATCTGCCAGTTTGCATCTTAGTATGACGTGGCTCATTGTTTCTGTGGCTGGGCATAGATCACATCCATTGTGTGCTACAATCTTGTCCCATCTTTTCCGGATCATATTATCCCTTGTGTTCTGTCTGTCTCAGAATGCCAACCAAAGAAACACCCGGTGCCTGTGTGGTATGATCTTGTCCCTAATGTACGGTGCCAGGGGGCAAGCTTCGCCCCTAAAACTTATAAGCTTGTAGAAGTATGTTGTTGAGACTGCCCTGTCCTCGGTGAGAGGGGTACGGTGGTCCGACTCATCTTTTTGTAATTGAACAGTTTGTAATATATCCTGAAGTGCTTGGAGCTCCTGGGATGCTGCCAGAGATAGGTTTGGGTGTAGCTGTATCATCCAGTTTCCCTCGATGCATTGAGACGCGACCGTACAGTAGCTGGCTCTTGAGAAGGTGAATAACATTGGAAAGACGAATGCTAGACGGCCGCATTGCATCTACAAGTCGAACCAAAAAGAAATACTTCGTCCATTCCCTAGCGTGCACCTTGTGGCCTGAAAGATTATTTGTATTCCTGATTTGAGGCCTTTCCATATGGCTGTATCTCCGTTCCTCGGCGTGGGTGAGATCTCTTTTTGACAGTACCTCGTGGCAAACCAACTATAGCACGGGTTGTCATTCTGTTGGAGCACTTTTGCCATGAGGTTGCAGACCAGCGCCAAGTTATGAGCCCTGAGGTCTCGTACTCCAAGCCCTCCATTTTCCTTTGGCATCGAGACCACGTCCCAGGCAACGAGACAGTGCCCCCCCTGAGCACAGTTTCTCCCCTGCCAAAGAAAACCTCTCATGATCTGCTCCAACTGCTCAAGTGATTGCTTCGGCCATATGAAACACCCCATGAAGAAGCTCGGTATTGTTGCTAGCACTGTATTGACAAGTTTCAGCCTTCCTCCCCAGGAAAGGAAAGTGGCAAGCCATCCCAACAGACGCTTATCAACTTTGTGGATGACGGGAATCAGCAAATTGTGTGTAATCTTTTTGGGTGAGAGGGGTAGCCCCAAGTAAATGCAAGGGAACACTAGTAGAAAAAGGGGCTTTTGTTTGGGCCTGGACAGCCCATTAGTCTCGGTTCTTCCATGGCCCGGGACCAATGGATGCATTCGTCCAGGTTCGTGAGCCTAGGGGGATGGCCGGGGCCTCGTGGGCGTTGGTCCCGGTTCGTATGGACCCATTTGTCCCGGTTCTAGGCATGAACCGGGACCAATGGGCCTCGCTCCTGGCCCACAAACATTGGTCCCGGTTCTTAGCTCGAACCGGGACAGAAGGCTGGGCTTAAGTCCCGTTTCCAGCCTCGAACCGGCAGAAATGAGTTGCCTATATATACCCCGTCGCCGCAGCAGAGCACTCCACAATGCTCTGTTTTTTTCTGGTCGGTGAGGAGAGGGCATTTGGGTGCTCTAGCTCACCTCCTATGCACACGAGGTGTTCGATGAAATGCCCAAGCCACGCTAGTTAAGCTTTCTCCTCTCGAAGCTCGACCTCCAAGCTCCATTTTCCCCGAGATTTTCTAGGTTTAGTGGTCCGTCCCGTCCCGTCCCCGTCCCACCGCCATCGATCGCCCGCGCCGATCTCGTCGCCTGCACCATCGTGGTGAGCCTCTTATCTTCTTCTAAAAGAAAAAAATTCTTACTTTAGATAGATACTTGTCTAATTTTCTTACTTTCATTATTGCTTGTTATTATATAGTGTGATGGTTTTGGCATCCGCCCCCGTCGGCCCTCGTCCTGGCTATGATTCAAATGTGGTATATATATATATATATGATCTTTTTTAACTATTTGGTTCATTTATTGTTTATGACAATTATGCCCATCAAGTTGACATAGATTTTATTTATGTAGGAGGTAGTTGAACCGGAAATTCCAACCGACCCTACTGTCGAGATTTTAAATTTAGTTGAAGAAGAAAACAATTACTTGAAGGAAAAAATAAAAACAATTGAGGAGGAGAAGATGATATTGGATTTGCATGTTGCGGATGTCGTCGATGATCACAAGATCAAAATGGATGCAATGCGGTTGAAGATTAGAAAGATTAGAAAATATGCCATTCATACCGAGGTTTGGTATCATTATGCCGTTGGACCAATTTTTATCTTAGTTGTGATTATGATCACATTTGTTGTTGCATTGAAAGGTTTTACATAGTTTCAATGTATGGTTTAACTAGATGCTCTGGAGAGCTATATGTTGTTCAATGAGAAATATGTATGTACTTTGTTTCTAATGTGATGATGAACTTCTATTAATTTGATCACTTATCTATTCATGAGAATTATATGTAATAAATTGATGATGTGGCTTTGAATGGTGCATTTTATACACGAAGTGCATCCAGTTTTTGCCGTAAGCCTCTCTACTTTCTTGCACATGCTATGTGGGTGAAATAATGATACCATGCCAACTTTCAACCTTTTCACAGTTCATTTATAGTGCTTTTCAATTTCAGGGTCTTATAGCTCAAAATAATCAGTAAATGCATGAAAAATAACAAATGAAGTCAGAAAGGGTTGAAAATTGATGATGTGGCTTTGAATGGTGCATTTTGAACACAGAAAAAGTATAGAGTTCAAATAAGTTCAAAAAAATGAAATCGCTTTGTAACAGACGAGTTTCCATATGAAACCCTGATACTTCGAAAGAGATTGTCCGTTTAATACACGAAGTGCATCCAGTTTTTGACGTAAGCCTCTCTACTTTGTTGCACATTCTATGTGGGTGAAATGATGATACCATGCCAAGTTTCAACCTTTTCAGAGTTCATTTGTAGTGCTTTTCAATTTCAGGGTCTTATAGCTCAAAATAATTAGTAAATGCATAAAAAATAACAAATGAAGTCAGAAAGGGTTGAAAATTGATGATGTGGCTTTGAATGGTGCATTTCGAACACGAAAAAAGTACGGAGTTCAAATAAGTTCAAAAAAATGAAATCCCTTTGTAACAAATGAGTTTCCGTATGAAACCCTGATACTTCGAAAGAGATTGTCCGTTTTGTACACGAAGTGCATCCAGTTTTTTGCCGTAAGCCTCTCTACTTTCTTGCACATGCTATGTGGGTGAAATGATGATACCACGCCAACATTCAACCTTTTCAGAGCTCATTTGTAGTGCTTTTCAATTTCAGGGTCTTATAGCTCAAAATAATCAGTAAATGCATGAAAAATAACAAATGAAGTCAGAAAGAGTTGAAAATTGATGATGTGGCTTTGAATGGTGCATTTTGAACATAGAAAAAGTATGGAGTTCAAATAAGTTCAAAAAAATGAAACCCCTTTGTAACAGACAAGTTTCCGTATGAAACCCTGATACTTCGAAAGAGATTGTCCGTTTTGTACACGAAGTGCATCCAGTTTTTGCCGTAAGCCTCTCTACTTTGTTGCACATTCTATGTGGGTGAAATGATGATACCATGCCAACTTTCAACCTTTTCATAGGTCATTTGTAGTGCTATTCAATTTCAGGGTCTTATAGCTCAAAATAATCAGTAAATGCATGAGAAATAACAAAAGAAGTCAGAAAGGGTTGAAAATTGATGATGTGGCTTTGAATGGTGCATTTTGAACACAGAAAAAGTATGGAGTTCAAATAAGTTAAAAAAATGAAATCCCTTGGTAACAGACGAGTTTCCGTATGAAACCCTGATACTTCAAAAGAGATTGTCCGTTTTGTACACGAAGTGCATCCAGTTTTTGCCGTAAGCCTCTCTACTTTTTTGCACATGCTACGTGGGTGAAATGATGATATCATGCCAACTTTCAACCTTTTCAGAGTTCATTTATAGTGCTTTTCAATTTCAGGGTCTTATAGCTCAAAATAATCAGTAAATACATAATATATACGAATTTCAGGGTCTTTCAGCAAAAAGAATTATCATAAAATAAAATAAATAAGTAATTTGAAACAAAATAATATAAAATTTAATAAAATATATAAGTAGAAATGAAATAAAATAAAATTTAATAACATAAATAAAAAATTTTAAACTAAAATTATCAAAGTATTTTCTGTTCAAAACATTATAAGCAACCTCTAAAATTTATGAAACTAAAATTATATAAAATTGATGCAACTAAAATTATCAAAGTATTTTCTGTTCAAAATCATTAAAAGAAAAAAGAATTTGCATAAAGAACTTTTTTTGTTAGAATTTTAATAGCAAAAAGAATTATCATAAAATAACATAAATAAGTAATTAGAAACAAAATAAAATAAAATAAATAGGTATTTTGTTGTAAGTAGAAACAAAACAAAAAATAAAGAAAAAAAGAAAACAAAAAACTGGGAAAAAATAAAAAAAATTACCACCTACTAGACCAACACGGCCTGAATACGACTAGAAACCCATGCATGGGCCAAGATTCAGGCCCGCAGAAGGCTGGCACCAACCGGGACTAAAGGGGTGCATTGGTACCGGTTCGTGGCACCAACCGAAACCAATGCCCCCCCTTTAGTCCTGGTTGGTGCCACCAACCGGGACCAAAGGCCTCTTTTCAGCAGCCCAAAGGGCGGGAAGCGGCGGACATTGGTCCCGGTTGGTGGCACTAACCGGGACTAAAGGGGGGCATTGGTCCTGGTTTGTGTCACGAACCGGAACCAATGCTCTTGGTATATAAGTGGCACTTAGAAATTTTGCAGAGGTCATCACACCAGTTGCCCCCGACGACGCCGAGCACATCGACACCGCTAGGCTGCCCCTGCCCCGGCCCGCCCCCGTAGTCGCCGTCGCCCGCGCCCCTGCCCTGGCCCGCCCCCGCCGTCGCCGTCGCCCGCGCCCCTGCACCGGCCCGCCATCGCTGTCGCCGTCGCCCGTGCCCCTGCCTCGGCCCGCCCCCGCCGTCTCCGTCGCGCGCGCCCCCTGCCCCTGCCTTCCCCCATCGTCGTCGTCACCCCTGCCCCAGAGCCCGCGCCCTACCCCGCCCCCTCCATCGCCGTCGTCGTCGCTGTGAGCTACCGCCGCCTCGGCCCATTGTCGTTTTTTATTAGTAAAGTTTATATTTTTTTTGTTCATATATAATGTAGATGTATATATATATATATGGATGTATGTATGTATGGATGGATGGATGAAAATATTGATGTGATGTTTCTTTTGTTCATAGACCTTTTTATGTTCATAAAATTAGTTTTTTTGTTCATATATAGTGTAGATGTATATGTATGTGTATGTATGTATGGATGGATGTGTAGTTAAATTATTTTAGTTTATGTTTTAGGTTTAAGATTAGGAAAATTTCAGATGTGTAGTTATATTTATTTAGATGTATAGTTAATTTAGATGTTATAATTTGTTCATAAAAATTGTGCACTTTTGTATAGAAACTTTTTTTTTCATATATACGAAAATGTAGAATGAAAACGAAAACAAACATATAAGAAAAAACAAAGGAAAAATGAAGAAGGAAAAGAAAACCGCCTGGCTCGGCCACCACCGCATGTTCATAAAATGTTTCCACCGAGTCCATGTCGCACCGATCGAGCACCCGCGGCGAAGCAAGTCTTTTTTTAATGTAGTTCTTTGTTAAAGTGACGGGGGACGTCGGGAGCACCCCTGGGCCCTCTTGCTCGACCAAAACTCTCGAGGACACCCAAACCCTAGAAAAAACAATGTCGGTCTCCTACCCCCTCCCGCCGCAGCCCTACTGAAGGAAATATGCCCTAGAGGCAATAATAAAGTTATTATTTATTTCCTTATATCATGATAAAAGTTTATTATTCATCCTAGAATTGTATTAGCCGGAAACATAATACATGTGTGAATACATAGACAAACAGAGTGTCACTAGTATGCCTCTACTTGACTAGCTCGTTAATCAAAGATGGTTATGTTTCCTAACCATGGACAAAGAGTTGTCATTTGATTAACGGGATCACATCATTAGTTGAATGATCTGATTGACATGACCCATTCCATTAGCTTAGCACCCGATCGTTTAGTATGTTGCTATTGCTTTCTTCATGACTTATACATGTTCCTATGACTATGAGATTATGCAACTCCCGTTTGCCGGAGGAACACTTTGTGTGCTACCAAACGTCACAACGTAACTGGGTGATTATAAAGGTGCTCTACAGGTGTCTCCAAAGGTACATGTTGGGTTGGCGTATTTCGAGATTAGGATTTGTCACTCCGATTGTCGGAGAGGTATCTCTGGGCCCTCTCGGTAATGCACATCACTGAAGCCTTGCAAGCATTGCAACTAATGAGTTAGTTGCGGGATGATGTATTACGGAACGAGTAAAGAGACTTGCCGGTAACGAGATTGAACTAGGTATGGGATACCGACGATCGAATCTTGGGCAAGTAACATACCGATGACAAAGGGAACAACGTATGTTGTTATGCGGTCTGACCGATAAAAGATCTTCGTAGAATATGTAGGAGCCAATATGAGCATCCAGGTTCCGCTATTGGTTATTGACCAGAGACGTGTCTCGGTCATGTCTACATTGTTCTCGAACCCGTAGGGTCCGCACGCTTAAGGTTACGATGACAGTTATATTATGAGTTTATGCATTTTGATGTACCGAAGTTTGTTCGGAGTCCCGGATGTGATCACGGACATGACGAGGAGTCTCGAAATGGTAGAGACATAAAGATTGGTATATTGGAAGCCTATGTTTGGATATCGGAAGTGTTGCGGGTGAAATCGGGATTTTACCGGAGTACCGGGAGGTTACCGGAACCCCCCGGGAGGTATATGGGCCTTAGTGGGCCTTAGTGGAAGAGAGGAGAGGTGGCCATAGATGGGCCGCGTGCCCCTCCCCCCCCCCCCCCCTTGGTCCGAATAGGACAAGGGGAGAGGGGCCGGCCCCCCTTCCTCCTCTATCTCTCCTCTTTTCCCCCCTCCGCGAATCCTATTCCAACTAGGAAAGGGGGGAGTCCTACTCCCGGAGGGAGTAGGACTCCTCCTGGCGCGCCTCCTCTTGGCCGGCCAGCCCCCCCCCTTTGAGCCTTTATA
Organism: Triticum urartu; assembly: GCF_056163025.1. Lineage (NCBI taxonomy): Eukaryota > Viridiplantae > Streptophyta > Magnoliopsida > Poales > Poaceae > Triticum > Triticum urartu. Next base: position 685,472,199 of record NC_141879.1, read on the forward strand.
TACGGAGGCAAGGGGCACCCCTAGAGACACAAGTTGATCCATGTGATCATATTCTTAGCCGTGTGCGGTGCCCCCTTCCACCATAGTCCTCGATAATATTGTAGCGGTACTTAGGCGAAGCCCTGCGATAGTAGAACATCAAGATCGTCACCACGCCGTCGTGCTGACGGAACTCTTCCCCGACACTTTGCTGGATCGGAGTCCGGGGATCGTCATTGAGCTGAAGGTGTGCTAGAACTCGGAGGTGCCGTAGTTTTGGTGCTTGATCGGTCGGGCCGTGAAGACGTACGACTACATCAACCAAGTTAACGCTTCCGTTGTCGATCTACAAGGGTACGTAGATCACACTCTCCCCCTCTCGTTGCTATGCATCACCATGATCTTGCGTGTGCGTAGGAAATTTTTTGAAATTACTACGAAACCCAACAGTGGTATCAGAGCCTAGGTTTTATGTGTTGATGTTATATGCACGAGTAGAACACAAGTGAGTTGTGGGCGACATAAGTCATACTGCTTACCAGCATGTCATACTTTGGTTTGGCGGTATTGTTGGACGAAGCGGCCCGGACCGACATTACGCATACGCTTACGCGAGACCGGTTCTCCCGACGTGCTTTGCACAAAGGTGGCTAGCGGGTGACAGTTTCTCCAACTTTAGTTGAACCGAGTGTGGCTACGCCCGGTCCTTGCGAAGGTTAAAACAGCACCAACTTGACAAACTATCGTTGTGGTTTTGATGCGTAGGTAAGATTGGTTCTTGCTTAAGCCCATAGCAGCCATGTAAAACTTGCAACAACAAAGTAGAGGACGTCTAACTTGTTTTTGCAGGGCATGTTGTGATGTGATATGGTCAAGACATGATGCTAAATTTTATTGTATGAGATGATCATGTTTTGTAACTGAGTTATCGGCAACTGGCAGGAGCCATATGGTTGTCGCTTTATTGTATGCAATGCAATCGCGTTGTGATGCTTTACTTTATCACTAAGCGGTAGCAATAGTCATGGAAGCATAAGATTGGTGAGACGACAACGATGCTGCGATGGAGATCAAGGTGTCGCGCCGGTGACGATGGTGATCACGACGGTGCTTCGGAGATGGAGATCACAAGCACAAGATGATGATGGCCATATCATATCACTTATATTGATTGCATGTGATGTTTATCTTTTATGCATCTTATCTTGCTTTGATTGACGGTAGCATTATAAGATGATCTCTCACTAATTATCAAGAAGTATTCTCCCTGAGTATGCACCGTTGCGAAAGTTCTTCGTGCTGAGACACCACGTGATGATCGGGTGTGATAGGCTCTACGTTCAAATACAACGGGTGCAAAACAGTTGCACACGCGGAATACTCAGGTTATACTTGACGAGCCAAGCATATACAGATATGGCCTCGGAACACGGAGACCGAAAGGTCGAGCGTGAATCATATAGTAGATATGATCAACATAGTGGTGTTCACCGACGAAACTACTCCATCTCACGTGATGATCGGACATGGTTTAGTTGACTTGGATCACGTAATCACTTAGAGGATTAGAGGGATGTCTATCTAAGTGGGAGTTCTTTAAGTAATATGATTAATTGAACATAAATTTATCATGAACTTTTACCTGATAGTATCTTGCTTATGTATGTTTGATTGTAGATAGATGGCCCGTGCTGTTGTTCCGTTGAATTTTAATGCGTTCCTTGAGAAAGCAAAGTTGAAAGATGATGGTAGCAATTAGACGGACTGGGTCCGTAACTTGAGGATTATCCACATTGCTGCACAGAAGAATTACGTCCTGGAAGCACCGCTGGGTGCCAGGCCTGCTGTTGGAGCAACACCAGATGTTATGAACGCCTGGCAGAGCAAAGCTGATGACTACTCGGTAGTTCAATGTGCCATGCTTTACAGCTTAGAACCGGGACTTCAACGACGTTTTGAACGTCATGGGGCATATGAGATGTTCCAGGAATTGAAGTTAATATTTCAAGCAAATGCCCGGATTAAGAGATATGAAGTCTCCAATAAGTTCTATAGTTGCAAGATGGAGGAGAACAGTTCTGTCAGTGAGCATATACTCAAGATGTCTGGGTATTGTAATCACTTGATTCAACTGGGAGTTAATCTTCCGGATGATAGCGTCATTGACAGAATTCTCCAATCACTTCCACCAAGCTACAAGAGCTTCGTGATGAACTATAATATGCAAGGGATGAATAAGACTATTCCCGAGCTCTTCGCAATGCTGAAAGCTGCGGAGGTAGAAATCAAGAAGGAGCATCAAGTGTTGATGGTCAACAAGACCACTAGTTTCAAGAAAAAGGGCAAAGGGAAGAAGAAGGGGAACTTCAAGAAGAACAGCAAGCAAGTTGCTGCTCGAGAGAAGAAACCCAAGTCTGGACCTAAGCCTAAAACTGAGTGCTTCTACTGCAAGCAGACTGGTCACTGGAAGCGGAACTGCCCCAAGTATTTGGCGGATAAGAAGGATGGCAAGGTGAACAAAGGTATATGTGATATACATGTTATTGATGTGTACCTTACTAATGCTCGCAGTAGCACCTGGGTATTTGATACTGGTTCTGTTGCTAATATTTGCAACTCGAAACAGGGACTACGGATTAAGCGAAGATTAGCTAAGGACGAGGTGACGATGCGCGTGGGAAACGGTTCCAAAGTCGATGTGATCGCGGTCGGCGCGCTACCTCTACATCTACCTTCAGGATTAATATTAGACCTAAATAATTGTTATTTGGTGCCAGCGTTAAGCATGAACATTATATCTGGATCTTGTTTGATGCGAGACGGTTATTCATTTAAAACAGAGAATAATGGTTGTTCTATTTATATGAGTAATATCTTTTATGGTCATGCACCCTTGAAGACTGGTCTATTCTTATTGAATCTCGATAGTAGTAACACAAATATTCATAATGTTGAAGCCAAAAGATGCAGAGTTGATAATGATAGTGCAACTTATTTGTGGCGCTGCCGTTTAGGTCATATCGGTGTAAAGCGCATGAAGAAACTCCATACTGATGGACTTTTGGAACCACTTCATTATGAATCACTTGGTACTTGCGAACCGTACCTCATGGGCAAGATGACTAAAACGCCGTTCTCCGGTACTATGGAGAGAGCAACAGATTTGTTGGAAATCATACATACAGATGTATGTGGTCCGATGAATATTGAGGCTCGTGACGGATATTGTTATTTTCTCACCTTCACAGATGACTTAAGCAGATATGAGTATATCTACTTAATGAAACATAAGTCTGAAACGTTTGAAAAGTTCAAAGAATTTCAGAGTGAAGTTGAAAATCATCGTAACAAGAAAATAAAGTTTCTACGATCTGATCGTGGAGGAGAATATTTGAGTTACGAGTTTGGTGTACATTTGAAACAATGCGGAATAGTTTCGCAACTCACGCCACCCGGAACACCACAGCGTAATGGTGTGTCCGAACGTCGTAATCGTACTTTACTAGATATGGTGCGATCTATGATGTCTCTTACTGATTTTTACCGCTATCGTTTTGGGGTTATGCTTTGGAGACGGTCGCATTCACGTTAAATAGGGCACCATCAAAATCCGTTGAGACGACGCCTTATGAATTATGGTTTGGCAAGAAACCAAAGTTGTCGTTTCTGAAAGTTTGGGGCTGCGATGCTTATGTGAAAAAGCTTCAACCTGATAAGCTCGAACCCAAATCGGAGAAATGTGTCTTCATAGGATATCCAAAGGATACTATTGGATACACCTTCTATCACAGATCCGAAGGCAAGACTTTTGTTGCTAAGTTCGGAAACTTTCTGGCGAAGGAGTTTCTCTCGAAAGAAGTGAGTGGGAGGAAAGTAGAACTTGACGAGGTAACTGTACCTGCTCCCTTATTGGAAAGTAGTGCATCACAGAAAACTGTTTCTGTGACACCTACACCAATTAGTGAGGAAGCTAATGATAATGATCATGAAACTTTAGAACAAGATACTACTGAAACTCGTAGATCAACCAGAGTGAGATCCGTGCCAGAGTGGTACGGTAATCCTGTTCTGTAAGTCATGCTACTAGATCATGATGAACCTACGAACTATGAAGAAGCGATGGTGAGCCCAGATTTCGCAAAATGGCTTGAAGCCATGAAATCTGAGATGGGATCCATGTATGAGAACAAAGTGTGGACTTTGGTTGACTTGCCCAATGATCGGCAAGCAATTGAGAATAAATGGATCTTCAAGAAGAAGACTGACGCCAACGGTAATATTACTATCTACAAAGCTCGACTTGGCGCAAAAGGGTATTGGCAAGTTCAAGGGATTGACTACGATGAGACCTTCTCACCCGTAGCGATGCTTAAGTCTGTCTGAATCATGTTAGCAATTGCCGCATTTTATGATTATGAAATTTGGCAGATGGATGTCAAAACTGCATTCCTGAATGGATTTCTGGAAGAAGAGTTGTATATGATGCAACCAGAAGGTTTTGTCGATCCAAAGGGAGCTAACAAAGTGTGCAAGCTCCAGCGATCCATTTATGGACTGGTGCAAGCCTCTCGGAGTTGGAATAAACGCTTTGATAGTGTGGTCAAAGCATTTGGTTTTATACAGACTTTCAGAGAAGCCTGTATTTACAAGAAAGTGAGCGGGAGCTCTGTAGCATTTCTGATATTATATGTGGATGACATATTACTGATTGGAAATGGTATAGAATTTCTGGATAGCATAAAGGGATACTTGAATAAGAGTTTTTCAATGAAAGACCTCGGTGAAGCTGCTTACATATTAGGCATTAAGATCTATAGAGATAGATCAAGACGCTTAATTGGACTTTCACAAAGCACATATCTTGACAAAGTTTTGAAGAAGTTCAAAATGGATCAAGCAAAGAAAGGGTTCTTGCCTGTGTTACAAGGTGTGAAGTTGAGTCAGACTCAATGCCCGACCACTGCAGAAGATAGAGAGAAAATGAAAGATGTTCCCTATACTTCAGCCATAGGCTCTATCATGTATGCAATGCTGTGTGCCAGACCTGATGTATGCCTTGCTATAAGTCTAGCAGGGAGGTACCAAAGTAATCCAGGAGTGGATCACTGGACAGCGGTCAAAAACATCCTGAAGTACCTTAAAAGGACTAAGGATATGTTTCTCGTATATGGAGGTGACAAAGAGCTCATCGTAAACGGTTACGTTGATGCAAGCTTTGACACTGATCCGGACGATTCTAAATCGCAAACCGGATACGTGTTTACATTAAGCGGTGGAGCTGTCAGTTGGTGCACTTCTAAACAAAGCGTCGTGGCGGGATCTACATGTGAAGCGGAGTACATAGCTGCTTCGGAAGCAGCAAACGAAGGAGTCTGGATGAAGGAGTTCATATCCGATCTAGGTGTCATACCTAGTGCATCAGGTCAAATGAAAATATTTTGTGACAATACTGGTGCAATTGCCTTGGCGAAGGAATCCAGATTTCACAAAAGAACCAAGCACACCAAAAGAAGCTTCAATTCCATCCGGGATCTAGTCCAGGTGGGAGACATAGAGATTTGCAAGATACATACGGATCTGAATGTAGCAGACCCATTGACTAAGCCTCTTCCACGAGCAAAACATGATCAGCACCAAGGGTCCATGGGTGTTAGAATCATTACAGTATTATCTAGATTATTGACTCTAGTGCAAGTGGGAGACTGAAGGAAATATGCCCTAGAGGCAATAAGAAAGTTATTATTTATTTCCTTATATCATGATAAAAGTTTATTATTCATGCTAGAATTGTATTAACCGGAAACATAATACATGTGTGAATACATAGACAAACAGAGTGTCACTAGTATGCCTCTACTTGACTAGCTCGTTAATCAAAGATGGTTATGTTTCCTAACCATGGACAAAGAGTTGTCATTTGATTAACGGGATCACATCATTAGTTGAATGATCTGATTGACATGACCCATTCCATTAGCTTAGCACCCGATCGTTTAGTATGTTGCTATTGCTTTCTTCATGACTTATACATGTTCCTATGACTATGAGATTATGCAACTCCCGTTTGCCGGAGGAACACTTTGTGTGCTACCAAACGTCACAACGTAACTGGGTGATTATAAAGGTGCTCTACAGGTGTCTCCAAAGGTACATGTTGGGTTGGCGTATTTCGAGATTAGGATTTGTCACTCCGATTGTCGGAGAGGTATCTCTGGGCCCTCTCGGTAATGCACATCACCAAAGCCTTGCAAGCATTGCAACTAATGAGTTAGTTGCGGGATGATGTATTATGGAACGAGTAAAGAGACTTGCCGGTAACGAGATTGAACTAGGTATGGGATACCGACGATCGAATCTCGGGCAAGTAACATACCGATGACAAAGGGAACAACGTATGTTGTTATGCGGTCTGACCGATAAAAGATCTTCGTAGAATATGTAGGAGCCAATATGAGCATCCAGGTTCCGTTATTGGTTATTGACCAGAGACGTGTCTCGGTCATGTCTACATTGTTCTCGAACCCGTAGGGTCCGCACGCTTAAGGTTACGATGACAGTTATATTATGAGTTTATGCATTTTGATGTACCGAAGTTTGTTCGGAGTCCCGGATGTGATCACGGACATGACGAGGAGTCTCAAAACGGTCGAGACATAAAGATTGATATATTGGAAGCCTATGTTTGGATATCGGAAGTGTTCCGGGTGAAATCGGGATTTTATCGGAGTACCGGGAGGTTACCGGAACCCCCGGGAGGTATATGGGCCTTAGTGGGCCTTAGTGGAAGAGAGGAGAGGTGGCCATAGATGGGCCGCGCGCCCCTTCCCCCCCCCCCTCCCTTGGTCCGAATAGGACAAGGGGAGAGGGGCCGTCCCCCCTTCCTCCTCTATCTCTCCTCTTTTCCCCCCTGGCGCGCCTCCTCTTGGCCGGCCAGCCCCCCTCCCTTTGAGCCTTTATATAGGAGGCAAGGGGCACCCCTAGAGACACAATTTGATCCACGTGATCATATTCTTAGCCGTGTGCGGTGCCCCCTTCCACCATAGTCCTCGATAATATTGTAGCGGTGCTTAGGCGAAGCCCTGCGACAGCAGAACATCAAGATCGTCACCACGCCGTCGTGCTGACGGAACTCTTCCCCGACACTTTGCTGGATCGGACTCCGGGGATCGTCATCGAGCTGAACGTGTGCTAGAACTCGGAGGTGCCGTAGTTTCGATGCTTGATCGGTCGGGCCGTGAAGACGTACGACTACATCAACCAAGTTAACGCTTCCATTGTCGATCTACAAGGGTACGTGGATCACACTCTCCCCCTCTTGTTGCTATGCATCACCATGATCTTGCGTGTGCGTAAGAAATTTTTTGAAATTACTACGAAACCCAACACCTACCCAATCGACAAACTCTCTTGAGGCCACCCAAATTTACCAAGTTAAAAGAGCGTTGTCGTTGAGGCCACCCCGAACCCTTAAAGCATTGTTGAGGCCACCACAAACGCTTGAAGCGTTGCCGAGGCCACCCCGAACCCTAGAGAAGCGTCGAGGCCAGGCCACTAATATGATTCCTTATTGTGCTTAGCTAGCTAGTTCTATGTTTGCCACTAATATATCCATCTGTCATGTTTGAATAATAATTGTCATGTTGTAAATATTTGCATAAACTATGGATCCGCACCCCCGAGATGAAGCAACAGAAGCGGTGTTGGGGAAGATAATCGCACACGGAAGTGATGCCGTCTTGTCGTTTCTCAACGACACATGCACCGATGGTCTGGAAAGACAGGATGAAGAAGCAGGCTACGACGATGATCAAACAATGGAGGAGGAAGGACACTGTGATGATGGCTCTGGTGACCGAATGGAGGGGGAAGGACACCGTGATGACGGCTCTGGTGACCGAATGGAGGGGCAAGGACACCGTGATGACGGCTCCGGTGACCGAACGGAGTCCGACCAGGTATATATATTAATTAATTAAGCATGTGCTAACTATAGCTAATTGATGCATTAATTGTTTTTGGTATGTACACATATTAACTCTCTTTTTTTTCCTTCTTTTCAAGCCCTCCGGATCGAGCAACACTTCGGTAACGAGACGAGGCCCGAAGAGAAAGTTGCGCGCGGATGAAAGGTACACGATCATCGAAATTGATCGCGCTGGCCAACCGATTGAACCCCTCCGGACCAAGCAAAAATTTAATGCTCAGTGCGGGGTTCTAGTTAGGGATATGATCCCGATCAGCATCGAGCAATGGTTGAAGCCTAAGGACAAAGACTCTCATGTGTCTTATGTCAGCGATAGGCAGAAAGCTGATCTTTGGACCGCGCTGCAGGAAAATTTCAGCTTCTTGCCAGAGGAGGATCCGAAGAATCCAGTTAAAAAGCCAATGATCAAGGCTTATGCTCTTAAGAAGATGGCTGAGCTATTCAGGAGGTGGAAGAATGAGCTGAAATCATCGTTTGTCGACCAAGACAAGACTCTAGAATTCATCGGCTGATTTGAGAAGATCAAAGATCAGTGGCCCGCATTTGTCACCAAAAAGAAATCTGAGAGAGCAGCGAAGATGTCAGCGACAAACAAGAAAAATGCTGCAAAGAAGAAGCATCACCATCGCACGGGGTCAGGTGGCTACCTGAAAGCCCGGCCGTTGTGGGACAAGGCTGAGAATGACCTCATTGATAAAGGGATCGAACCAGAGACGCGACACTGGCCAGACCGTTGTAGAACTTGGTTCTTCGGGGTTGGGGGAAAATTGGACCCTGTAACAGGGAAGTGCGTTTGGACCAACGAGCAGCTGAACACACCCATCGAGAAGCTTCAGGAGTATATCGAAAAGGCGCAGCAAGGGGCGTTCGTTCTGGACAGAGAGAACGACGAGCTCACTGAGGCCCTCAGAATCCTGAGCACCCCGGACGGACACGAGGCATGCCAGGCTCCCTTTCGTGGAAGGCTGGATTTTCCGACGCAGGCGGTTACAAACGCCGGGAGAGGAAGAAGAAAAAGGAGTTGACCCAACTACAGGCGCTGCACGCAAGGGTACAAGCGCTAGAGGAACGAGACGAGGCCCGCAGCACGCGACCTGCCGAACCTGCTACACCCGAAGCTACCCCGCCATCTCAGCAGAGAAGCAGTATGGCTTCCATGGAGCTGCTTCAGGAGCCTGTCTTCACGACTCCTGCTAGTTACCCCGTGGATGCTATCACGGCGTCTCAGAATTGCTACCTTATTACGAAGTGGATGGAACTGAAAGTCAAGGCGGCTGTTGGCTCTGTTGCACCTCCTGAACCTGGCGCAACTTTTCACTGCCGGCCGATTCCAAAAGAATATGCTAGGATGATGGTGGATGAAATCACAAAAGGATTTGAGGTCCTCCAGTGTGACCACCCTATGGGTGACGGGGAGACTCGGCTGGGTTCTTGTCTGAAGACTCCATGCCTATGGCGGAAGGAGCTCATCAACCTTCTGAACTGGACGCCTCTGCCTCCTCCTCCTCCTCCTCTGGCGAGTCAGGGAACTCCGCCTCCTCCTCCGACGAGTGATCAGGGCACTCAGCCTCCTTCTCTGACGCGTGGCGGCACTCCGCCTCCTTCTCCGCCTGCGCTGGCGCGCCCGAGTAGCCACCAGCCTCCTCCTCCGGCGCGTGGCGGCACTCCGCCTCCTTCTCCGCCTGCGCTGGCGTGCCCGAGCAGCCACCAGCCTCCTCCTTCTCTGCCTCGCCAGCAAGGGCGGAAGAGACCCGCCGCCGCCCCGGCTGCTCCGGCGCGTCGTAGTCCTTCTCCTCTGCCTCATAAGCAAGCACGAAATAAGACAGCGCAGCCGCTCCGTCTGCTCTGGTGTCTAGCAGTACAGCCAGAGGCGGGAGGCAATACAGATTCGGTCCACCTCTCAAGCCTCTAGAGAAGTTACCATACGAGAGGACCGTGGAATAAAACGTGAAGATCGTGGAAAAAGAAGTGAAGGACTTCTTTGAAGGGGTGAAAGCAAAGAGACATCCACCTCCGGAGGAGAAGGTAGACCGAGTGAAAGCAAAGCGCACTATCGATGCCCTGAGTTAACCACCAAAGTCTCCGCTGAAAAACAACTATGAGCGCATTACTGCAAAGGTATATATCAAAGCGAAGCGATCGGGAAATACTATCAGTGATCGAAGGTTAGCAGAACGATGAGTTGGGAAAAAATGGCCAGCTCGGCGAACAAGCGGACCAATCGTGCCCCCCACTCAAGGTGTCTAGCGATATCGTCGCTAATGATCGAGGGATGGTGCCCGGTTATAGCAATCTTGAAGATTACCCGCCCGACGATGTACATTATGATTTGTTGGAGGTGGAAGAACACGAATACCATTAAGGGAAGCCTCTTGTCAAAGATGAAAAATCTCTAACAACGATGATGCAAAGATTCCATGATTGGTACATGAAAACCTGCAGAGAGTCTGGGGGCACGGATACTTTGTATCTAAATGTTAAAGAGGAGCACGACCTCATTGGAATTGATTTGTTGACTGTTCCATTTGAGGAGTTCTTCCAGTGGTTCAATCAAAAGGCCCTCGATAAATTAACGGTCACTTGCTACTGTCTGTAAGTACTACTTCTGTCATTAAGTCTCTATATATAGCTCAGCTCTTTCATTGCATGTATATATGATTATCCTCACTATATTATGCAGATTGAAGATCGTCGAGTGCAGAAAAGCAGAAATGTATGATATTGGGTTCATTAACACAAATCTCATAGATCAATTTGAGGTTGAAAAGAACGCCGATGATGTTGAGGCCAACTTGCTCAAATCATTGATAATAAATCAAAACAAAGATAAAATACTCTTTCCTTACAACTTCGAGTGAGTGTTACTGTCTTGTGCATATTCGGTTTCCCTTATTACTCGAGCGAGGTTAAAATAATGTAATTGATGAGTTATGCATGCGTGCGCAGCTTCCACTATATTCTCCTGGAGATTAAGCTTGAGTAGGGACTAGTAACCGTCTTAGACTCGAGACGAAAATCTCCCGAGACCTATGCGGACATGACTACAATGCTCGAGAAGTAAGTTCAATCAATCATTATCGCACCATATCGGCAAATTTTTGTTCATTTCCTGATATCAAGTAATTGTTTTCTTTGTCTCGCAGGGTTTGGAAAGTATTCACCGCACAAGCTCCGGGACTGCCGAAGGAGCTGCGATGGACATGCCCGAAAGTAAGTAGTACTAGCTAGCTAGTTCCACGCATCTCGATCCCGTTGATTCTAGCTACTTTCATCAATGCCATTTATAATGCTTCATTATCAGTTTAATTGCCCTCTATTTCTTGTAAAGTGCTTGTGGCAGGAACAAGGGAATGATTACTGTGGATACTACGTGTGCGAGTTCATCTACAATGTGACTTGCAAAGATAAGCGGGGCTACTCTAAAAGACAATTTGATGTGCGTAAGCAATAATATTCACAATTTCATTTTATTACACCATCATTTCTATTGAGTTTCATTCATATATATGTATTAACCCCCTTCTTCAAATTAGAAGTGGGAGATGCGGAATGAACTCCTACCAGAAGATCGCATGAAAGCAATTCAAGAGGAATTAGCAGGATTCTTTCTTGACCACGTCATCAATAAAGCCGGAGAATACCATGTGGAACTTGATTTCACATGCTAGGGGATTGTAACAGATCTTACATATTGTATATGTATGCAGCCAGTAGCGTCAGATAGATAATACGAAAACTTGTTGTTCGACCAATCTCTCGGAGAAGGAGAGGTCGATCACTTCTCTCGGTATGCATGACAAACTTCTGTACTTAATGGTTTCCTTCATTTCTTACTAGCTAGCGTGTCGAGGGCCTCTCTATACGTATAGTACGTAGCATCGACTAAGCACGGAGATAAGAGAGGACACTTCTCTCTATTAATTAATTAGCTACCTAACACAATATATGAAACACCGTAATTAACCATACAAAACCCCCAAATCCACCCCCCTTTCAGAAAAAAAAACAAAAACTCTAGCCCCTGAACAGCTGACGCGTGGATGCCTATTGGTCCCGGTTGGTGCCACCAACCGGGACGAAAGGCTCTCCTGCCTGGGCTCGCCACAGCGGCCACGTGGAGGCCCATCTGTCCCGGTTCGTATAAGAACCGGAACTAAAGGCCAAGGGCATTGGTAATGACCATTTAGTCCCGGTTCCGCAACCGGTACAGATGGGCCTTATGACCATTTAGTCTTGGACAGGATTTTGCTCCCAAGATGCCCATTAATCATAATCCTGGAGGAGCTGGATTCCAGGAGCTCAGTGATCCATCTATGACCGAATCCCCTTGCCGCAAGTATTTGTCGAAGCACCTCCCAATTGACACTGTCGAAGGCCTTTTGAAAATCAAGATTCAAGACAAACATGGCCGCTTCCGTTTTTTTGCTTGTTCTACTAACTCAGCTGCCAACACATAATTCTCAAGAATGTTCCTGCCCGGGAGGAAGCCAGACTGTAGTGGGTGTACCAGACTCGGTATTTGTCTCTGAAGCCTCATAGCAAGTACCTTAGAAGCTAGCTTGGGTAGGATGTGCACGAAGGAAATGGGTCTGAAGTCTCTGATATCCGTGGGGTTTTCCTTTTTTGGGAGCAACACGATGTGTGCAGTGTTGATATTGCGAAGGGGGGAGTTGTGATCATATAATTCATGGAAGAATTGCATCAAGTCGTCCTTCAACGTACCCTGGAAGTGCTTGTAGAACTCATTAGTGTACCCGTCTGGTCCTGGGCTCCGATTGTTGGGGCTTTTTTGGATTACTGATGCGACTTCACCCCATGTGAAGGGATCTTCTAGTGTGTTAAGAGAAGCATGTTGATATAGTCTGGACAGATTAACAGTAGGAAGGCAGGGAGATTCCTTCCCAAAAATGCTAGTGAAAAAGTCTGTTGATATCCCAATCTTTTCCTCCTCCCCAAAGAATTCCACTCCGTCCTTTATTAACATCTTAATCTTGTTCTTCCCGTGGTGGCAGTTTGCTGCAGCATGGAAGAACTTTGTGTTCTCATCACCGAGGGTGCAGCCCCGTATCTTCGCCCGGCGTCTCCATATACTTGCTTGCCGGAGAATCAGCTGTCGTGCTTTCTCATTCGCATGCTTCCTCAGAGAAGACTCAAGGTGAGACAAGCTTCTCCTTTCTTCCACGGCATCCATGTACGCAACAACGTGTTTGTAGTTTTCCAATGTGAGATGCAAAGGTGTTTGGTTGCGTCCCCATTTCCTTAGGGCTACTCTGGTCCTTCTTAGCTTGAAACTAAGGAGCGATGTTGCCGTGGCGAATGGCCTGGAGTCCCTGCTCCAACTGTCATTGATCAGGTCTATAGTTTCCGGGAGCTGCAGCCAATAGTTCTCAAAGCGGAAAAGAGAGCTCCTGAGTGTATCCGTTGAGCATTCCGGACATATATGGACGTGATCTTAAGTTGTTGCTGTCAGGTCAGATGCGGTGGTGTTCAGAAAGCCCAGGTTCTAATCGGCGTTTGCCAGCACTTTATCTAGCTTTATCAGAGTTGGTTGTTCTCTTTTGTTCGACCAGGTGAAATATCTATTCGCCACCTCTATATTGTCAAGAGCTCTCTCTCTGATCCATGAATTAAACAGGTCCATCAGCACCCAGTTCTTCCTTCCCTGTGATTTTTCGTGTGCAAACCGGTACATGTTGAAGTCACCAAGCATGATCCATGGTCCCTGCACTTGCGCTGCAACTTGATCTATGACTGTGAAGAAATATGCTCGCTCATTCTCCTGGCACGGTGCGTAAACGGTAGACGGAGTGAAGCTGTCATTGTTGCTTCTGGACTGGAAGAGTGCAGTGATGCAAAATCTGTATCTGCTAATCTCAGTGGCCCTGAAAACATTCTCCTCCCAGGCAACCAGCAAGCCTCCTAAGGTTCCAGAAGCTGGCATGTGAATGAAAGACTTGTGGATGGAGGGGAGGAAAGAGGTTGCCTTCATCGCGTCGATCTCCTGCAGCTTGGTCTCCTACAAACAAAGGACATTTGATCAACTGGACAGGAGTGCATCCTTGACTAGCGTACACTTGTTAGTATCACCAAGCCCTCTAACGTTCCAACAAGCGATCCGCATTAAGTTATGTGTGTGGCTCCAGGCAGTAAAAGAAGATGAGCAACAAGATAAGCTAAGGACTGACATTTGATTAAGCATAGGCTCTGGCGAGCATACAAGGTTTGGCATGCGGAATAACAGGAAAGGGAAATATGAAACACAATCCAGATACAATGCCCATCGGGCTACAAACTAGGATGCAGAGCTACTAGAGTAAACGGACACCAAAAAGGAAAAGGAAACATGGAGGGGGAACGATCCTTGCAGTTCCAGTAGTCAACTGTCTGTCTAGCCATGGGTAGACCTGGAGGACTCAGATGAAGCAGGGGAGGATGGCCCTGCGCCCGCTGTGATGTCGCTGAAGTTCAGGTTGCAGCAACACGCAAGCAGCTTGGCCTTGCCCCTCGTGACCGGCCTTGGAGTGCTCTAGAGGGGTAGCTCGACGATCGAAGCCGCCGTCGGGTTCTTGCTCTTCTTCTTGCCTGTCGAGAAGCGGCCGCTCACCTCGCTCCCCGAAGGGCTAGCAGAGGCCTTGCGCTTGGATGCACGCTTGACAGGGTCCATGCGCACCCCATCATACAGCTACTGGATGGGTGAGCTGTGGCAGGGCAAGGCACGCGGGGCCGAATCCGCCACATCTGCCCCCCCCCCCCCCCCCCCGTCCGTTGCCGGCAGCATGGCGAGCGGCTGCGGCTCGGCGGGCGGCTTCTGCTCTGCGGACGGCTGTGTCGGCGCTTCCTCGACGAAGGGGCCGTCGGAGATGGTGATAGCCGCCGGTTGTAACAGCTGCATAGTCAGTGGGGTTGGCCTCCGGTCGGCGGCGAAGGGCTCAAGCTGTGGTGCTCTGCAGGAGCAGAATCTTGTGGCTATCTCGATAGGCAGGATAGCACAGGCGCCATCCTGCATATCAGTGCAGGCCATTGGAGAGAGGAATCCTGACGTGAGCATCCCAACAAAAGGGCCAGGCACTGGGCGGATGGGCCGCGTGCAGATGGGCCGTGCAGTAAGCACCTGGTGGGCCTGAATCCGGATCTGGGCTAGAGGTGACTTGGTGGCTGGGAAAGGAGGCTTGCCTGCCAATGATAGGAGAGGCCCAACATCTGGGATTAGAGAACTAGGGACGAACGGCTTTGGCGGGTGCTTGCACTCAATAGCTGGTAGGAGAGGTAGGGTGCAGGAACAGAATTCCCCTGATAAGGTTTTGGGCCAGAGCTTGAATAGGATGGACCGACAAGTGTGGTGCTCGATAGAGCCGACCGTGAGGTCAAAGCAGATGAAATGGCTCTGGTCACTTGCCGGACTGACAATCACCACCCCTGAGGTGGCCCGATAGTTGCTCATCTTGATGGAGAAAGTGAAGCTCAGCATGTCAGGGTCAAAGGCCACCTCAGCATGGGGTCATCTGACCTCGGTAGCTATGAGCTCGGGCTTGAGGCAAAGACGATCATCGTCCTCATGGGCTATCTCTTGGATGGTGGGGATGGCGAAGGTGTCGCACTTGCGAAGTCTAGGCTTGGCAACTAACTTGAGCATGGCGATGGAGTCACCAAAGGTAGCATAGCCCGGGTACTGGAAAGCGCAGAATGCTCGGTCGGCCATGCTCTCATGGACCACTCGTGTGGCGCGTGGGTTTGCATGCCCACGTCGCAGGCCACGAGTTGGAGCATGGTCACCATTTTCAGGGGGGAGGTTATGGTTAGGGTTTGGTGGGGAGGAGGGGGCGCCTAGCGTGCGTGCCACGTCCCAGACTTCATTGATGAGGACGTCGGCGTAGATGCCGATGCCGTCTATGCGGTGGAAGGCAAGGTGGTGGGGGATGTGCTGCAGGGCTTCTACTTTGGCGAGGACAAGGATGCATGAGAAGTCGTTCCCATGGAGGCATGCGTGCCCCAGCCCTATCAGGCTGGCGAAGCCGGCAATACTAGCCATCACTCCACGGCGATCCTAGAGCTCCAGAGGCAACTTCTCGAGGGATAGACTGACAATGTGGCGGAAGGCGAAGGAAAAGGCATTGTCTCCTGCATTGTGCGGCAGGATGTCGATGCTACGAGTGCCGGTCTCGATAGGACTCGCTCGCATGGCCGCAGCCTGCTCCTCCTCCCTAAGGAAAACTGCGTAAACAGTGCCTACAGCGCTCCCAGCATAGCGGACGACCGTGATGCCGAGCCGCTCCCTGAAGATGCGCTTGAGCCAGGGGAGGAAGCCAGGCATCAAGGGGGGGTGACGTTGACGAGGCAGCCAAGTGGATTTTGGTCAGGAAGTAGAGGGTAGTGAACGTCAAGGGAGATTGGACGACCTCGGATGACATGCTCCATGGGGGAAGGAGGTGCAGGAAGCAGGCGCGGGAGGGGGGGCTAGGGGCGTGCAGGAGGACGGGATGACTAGCGCGTTGTTGGAGAAGGGCGCCCGCTCCGTACCGCTATAAGTAGTCACGGAAGCAGAAGGTGGAGGAGCGGAACGGTGTGATGGATTGCATTGGGAGGAGATATGGCCCACCTGACGACAAGACCAGCACACTACAGGGTCACGGCAATCCTTTCTGCGGTGATCGAGCGACAAGCATCGAAAACATCTACGATGCAAATCTTTAGGCTTTGAAAGGCCCTTTACTACATTGGGCGCAATGCGACGTGCAGAGATCGCCTGATTCCGAGGAGGCAGGTTTGACAGCAGGGCGTGTAGGTAGGAATTATGAAGGAGAACAGGTGTGCCATTAGGTTGGTTCTCGCGTCCAGCGTCAGCAGATCCCCGACTAAGCGGATGTAATCTCTCCGCGTGCTGGAGGGGGGAGCGATCGGATTGGCGTGCATGCGCGGCTGTCAGCGGGTCCAAGGGGTTGGCAGGATTACGTCCGTGTTGAGCATGCAGCCATGCAGGCTCCACTACAGCGTGCCGCGGGAAAACCGGAATAGAGGGTTCCGGCTCATCGCCCGACGAGGCAGGAGAACGTTGCATGGTGCATGGGTGGGGGCCAAGCAGCGATGGGAGGGGCGGCCGTGCACGACTAGGAAGAATGCTGCATGACGGTCCCTGGCAGCCAAAGGACGGTCCGTACGTTGCGGAGAAGGACATGTCAAACGCTCCGCATCGCCAGACTCGCCTACGAACGATCTCCCATGCAATGCTGGCATGCGCCACTTGAAATTCAAACAGACCAACGGTCAACGGCCGCACCCGAAAGCCGGCCGGATCACCGCCGAACCAGTGGTGCAGCAGATGAGCGACGAACGCCGGTGTGCAGAAAACCCCAACAGTCA
This sequence comes from Triticum urartu, assembly GCF_056163025.1. Taxonomy (NCBI): domain Eukaryota; kingdom Viridiplantae; phylum Streptophyta; class Magnoliopsida; order Poales; family Poaceae; genus Triticum; species Triticum urartu. The sequence goes on from NC_141879.1 coordinate 685,489,519, forward strand.
ACACCTCAGCCAGAAGAATGGTGGCCCGCCGGGGTCCGGCGATCACCGAGACGGTGATGCAGCCATATCGTTCGAGCATGCACCTTTCAAACCTGACCCCCTCTTCGTCAGGCGGCTCCATGACGCTCGCACAGCGAGCACCGGTGCGCCCAAGGCAGCAGAGGAGTTAGAGAACTGGAGCAAGGATCGGACAGAGAGAGGATCAAGAACCCTAAGATGCGTTCGACACTCGGGCAAAGATGAACAGACCTAGCTAATGCAAAGACGAACAGACCCTAACTAATGCAAGCAAGCAGAGCCACACCCGGAAGGGAAGCTAACGAGGAAAAAACATAAGCCAGCGAGGAGCAGAGATGCAAGAGCCCTAAACCCTAACAAGAGCAAGCCAGGAGAAACAGTACTGCGGATCAGGTGAGCGGACCGTAGCTTTGCAAGGGCTTGGCGAGGTAGACAAGATGCAGCGTCAAGACAAGGAGCAAACCTGGCCGCCTCTCGGGTCATCAACTGTACCTGGGAGAGCCAAGGAGAGGCAGATTAGGCCGCGACGAAGAGTGTAAGGCACGCACTCTTCCTCAGATTATGGTGGACGCAGCGGCCGGAGCGGCCAGCGGCGGGAGTGGGTGGGCGCCGTAGCCGGAGCGGCCTGCGGTGAGGGAGGCTAGGGCGAGGGACCTTGGGGTAAATTCGCTCTTCGAAGTGCCTGCCCCACCGTACTCCTTTGGTCGACAAACCGTTTCCCAATGTACCTTGCACTTGGCCCCGATCGTCTTGTTCGAGCTTGACCAACGGAAAGCCCTCTTGATCTTGTTTAGGTTATCCAGAGAGCTAAGGGGGACAATAAGTGGTGTCATGGAACCATTTGGGAGGAGATGACCGACTTCACGAGGGCTGTGCGCCCAATAGTAGTGATATTTTGACCCTTCCAAGTGACCAATTTACCTGTTGTCTTGTCCTCGAGACACTGTTAATCCACCTTGTTGAGTTGCCATCTGAGAGATCTAGAAGGGTTTGACATGTGAGGAATCAAGAGTTTCTGGTGTTAGAAAGGCACGATTATTTTTCTGTCTTTCATAAACAAAGTAGTATCTCACGTCAAGAAAAAGGTATCCAAGACGACAGAGCAATAAACCTTGCAAGTAAACTCACGTATTATGGTGTAGCAGAAGCGCGCAGGGACATAGGGCATGCATGCACCGGCAGCTAGCACATCACGGCGCGAGGCACGAGATGCCCCCCTCACTCCCCGGCACGATCGAATGGAAGGGAAGCGTGCGGCGCCATTTTTAGCATGTGCATTCAGCTGGTCACGTACGTACGTAACCACGCCAGACCGCATTCAAGCTCGCCTGCAATATTTTTAATGGTCGCCACGCTGCCGTGTCCGGTGAGACGGAGGGGGACACACCACGCGCCTGTTGCATACCGTATGCATGTGTGGAATTTTGCGATATATATTATGATCGATGTACTGCGATATACTCTCTTCATCCTAAAATAAGTGTCGCTAATTTAATACAAAGGTGTACTAAATCGGGCGACACTAATTTTGGAATGAAAGTAGATTTCTAGTCAGATGTGCAGGTCAGGAAAGATTACATCGGCAGAAAGAGAGAAACGAAACTGGAGCTTCTGGGTTTCAGTGTCACTTTTTCCATCACCTCGTTAAGATGTACTGTCTGCCTTGCAGTCAAGATGGAACTTCTTATCATAACACAAAGCAGCTAGCAAGGCTATCTTTCTGTCTCTAGATCTCCTCTCTGCCGATCTCTGCAAAGACCTGCTTGGTCACATGCATGCATGGCCATTGCTACGCTTTAATTTACCTTGTGGACTTCTTTTTTTTTATGCTGCGAGGTTAATCACAGTGAGGTTAATGGTGACGTAACGAGACAAACAAGTTAGCTCTACGCCTTAACTACATTGGACCAGTAGTAACCGATAGCTATCTACAAAGACAACAGGGACAGAAGTGTGGTGTCCGCTGTCAGCCTAGCGAAATGATGGAGGAACCAAAAACAATCAAGTAATGAATGAATGCAGATGAGTACGAGTACCCAGGAGTACAATCGAAATTCAAAGTACATTTCCCTCCAATTTTTTGACGTTTCCGGTGGCATTTTTTGCATGAAGAGCAAAAAAGTTAGATGGCCTACCTGAATGAATAATCAGCCCATGATCTGCCATAAAGTACATTTCCCTCCAATTTTTTGACGTTTCCCTTGGCGTTTTTGCCTGAAGAGCAAGCTTAGATGGCCTCCTTGAATGAATAATCGGCCTATGCATCTGCCATAGATGAGATGCTTCTGTGGGTCAGGTGCCCATAAGTTTCCTCTCGTCATCGCAGCCTGAGGAGAGGGACCAAATCAGGGGGTGTTTGTTTCCAGGGACTTTTTTGTGTAGAGACTAGAAAGACTTTTTTACCAAACGGAAGGGACTTTTTAGAGACTAAACTAGGCATTTGGGACTAAATGAAGAAGACTCTCAAGGAGAGTTTTTTTGGGACTTTTCCAACAATGCCCCTCCATGCACCCATTGGCCCGCCACCCCGTGATGTTATTTAATTGTTATTTTTTTATATACTAGGGGTAACATGGTCATTTAATAACCTCTAGGAAAGGACTGGAAACTTTTTAGTCTCTGAAAACAAACAGAAAGAGACTTTTTAGGGACTAGAGACTTTTTAGTTGGGACTAGAAAAAGTCCTAGGACTAGAGAACCAAACACCACCTCAGTATCCACAGGGCAACCACTGTTGCTGGCTATAGTGGACAGGATTGCCAACTAATCTTCATTTCTTTCGTCCTTGCCATTGATCGTCATGTACTGTGGACCACCCTACAGAGACCTCCTGCTGCCCAGATTCATACGGGTTTATAGTCTGCGTTGTTTTGCGAGTAATTTGGTGGTTGAATTATATGCTCTGGTTAAATCGCGGTGTCATTACACTTATTTTGGGTTTCTAGCTACGTGACTGATATAGTTTTTCTTAGTAAATTTTGGTTTATCATCTCGTTTGACATTTTTACAATAATTATCATATTTATGAATTTTCACCATCTTACCCCACTTAGCGAAACTTGTGCCACATTTTTCCATTTTTTTAAAAAAAGGCATGTTCTGTCAAGTTGGTCCTACCTATAAAACCACATGGGGTGCACGCGATTTAGACAAATTTACTTCCGCAGTTGGTTTCTCCACACACTCGTTTTACGGGAAAGAAGTAAAATAAAAATAATTGACAGGAAACCAGTAAATATGTTCAAGGAGCTATATACCCGTAAAAAGGGGGCTATCTTGGGTGCAGATGAATATCGGTCGCTTTTTGTGTCCACAATCGAAATGCTACTGCACATTTTCTTTTGCAATTGCAACAATTGACGACTTAAAAAAATACAGGTCAATAAACACTAAAAACAATCAAAAATCTCAAAAATAAAAGAGACTACAACATTGGACAAAAAGTGGTTGAAACTTTAAAATATTCAAATCCCCGTATATACATGGACCACGGCTACCTGAAACTTGTCTGGTGATCCCTGCCATTGCCAACCACCCATCGCGTACATATACATGGAAATCGTACGTGGTTAAATGAGGAGTACGTACACACTGTGGCTCAATTATACCTCCACCCTACGCATGGGGATCGTACGTACACACTGTGGCTCCATTATACCTCCACCCTACGCCATGCATGGGGCTGGCCGCTCCCATTGACCTGAAAGGTGATATAGTACTGTAGTACATTTCATTTCACGTACTACGTTCTATGGTAGGTTGTACACGGTACATTCCAGTATGACAGCACGTACAGTCAAATGTGCACAGTTCTGCTGGTCAGGTAATTAATTTCAGAGCTTCAGATGTACCATGATTAGTTAAGTCTCTTCATCCGTCGACACATAGTCGCAGCAAATTAATTAACCTGAATTTCAGATGGACAGTCCGTCATACTGGGTGACCTATCGGCGTACGTACGCGAGTCCAAATCGACCACTTCTGCTCGCTAGAGAAATTTATCGATTTCTACCAAACTAAACCTCTCCTGGGAACAAACAAGAGTACAAGACGATACATCAAAAAAAGAACAAGAGTACAAGACGAAATGCTGAAATTTGTATGTACTCCGGTAAAGTAAAACATGCGATATCTATGTCTCCACTAGAACAGATAACATATCTTATTTGACCTGTAAAAAAAGGAAGATGAGAAAAGAAACGGCAAGCAGGATTAAAATAGTACTCTAGCTACGTAGATAAGCAATAATGTTATCACTGAATCGCACTGCAACTAGCTAGTACTGTAGATAATTTATCTGAAGTCATCTTTACTCAAAGCGCCCAAGCCCAATGGCACCCATGTCGCCGTGCCTCTCGCCTAAAATCCACTACTCCAGCACCGTAACAGCGTACGTACGTGCTATGATTTGAAAAAGAAAACAAGCTGATCGATCAGGACCACTCACATTACTACTACTACCATGCATGAATCTCTACGTGTTCCCGCCATAAAATAAGCTCGACATGATCCAGATCCGTACTAAAGGGTAAAGGCCAAGTGGTAGTTGTAGACAAATGTTTAAGTATTTGTGTACGATATGATGCAGGTTTGCCTGTATGCTTTCGTTTCTTTATGTTTTCATGAGCAGTTGCGAGGACCCCAAGCCCCAGCGTGGTATGAAGCAGTATGAAGGGATATCATACACCGCCACATGCTACGTACGGGTACGCGGCTGGTGGTCGATCTACTCTAGCCAAATTCTACTGCTTCTTCCACCGTCGATCTTCTTCCCAGTTCCCCTCGCTTCCTTTCGCGTGAAGAAAGAGCTATCTTTTTTGCTAAGAAACATTCATATCTATTATAAAATTATTAAAGGTCCATCAGAAGCACATAGCTCCTTAAAAATAATAAAAATTATATCAAGGTCTCTAGACCACCGAAACGACCACTATCACCATCAGAAAGAGCCGCTGACGTGCGGCTGTCGTCGCTCCCTTACCGGAGCCAGTTTGACCTTATCAATGACAACTTGGATGTCTTCGTGCACATGCCTAAGGACCAGCGCCCCAAACCGCGGTCTTCGCCGTTGAACCCTTGAATAGATCTGAACCAACTACCACCAAATCCTGCCGTCACGCACACACACAAGAAACTCTAACATCGCCGCCCTAAAGGGATGGCAGGAATCTACGCCGGAGTTTCGTCTGTTACGTCCATGGACGAACTCGAGGAGGATCAAAATCCGAAAGACAAACGCGAAGAAGAAGCGTCGCCATCCGTCTGGGTGCCGCATCCGTGAGGACTACAAATCGTAACCTAAACTACTAGACGTAGCGAAGGCAACGGGATTCCCCTCCCCACCATCAACCGCTGGAGCGGCAATCAGAGGGGAGGAAAATCTACGGGCTAAACCTAGAGGGTGCAGCAAGCACCGTTAAGGCTGGTGCCATATCTTTTCAATCAAAATCAAAATTTGTCCCCAAGATGCAACAACATTAGGTTGTCGACATCGTCATGCAAAGTCATCTCCTGAATATCGGAATCATCCGATGAAGACCACGACGATGACGACGAACTCCAAGCATCCATCTAAAAAAATTAATGCACGCCTATGATTTTTCCTAAATCTCGATAGTTAAAATTGAAACAACAAATCGCTGGGCATTGAACTTACCTTCCCCCGATGCAATTCCACCAGCCGGAATCAAGTGAGCCGCCCCTTTCTTCTCCTACACAGGCGCACACACGGCTGTCCCTCGGGCGATTCCGAGGTTCACCGGCGTCTGAACCAACCTGATCTGCCCGCTACAAGGTCGCGCGACAAGCTACGAGGTAGATCCATGGCGCGGGTGACGGCCGCTCGCCTGTTGGAAAAAATGGGCACCCCCGGCCTTCAAGCTTGGCGGAGAAGGGCTGGTGGGGGCGGTGGAGCTACTGGATGACGCGGGGTGGCCCGGGGCAGCAAGAGATGGCGGGGAGATGCGGCGGCGATGACGGGGAAGGACGCTCGAGCTGAAACTTAACGCCAAGATGAGGGAGAGATAGGGGAACCGGCAAAAGGAGGGAGGTTAACCGTAGATATGGCGGAATCGGCCCAGACTTTGCAGGACCCTGGAAAAAAATTAGTGGACGGGTGATTTTACAGGATCTGTCCCTGTCGGAAAATATGGCCCCGTCCGCTATATCGATGGTTATTTTAGCAGACAGTCTGTTTTGCTTGATCTGCTAGACATGCTCTAAGACGGGGTTTTCACATATGTTTCTTGTTATCTAAAGAAATACAAAAAATTATGTTATGTAATGGATTATCTACTACCGCTGCCTCTACCAATTAATGTTTCCATGCTCCAAAATGTCTATATCATTCAGTAAATTAGAAAATGTGTGACTAATAGAAGACCTCTCGTCTGGAACAGAAGAAAATGGATGACATTTTTCGATAATCTAAGCTCAACAATAATTGTAGTCACTTTTTTTGACAATTTAACTATAGTGACTACAGTACCATTGTATCCAGACCCAATTATTTTGTCCATGCATGTATCTCCGACTCTTTCTGCTCTTAACTCTCCTAAAATAACCCCCCGCAAAAAAAAACTCTCCTAAAATAACCACACATAAATCCTGATTAACAATCACAACTCCGGATACGGTCTACTTGTAGTAACAAATTAACCTATCGCTAATCAGTGTCGTTAAGGTTAACGACGGTATCCGGTGGCGAGCCGTATGCTCCAAGCAGCAACCGTCCATGGCATCGGATACCTTCTTCTTCCCGACCTATCGGCCCCCAACTTATATAAAATTCAGAGCCCGACTCCTGCTCTGCTGCTTTCATATGTTTGTTCCGTCTCGCCTTTGGATCATTGCAAGCACGATCCTCAAGGATGATTGCTGCACCCTGCAGCAACCCCATTTAACTATATCGCCTGATATCCTACTATGTCTCTGTATTTGTTTTCCTTCTTTGAGAATTCAGATCTATTAGACAGCCTAGATCTAGAACATGGGGAGCATCATTAGCCTCAAGCTTTGTTTAGCGGCACTCTCCCTGCTTTAACCCGGACGGACACTCCCTATAGGATTAGGATCTGCATAATTCCTCTGTCGTCGGATAAATTGCTACGTGGAGGACGGCTCGAGATCCGAGGCTAACGTGGTGTACGTACGAGAGGAACCAGCCGAGATAAAAACTCCTACATATCTAGAAAGTGGATTTTGTGATGCATCAACCGGACGGAAACCCACTAATTCGGCAGGCCATTCAGTCACAGCTCACTGAGAAGTGCCAAAACATCACTGGGACTCAAGTAGCCGGGAAATTTTAAATTGAACAGAAATGCCTAGAGGTCGATCAAGTCGCTACCAGGCATTAGTGGGTCGGTCAACCACCAAAGCTAATTTATCCTGGAAAGGTCATTTCCAGGAAATTGATACCATCTTTCCCAGCTTGATTTGCAATTGACCTACTGAACCAGTCACGTCAAGGGACAACGTGCTCCCTCTGTACCGAAGATAATCCTATATTTTTTTCTATAAAATAGATCGATCCCTGTCACGACCAACCCATGGCCATATGACAATGACTTCGCTGCGGGCTCGTGCGTGTAAAGATACGTGAAATGGGCACCAAAGAGTACGCTGAAGTAGCAACGAAATGTAAGGTACGCTCGGTATCTTCTCGGTTTGTCGGGTACCAAGGTCGATCGTCGATGCGTACGTACGTTGCCATGATCGATCGACCTGCGGAATATAATCTTCCGAGTTACTTGTGCCAGAAGAACCACAATGGTCGTCGTCATGGCCTCTTTGGCCGTGCCTGCCTTGCACTGCACATGCTCCGCGGCACGTAGTGCATGCGGTCACTGCCACCGCGCGTACGTCGTACGTAGGGTCCGTTTGGTTGCCTTCCTGAGCATTTGACAGCATGCCTGGCCTGAAAAAGCTTGCTGTCGTCATTAGCCTGGGTCAATCCAGGCACCACCATTAGCCTGAGGCCAGGCCACCGGTTTCACAAGCCTGGTGGGTGCCTGGCGATGGATTAGTGTTTCTGCTGGGCCAGTGGGCTCCACAGTTGTATCTATTGTTGGTCTTATAAAATATTTTCTAATGCTTTTCCAGGCCAGGGCATCAACCAAACGTCATTCGCTCAGGCCAGCCTGACCAGGCACACAACACAGGTGCTTTCAAGCCCGTTCCAGGCATTGACCTTTTCCAGGCACTGCGGCCAGGACTCAAACCAAACACGCTTGTAGCCTCGGACTCTCGGTGCGTGGTCGCTGGCTCGTTGGCGTCCAAACTTCGAAGTACTACATCACTGTGCTGCATGGCCCATGGGCATGGCGTAAGTGCAGCGAGGACTCAGAAAGAAACGGCAATGCGGACGACGACTGCGGCGCCGAATGCTCTTCGTCTTCCTACGGCTACGTCGCGGCCTCGTCAGCGCAGGTTGGTGGATCCGAGCCATGGCAGCGGCACATCACATTCACATGGCGAATGGAGGGGCCCGGCCCTACGAGCGATCCGGCTGTCCGTCGGATGCTTGGCATGGCGAATGGACGTGTGTCACATATCCAGGATGCGCGTACGTGTGGGTGGCGTCGGTCGGTGTCACCTATGCACTGCTCGGATTCCTACGAGTTTGGAGTGTCCGGCCGGTTCAGTCTACACGCGAGTTGGATTGGCGATGAAGGCCCTGTCGTTACTTTGTTGAAAGCGCTGTCATGGAGTTAGAGCATCTACAATCAAACTTTATAAATTCGGCCCCTCAAACGTCCGCGGACGCGCACAGACCAGGCACGCCTCAAATTAACCATTTTATATCCGCCTCTCTCATATTTTATCCCCTAAATTCATACAAAGCGTGCAAAAAAAGAATCCTACGTGCAACATCTACGTACTACCCTAGCTAGTTACCCTTCATCGACGGAGATGTCCACAACGACGGTGCCGGGCGCCAGTTGAACGGGCGGGAAGGAGGGCCCCGGCTCATCCCCCTTCTGCTCGACCTCATCCATGTAGGCGAACATCTCCGCCTCCTCCGTGGCCTCTTGCGCCTCCATCTCCTGCCGGCGACGGCGTCTTGCATCCGCAGCCGACTCTGACTGGAGGGAATTGAGGATGGCATACTGCTCCGCCTGCAGATCCCCGTTGCCAGTGTCCCCCACAGCCTCCTCCTTCGGCTCACCCCCTCCTACTCAAATTTCTCCTCCTCCTCCTCCTCCTCCTTCGGATCCACTGCATCCGGAGCCGGCAATGCACTACGCGGGCCGCTGGAGCTGCGCCACGCGGCGCCACCTGTCCGACGGAGGAGACGAGTTTTGGACCGCCGGGTTTGAGGGTGTTTCTGGCTGGGACCCCTTCGTCAGTCCGACGTGGCAGGCGCGCCCGGGCGCCCCCATATCTGCCCCATATTTGGACTGGATATGTGGGTGCCGGTCAGCCCGTGCGTTTGAGGCCCGTTTAAGGCGTCCGTTTGTGGCCAAAAAAAATCACTGGTAAGTGACCGGGCGGCCCATTCAAACGTATGAGGCGGGTTTGAGAGGTCCGGATATAGATGCTTGGCCTCCTGATGGGAGCATCGGGTGCGTGGTTGGTCGGATGCCAACAATGGTGTGGTTAGTATGGTGTGGGTGGGCATGCTTCCGTCTGCATCTAGCTGCTTGGCCAACGGGGATGGGTAGCAGGAGCACTCTCCACATATGAGGAGCATCAGACGAGCCATGCTAGTCATCCTCGTAGGATCGGGGCGGCATATGTTCACCTCTTTCAGACATGTGTTCCTCTCCGGTGTTGACGAGGTTGGCCAATATGCTGGTGGCAGACTGGACTGATGTGATGGTGCAAGGTGCACTTTGGCAATGGCAACACTCGAGTGCCTGGCCGGGTGGGTTGTCTGTTGTCGGCCTTACCGATGTTTCATATGTCGTGTGGTGTTTTAGGCATAGTTTAGCTAGGTACGGCTTGTCGTTCTTCAGGTTTTCGCCGTTTCCCTTTAATAAACTGAGTAGCCTCTCTTCCTTTCTTTTCTGTTTTGCATGGTCCTTTTGCTGACTTTCCTCCTCTTGGGGGTGTTATTGTGATACCCTTTTCAATCAATGAATTTGGGAGTTCTACTATCAACATTAAAAAAAGGTCTACACACTATTGGTGAAACTTTAGTCCGAATCGGAAGAATTTCGTGTTGGGGCTACTAAAGCAGCACATAAAGCGAGGGACAAAGGTTGGCCATCGTGCACTCGTTAACACATATATACTTTTTATTTAACATTGAAAAAAAAGGTTGTTGGGGAATTTTGTATATAAACATTCAAAATATTCATAGGTTCTTTTAACTATATAAATGAAATCTATTAAAAAAATGCCCATCTCATATTTTAAAAATGTTCACCATGTATTGAAATATTATTCATATGATTCACAAATGTTCATGTCTTTCAAAATAGTTGTTCATGTGCACTATAATATAGTTGGTCTTGATGATCTTGTCTTGAATTCTTTGTCCTGTAGCTGTGCTTGAGTCTTCTTTACTGCAATGATGGGCACTCGATGGGCTTCAGTGTTGCTTGTTGACGATCGTCGGGGAAAGGTGCTAGGGAGAAGGGATGGTGAGTACATGGCACTTGCAAGTACCCTTGCCCTTCGTAGCAACCTCCCCCATTATCTCAGTCTTCTTGGTGAACTTCATTGATTTTCCAAATATTTAAGATGGAGAAACCTTGATGGAAGGAAGGAGCATGGTTGATGTGGGGATGCCCGCAATTTCTCAACCTCCGGGTGTTTTTATTTTATTTTTCTGAACGTCCCTCCATTTTTCTGATTTTTTTGATGCGAAGAATCAATTTTCTAGAGTTTTTGATGAATTTCTAAATTTCAGGCAATTTTTGGAATTTTATAGGCAATTTTGAGGGTGTCTAGGATATTCCTGTAAATTTCCAATGATACAGCAACTATCTTAAATTTGGGGGTCTTTTTGCAAAAGTTCAAATTATGTAAAAAGAAAATAATAGTTTGAAGAAAAAATGCACCTATATCGAGTTTGACCCGTTTGTGGGTCATTGATGAGCCCCATGGGTGGCAGGGCCAGCCCATTTCCAGTCGCATTAGAACGGTATGTGGGGTCCAATAGCGGGGAAAGTGCCACACGACATGATCGACGGCCCCATGTAATCTCCTTCCTTCCATGGATAATTTGCGGTGGAATTGACAATGCTTGTGGGGCATATTTCTTAGCTTGGAGACCCAATGGAGGATAAGTATGGTGTGAAGAATCTGTTGCGAGGTGTCTCCAACAATTTCATCCATTTTGCTTCATCAATTGCGCAATTTGTTGTCGTCAACAAGAGGGCCATAGAGAAGGCCATTGAATCACCAAAGGTGTATGAGGACCTCCTCAAGGGGCTAGAGATGAGAGGTGTGAAAGAGCAACTTATCATGACAAGAGGACAAGACACGTCGCTAGGACGAGGTCATACTCGTGGCCGTGGACACTGTGAAGGTTGCAGAGATAAAATTGAGGTACAAAGGTACATTTGTGATGAAATTTTTAGTTATGCTTAAGAGTGTCCTGAGAAAAACAAAACAATCCTCGGTAAGGTTCATTGCCAGTTAGGAAGTGCTGCAGCAAGCAAGTAGTTTAGAAGCAAAGTTGGAGTTTGCACTCACTGTTCCTATCTAGCAAAGTTGGAGTATGCAAGGAAGAATGCTAGGCACAACTTGTGCATCATTAAAAAATTCATTGTGCTTAGTTGATTCGGGAAAGCCTATAAATAGGCATGTATATATCCCTATCATATCATCTGTAAGATAAGCTTGCCGTGCATCAATAATAGAAAAGGTTTTGTCCGTTTGAGACAACGAGTGTAACGCACGGATAATCGTGCTACAGTAATCCAACGCTAATCATGCTACGTCACCACGGTTACTGTTGCTAACCTATCGCTAGTTCAAAATCGATTCAAATTCAAATTTAAAATAAGATTAAATAATAAAAAAATTAAAAAATTAAAACAAAAATGTTCGGTGTGTGCAAATATATGCCTAGGAATATATGGTGTAGTAAACACATTTTTATAAAAGACCTAAATAATTTAAAATGGTTAAAACAGAAAAGTAAATAAAAAAGAAAATACAAAAGAAAAAAAACTAAACTAAAGAAAAGGCCCCCTGGCCAACTGGGCCAGAAGGCCCAGCTGGTTGACCCATTAGGCCCAGCCGGCCACTCCCCCCACTTCTCCTTATCTACTTCCTCCACCCACTCCACCGACACCCCCCCCCACACTCCCCCCCGCAAAATATCTCCCCCCTCCCTCTCCCCCGATTGGATCGGGATCGAGAGGAGGAGGTCGCCTCGACGCCCGACGCCGCCCCGCGCCCGGAGCTCGTCCTCGCCGGACCTTCCCGCCGGCCTGCTTCTTCTCCGGTGATTCATCGTCCCCGTCGACCACCCCGACCCCACTGCCCCGTCCTTATTCACCCATGTGACCGCCGCCCCCCTCCTCCCTCTCTGCCCCGCGCCCGCATGGCCACTCACCGGCCCGACCGCGCCACCCCGTCACCCCCTGCAGCCTGCGCTGCCGCTCGACTCGCGCATGCGCTCGCGCCGCGCTCGCCTCCCGCACACGCGCTCGCACCGCACCTCGCGCCCGCACTTGCCCTGTAGCCCCGCCACACCTCCCTGCTCCGCCACTCACCGCACTAGCTCCTCCATGCTATTGCTGCCCCGCCATGTGCGCGCGCACGACGCCGCCCCTGCCTACGACTACTACGTCCGCGGCCACCGCTGCCTCCCCGCTGCTCCCTCGCGCCACTGCTGCCTGTCGCCCCCTGCGCCGCTTGAGCTCTCACGCGCCTTGACCGTGCTGCGGCCCCGGACCCTCGCCCCCGCACGCGCCCATGGCCGCGCGTGGCCGCCGCTGCCTGTCCCTTGCCACGGCTCTGCTCCGGCCAAGCCGCCGCACGCCGCCACTCGTCGCGCGTCCGCCGGCGCCCTGCCGCCCCTGCACCGCCTCCGGCCTCCTCCGGCGACCGCCCACTTCGCTACGGCCCCGCCCCGCCGTGGCCTCGTCGGCACCCGCGCCTGCAAACTGCACCGAGCCTCCCCGCCCCGGCGATCTGGGCGAACGCCCAGTCGGGCGCCGCAACGCCCTACCCGCCCCGTAGCGCCCGTAACCCGCTACGGCCCCTTAGCTCATGACAGAGGGGCCCCACGGCCCCAGAACGTTTTTTTAAAGGGATTAAAAAATATATTATAATAATAAATATAATTAATTAACTTAATTAATTAATTCAAGAATTAATTAAACTAATTAATCCTGATTAGATTAACCTAATCAATTAACTAAACCCTACTTAACCTAACAGTGTATAACAGGTGGGTCCCACTGGACCTACGCGTCAGTTTGACCTAGTCAACCCCTGTTGACTGCTGACATCAGCATGACATCATGCTGATGTCATAAATCCAATTTTGAATTAAATTAAATAATTAATTAAATTCCAGAGGATATCCCAAAGACCGCCTTCGTGACTCGGTATGGGTCTTACGAGTACATCGTCATGTCATTCGGCTTAACGAATGCTCCAGCCACCTTCTCTCGTCTGATGAACTATATATTCATGGATTACCTCGACAAGTTCGTCGTGGTTTATCTGGATGATATCCTTGTATTTTCCAAGAACAAAGAAGAACATGCTGAACATCTTCATCTTGTGCTGGAAAAGCTTCGAGAGCATCAACTGTATGCTAAGTATTCCAAGTTTGAATTCTGGCTCCCCGAAGTAACCTATCTTGGGCATGTCATCTCCAAGGATGGTATTGCCGTCAACCCTGAACGAGTTCAGGCTATTCTCGAGTGGACTCCTCCGAAGAATGTCAAGCAAGTCCGAAGCTTTCTAGGTCTCGCCAGGTATTGCCGTCGATTTGTCGAGAACTTCTCCAAGATTGCCAGGCCTCTGACTAATCTGTTGCATAAGGGTGTCAAGTTCGAATGGACAGACAAGTGTCAGGATAGTTTCCAGGCACTCAAAGACAAGTTGACTTATGCCCCAGTGCTTGCTCCACCTGATACTAAGAAGGACTTCGTCATTTACTGCGACGCTTCCCGTCAAGGATTAGACTGTGTCCTAATGCAAGAGCGCAGAGTGATTGCTTATGCCTCTCTTCAACTGCGCCCTCATGAAGAAAACTACCCAGTTCACGACCTCGAGCTTGCTGCTGTCATTCATGCACTGAAGCAGTGGCAACATTACCTTCTCGGCAATCGTTGCGAAATCTTCACCGACCACCAAAGTCTGAAGTATTTGTTTACTCAGCCAGATCTGAACCTCCGTCAGCAGAGATGGATGGAGACTGTTGCAGACTTTGACGTGGATATATCCTATACCCCCTGGCAAGGCTAATGTAATGGTTGATGCCTTGAGACGCAAGTCTTACTGCAACCACCTCCAGGTTCACAAAGTTCAGCCCTCGCTTGTCGAAGAATTTAGAAAGCTGAACCTTCATATTGTTCCTCCTGGAGCACTCGCTCCCCCTCCCCCAGAGTTCCAAAAGATGAATCTTCATATTGTTACTAAGGGTTCTCTAAATACCCTGGCCGTCGTACCAGATCTCGTAGCTGGTATAAAGACTATTCAAGGTTATGACTCTGAAGTCCATAAGATTAAACGCCATCTAGCAGAAGGAAAGCCCTCATTCTTCACTATCGCCGATGATGGCGCCTTGTACTTCAAAGGCCGCCTAGTGGTACCATGTTCGAAGAAAAACCTGGATAAGACTAAAAGGGTTATGAAAGAAGCTCATGATACGCCTCTGTCCATCCATCCTGGTAGTACAAAGATGTACCAGGATATTCGTTAAAGATTCTGGTGGTCTAATATGAAGCAGGACATTGCTCGTTATGTTGCTGAGTGTGACGTTTGCCGCCATATCAAAGCAGAGAATCAAAGGCCTGCTGGAACTCTGCAACCTATCTCTATTCCTGAATGGAAATGAGACCATGTTGAAATGGACTTCGTCATTGGATTTCCCAAATCGCGGAAAGGTAATGATGCTATTCTTGTCGTCATTGACCGGCTTTCTAAAGTTGCACATTTTTTGGCGGTCAAAGAGACAATCACTGCTAGTCAGCTTGCTACTCTCTACATGTCCAGAATTGTTTCACTTCACGGTATTCCACTGGTTATCAGTTCAGACCGTGGCAGCTTATTCACTTCAAGATTTTGGGCAAGTTTCCAAGAAGCTATGGGAACTCATCTGTCGTTTAGTACGGCGATTCGTCCTCAGTCGCAAGGACAGGTTGAACGTGTCAACCAAATTCTCGAAGACATGCTTCGAGCTTGTGTAATTTCCTTCGGCAAGAAATGGGAGGAATCTATTCCATATGCCGAGTTCTCTTATAATAATAGCTATCAAGCTAGTCTGAAGATGTCCCCCTTCAAAGTGTTATATGGACGAAAGTGTCGGTCCCCTCTGAACTGGTCAGAAACTGGGGAACATCCACTCTTTGGTCCGGATATTATCCAACAGGCCGAAGAACAAGTTCGCATTATTCGCGAGAATCTCAAGACTGCTCAGTCACGTCAGAAAAGTCAGTATGACCGTCATCACAAAGACATGGTCTATCAACCTGGCGAAAAGACTTATCTTCGAGTTACACCAATGAAGGGTGCTCACCGCTTCGGGATCAAGGTCAAGCTAGCTCCTCGCTATATCGGTCCCTTCACTATTCTCGAAAGGCGTGGAAAAGTGGCATATCAACTGGAGCTTCTGCCAAACCTTTCCCAGGTTCACGATGTGTTCCACGTGTCACAACTCCGCCGTGGCTTCAAGGATCCAATCCGAGCAGTGGATCATGAAGTGCTCAAATTACAACAGGACCTCTCCTATAAAGAGCATCCGGTCCGCATTCTCGACCAAGCTGAACGCCGCACACGTCAGAAGGCGATCAAGTTCCTCAAAGTCCAGTGGTCGCACTATTCTGAAGATGAAGCCACTTGGGAACGCGAGGACCGCCTGCATGATGAATACCCCACACTGTTTCCTTCTACCTTGCCCGGATAATCATGCTACAATAATCCAACGCTAATCATGCCACGTCACCACGGTTACTGTTGCTAACCTATCGCTAGTTCAAAACCGATTCAAATTCAAATTTAAAATAAGGTTAAATAATAAAACTTTTCAAAAATTAAAACAGAAATGTTCGGTGTGTGCAAATATATGCCTAGGAATTTATGGTGTAGTAAACACATTTTTATAAAAGGCCTAAATAATTTAAAATGATTAAAACAGAAAAGTAAATAAATAAAAGAAAAGAAAATACAAAAGAAAAAAACTAAACTAAAGAAAAAGCCCCCTGGCCAACTGGGCCAGAAGGCCCAGCTGCCTGACCCATTAGGCCCAGCCGGCCACTCCCCCCACTCCTCCTTATCCACTTCCCCCACCCACTCCACTGACACCCCCCACACTCCCCTCGCAAAATATCTCCTCCCCCTCCCTCTCCCCCGATTGGATCGAGATCGAGAGGAGGAGGTCGCCTCGACACCCGACGCCGCCCCGCACTCGGAGAACGCCGCCCCGCGCCCGAAGCTCGTCCTCGCCGGACCTTCCAGCCGGCCTGCTTCTCTTCTGGCGATTCGTCGTCCCCGTTGACCAACCCGACCCCCACTGCCCCGTCCCTACTCACCCATGTGAGCCGCCGCCCCCCTCCTCCCTCTCTGCCCCGCGCCCGCATGGCCACTCACCGGCCCGACCGCGCCACCCCGTCACCCCCCAGCTACCTGCGTTGCCGCCCGACTCGCGCACGCGCTCGCGTCACGCGCTCGCCTCCCGCACACGCGCTCGCACCGCACCTCGCTCCCGCACTTGCCCTGCAGCCCCGCCACACCTGCCTGCTCCGTTGCTCGCCGCACTGGCTCCTCCATGCTACTGCTGCCCTGCAATGCGCGTGCACGACGCCACCCCTACCTACGACTGCTACGTCCGCGGACACCGTTGCCACCCCGCTGCTCCCTCGCGCCACTGCTGCATGTCGCCCCTGCGCCGCTTGCGCTCGCGCGCGCCTCGACCGTGCCGCGGCCCCGCACCCTCGACCCCGCACGCGCCCATGGCCACGCGTGGCCGCCGCTGCCCGTCCCCTGCCACGGCTCTGCTCCGGCCAAGCCGCCCCACGCTGCCACTCGTCGCGCGTCCGCCGGCGCCCCGCCGCCCCTGCACCGCCTCCGGCCTCCTCCGGCGACCGCCCGCTTCGCTACGGCCCCGCCCCGCCGTGGCCTCGTCGGCACCCGCGCCTGCAAACTGCCCCGGGCCTCCTCGCCCCGGCGATCTGGGCGAATGCCCAGTGGGGCGCCGCAACACCCGACCCGCCCCGTAGCGCCCGTAACCCGCTACGACCCCTTAGCCAATGACAGAGGGGCCCCACGGCCCCAGAACATTTTTTTAAAAGGGGATTAAAAAATATATTATAATAATAATTAATTAATAATTAATTAATTAATCTTAATTAAATAATTAAAGAATTATTAAACTAATTAATCCTGATTAGATTAACCTAATCAATTAACTAAACCCTACTTAACCTAACAGTGTATGACAGGTGGGTCCCACTAGACCCACGCTTCAGTTTGACCCAGTCAACCCATGTTGATTGCTGACGTCAGCATGACATCATGCTGATGTCATAAATCAAATTTCAAATTAAATTAAATAATTAATTAAATTCCAGAAATTGATAAAATCTTTAGAAAATCATATCTTTTAATCCGTAACTTGGATTAAATTATTTTCAACACGAAAGTTGCTCAGAACGACGAGACGAATCCAAATCCGCAGCCCGATCGTCTGCCACGCATCCCTAGCATAGCAAACACGCAACTTTCCCACTCCAGTTCATCTGTCCGAAAACACGAAACACCGGGAATACTTTTCCGGATTTTTCCCCCTTCACCGGTACCACCTCGTACCGCGTTAGGGCACCCCTAGCACCAATAATTGTCATGTCATGCATCGCTATGCATCTGTTTGCTTAATATTTATTGTTTCTTCCCCCTCTTCTCTCGCTAGACACCGAGACCGACGCCGCTGCTACCCAGTACGACTACGGTGTTGACGACCCCTCTCTTTTGCCAGAGCAACCAGGCAAGCCCCCCCCCCTTGATCACCAGATATCGCCTACTCTCCTCTATACTGCTTGCATTAGAGTAGTGTAGCATGTTACTTCTTTCCATTAATCCTATCTTGATGCATAGCCTGACCTTGCTACTACTGTTGTTACCTTTACCTGCAATCCTAATGCTTAGTATAGGATGCTAGTTTATCATCAGTGGCCCTAAATTCTTGTCTGTCTGCCATGCTATACTATCAGGCCGTGATCACTCGGGAGGCGATCACGGGTATATACTATATACTTTATATATGATACATGTGATGACTAAAGTCGGGTTGGCTCGAGGAGTACCCGCGGTTGATTCACGAATTGGGGGTTGGAAGGACATACTTTCCCGACAGCCCTCTGTGTGGATCTTTGTGGCGAAGCGACAGGGCAGGTTGAGACCACCTAGGAGAGAGGTGGGCCTGGCCCTGGTCGGCGTTCGCGGTTATTTCAAGATAATATGTTTAACGAGATCTTGGTATTTGATCTGAGTCTGGCTACTGTCCTATACGCACTAACCATCTACGCGGGGACAGTTATGGGCACTCGACGTCGTGGTATCAGCCAAAGCCTTTGTGACGTCAGCGACTGAGCGGCACGCGCCGGATTGGACCGTAAGCCTCCTCTTGTATTAAGGGGGCTAGTTCTGCTTCCGGCTGCGTTCGCAACGTGCAGGTGTGCAACGGGCGATGGGCCCAGACCCCTGCGCCATAGGATTTAGACCGGCGTGTTGACCTCTCTATTGTGCCTAGGTAGGGCTGCCACGTGTTGATCTTCCGAGGCTGGGCATGACCTAGAAAAGTGTGTCCGGACAAAGGGGATCGAGCGTGTTGGGAAATGTGGTGCACCCCTGCAGGGAAGTTAATCTATTCGAGTAGCCGTGATCTTCGGTAACAGGACGACTTGGAGTTGTACCTTGACCTTATGACAACTAGAACCGGATACTTAATAAAACACACCCTTCCAAATGCCAGATACGACCGGTGATCACTCTCTCACAGGGCGACGAGGAGAGGATCATCGGTTAGGATTATGCTACACGGTGCTACTTGGTGAACTTACCATCTACTCTCTTCTCCTGCTGCAAGATGGAGGTTACCAGAAGCGTAGTCTTCGAAAGGACTAGCTATCTCCCTCTTATTTCGGCATTCTGCAGTTCAGTCCACATATGATACCCTTATTCCATTTGATACCAATGCATATATATATATATATATGTGTAGTGTAGCTCCTTGCTTGCGAGTACTTTGGATGAGTACTCACGGTTGCTTTGCTCCCTCTTTTCTCCCTTTTTATACTCGATTGCTGCGACCAGACGTTGGAGCCCAGGAGCCAGACGCCACTGTCGACGACGACTACTACTACTCGGGAGGTGCCTACTACTACGTGCAGCCCGCTGACGACGACCATGAGTAGTTTAGGAGGATCCCAGGCAGGAGGCATGCGCCTCTTTCGATCTGTATCCCAGTTTGTGCTAGCCTTCTTAAGGCAAACTTGTTTAACTTATGTCTGTACTCAGATAGTGTTGCTTCCGCTGACTCGTCTATGATCGAGCTCTTGTATTCGAGCCCTCGAGGCCCCTGGCTTGTAATATGATGCTTGTATGACTTATTTTATTTGTAGAGTTGTGTTGTGATATCTTCCCGTGAGTCCCTGATCTTGATCGTACACGTTTGCGTGTATGATTAGTGTACGATTGAATCGGGGACGTCACAGCAAGTCACCAAAACTACTCGTGTATTTGTGCATGTTGTGAGAAGCAATAAAGAGAGTGAGACAGAGAGGGGCCGAGGGATTCAGCTCCAACACGGGGAGAGAGAGAGAGAGATGTGGTTCAACTAAACTTCAGTGCTGGTGTTCTATATGTATGAGATACTAGCACTAGTAGAAAAAGGCCTATTTGTCTCAGTTTCAGAGGGCCTTTAGTCCCGGTTCTAGAACCGGGACTAAAGGGCCGGTACTAAAGGCTCCCCCTTTAGTCTCGATTCTGTTACGAACCGGGACTAAAGGCCCTCCACGTGGCCGCTGTCTGGAGCTCCACCTTTAGTCCCGGTTGGTAACACCAACCGGGATTGAGGGGAAATTTTACGATTTTTTTTATTTTTTCCCGATTTTCAAATTTTTGATTATTTTACTATTTAATCTCTATTCATCCCTCGTCACTGCTCAATTTAACCTCTAATCTCTAATCATCCCTCATCATTCCAAATTATCTAACTTTCCGGCCGGTCACCCATCCTCTCACTACTCCAGCCTGAGCACGCTTAATTCCCGGGTTCTATTCCCCCTCGTTTTCAAGTCTGCACTTGTTGTTTTCCTGACAATAGTAAGATGTCATTCCTATTAACCCTCAGGAGTTTAGCTTGAGCATGAAGTCACATGTTTCACTGTTTGAGTTTGAAACTATTATTCTTAAAAGCAATAATTATTTAGTAACACTAATATTTCTAAAATAAGTAGTTTGATCATTGTTTGACCACAGTTTGACCAGATTTGACCAAAATTCAAAAAACTGAAATAATTATTTAGTAACACTAATAATCTTGAATAATTATTTAGTAGCACTAATACTTTTTGATAAGTAGTTTGACCATGCTTTGACCAGATTTAACAAAAAACAAAAAAACTGAAATTTGAGCATAACTTTTTTTCCTTTTAAAATTTGAGGATTCTAAACATTTGCAGAACGGCCTACGGTGGTCAAAATCGGATGCGGATTTTCGTGCTGAACATTTTGATATATTATACGTTTTTTCCGACATCTTATGCGAAAGTTATAGCCGTTTTACTTTTCCATAACACTTTTTTGCAAAACATGTTCAAATTTAAGTTTTTAAATTTTCCTAACTATTAGATGTAGTAATATAACTACATCTCGAATGATTTATTTTTTGAAGTTTTTATCATTTTCTTTTGTTTTATTAAACTGAAATGGCGATAACGGGGCGGGCGGTAGGGAGGGGGGATAGAGTTTGTGACACGAACCCCTTTAGTCTCGATTTGAGACATGAACCGGGACTAAAGGGTATCACACCCTTTAGTCCCGGTTCGAGCGACTAAATGTCTAATCTTTAGTCCCAGTTTGAGATACGACCGGTTCGTAATGCAACCGGGACTAAAGTACATATTAAGCTGTGACCAAAACCCTATTTTCTACTAGTGTAGCAACAAAGTTTCATTACTAGTACTCCCTCTGTTTCTTTTTAGTCTGCATATAAGATTTGGTCAAAGTCAAAGGTTATAAAGTTTGACCAACTTTATAGAAAAAATATCGACATCTATAATATTAAATCTATATGGTGTGAAAATTAATTTCATAATGCATCTTACAATATTGATTTCATATTATGAATCTTGATTTTTTTTTATAAATTTAGTCAAAGTTAACAAAGTTTAATTTTAACCAAATCTTATATGTAGACTAAAAAAAATGGAGGGAGTAGTAGTTTCGTGTGTGTGACGGGAGGGAGTAGTAGTTTCGTGTGTGTGACGGGACATGGGACATCTCAGAGAGGAGCTTTGCTTTAAGTAGTTAAGTGATTCAACTACAACCTTGTCTTATGTGCGAGCTCGTGGCTCGTATATTTACTTGTTCGCCAGCATCTTCTCTGAAGAATTAGGCTGGTTATAGTGAAGAGTAATTTAGACTAATGTCATATGCATGACACTAGTTTAAGTTACTATTTTTATAGTGCAAAATAATATAGTATTAGTGTTATATGTGACCTTATTTAATAGCTTGTAGACTCATGTTATTTTGGAAAGCGTTATGTTACAGTAACATATTATGTTAGGTTGGTCAAAGTGAGGAGTAACATATACTAGTATCATGCATATGATACTAGTGTATGATACTACATCCATAGTGCATAGTATCATAAAGTAGTATTATAGATGGTCTTATTTATTGCCATGCATGACACATAGTAGCATAACATTTATTATGTTACGGTATCTATCTATATTACTATGACCCTCTCTCTCTTCTTTAATTTCCTGCCACATAAGCATGTTTGCAAATCCCAAGTATATGATACTAGTTATGTTACCCCCACTATGGCCAGCCTTACTACTTCTCATTAACTATTTGATACATAAGCAAAAAATTCTCAAGGTGCACTGTGTTACTATCTAATTTACTGCCACTATGACTGGCCTTACTTCCTGCACTCGCGGTCGCGACAATGTGGCGCGGAGAGGCGCAGACTAGCATGCATGCGGGCGCGGAGTGCTGAACTGCTGGAACGAGAGAAAGTGTGTGTGCCAGCATCTTCTTGGCGGGCGGCGGGCGCTGCGGCACGGCGACGAAGACGCCGGTCAGGTCGCGAGGCACCGGGTAGAAGAAGAGCCTCTGCTGCAGCGGCGCAGCTTCCTCGTTGGCGCCGGCGCCGACTTCCGCGGCGTGGGCGGGCACACCGTCGCCGGCATCATGCGCTGTCAGCCTTCATAGGCGCGGTGAAGCTGTCCTCGTCGCCGGCAGTGGCGCTATACTTGCAGCCGTCTCGCGGCCCGATTCATTCACCCGTGGCTGACGGCGTGGCCAGGCCGATCACATCGACGCCGAGGTCTTGCTGGAGTGGCGCCATGGAGTCGCTTGGACGCTTGCCTTGGGAGTGACGCAGGCGATGTCGGCGGCAGCATCGTCACGTGCCTAGAGGCACATATGACTCCGCTACGTGCGCCCGCATCCTCTTGGCGGGCGGCGGGCACTGCGGCACGGCCACGAACACGGTGGTCAGATCGCGCGGCACCGGATAGAAGAGCCGCTGCTGCAGCGGCGCCCGCTTCCTCGTCGGCGCCGCAGCCGTTTTCCGCGGCGCCGGTGGGCACACAGTGGCCGGCACCAGCGTGCTGTAGGCTGTCGTCGGCGTGGTGAAGCTGCTCTCGTCGCCTGCAGCGGCGCAGCCATCTCGCCGCCCAATTTCTCCGCCCGTGGGCAGCGGCGTGGCCGTGGAGAAGCCGACGCTGTCTTCCTGCAGTGGCGCAATGGGCAGCATGGCCATGGAGTCGCTTGCCTTCGGTGTGAAGCAGGCGTTGTTGGCGCTGGCGGCAGGGTCGTCGTCGTCTGCTCCTCCTGCAGCGGCTGACCGCGCGCCGCTCGCCTTGGGTGTGACGCAGCCGGTGTCGGCGGCTGGAGCGTCATCTTCCGCCCCCGGCGCTGCCGTTGCCCGGGCGCCGCTCACGGCCGTCTGGATCGGCCGGAGCGCCGCCAATTCAGAGATTTCCGTGACGTCGAGGCCCATCGAAGCTGGTGCGCGCGCGCAGATCCCACCGCTGCTCTAGATCTTCTGCCAAGAGAGCCACGTAGTAGTTTATGCGAGAGAATTGCCTGAGCTGGGGAGCTTGCCAGTAGTGTGACTGCTTGCTTGTGCTGTGCTGTGCTTGTGCGTGGTCTTTTGAAGGAGCGTGAAGGAGGAGGAGGGAGGGAGGGAGGAGGCAGGCGTCGTGGAGGTGATGATGGAGAAGGGTAACTTGGCTAAATAAGTAAAGGAGAAGCAAGCGAGGAACAGAATTATATGCAAGCAACAACCCAAGGACGGGCGCATGTTAAATAGATCATCGCTCATGGCCATGGGAGAGAGAGAAAATACACTCCACTCTAGCTACACACTGTCTTGAGAGCCACTCCACTCTGCATGCATCGACGCATCGTCCTTTTTGCCTACTACGACTCCATGTGCCCGGATCATGCATCGTATCAAGCGGAGCTTTTGGATACTGGATGTACCAGGTGGGAGATGGTTGTTCGGATATCTATAATTGATTTAAATGGTGGTTCAGTAATAGGCTAGGTGTTTAATTATCTAGTTTTATTTTAGCCGGTTGTGGCAAATTTTATCTTCTTTTAGTTTTGAGCTTAGAGCATATTTGTACTTCATCAGAGACCTTTTTGAATCTTTTATTTAATAATATGGCTACATGCATCGTTTTGATAACTAAACACCTAGCCTCGAGCATATTTGTACTTCATCAGAGACCTTTTTAGATCTTTCGCTTAATAATATGGCTACATGCATCGTTCTGATAACTAAACACCTAGCCTCAAGCACATTTGTACTTCATCGGAGACCTTTTTGGACCTTTCGTTTAATAATATGGCTGCATGCAATCTTCTGATGCAGAGACCGGGGGTAATCCTTCTTTTCCAAAAAAAAAAAGATCGCAAAGGCATGATCTACCATGTTCCATCTCTCTCTCCACCATGATCTCTCTCTCTCTCTCTCTCTCTCTCTCTCTCTTGGAGAAAAGGGTTAAATACGGATCAGGAGCAGCATGAAGCAGAAGGATGCCGGCAGGCAGGGGCCGGAGCCTGAATTTTGACAGCCCCAGGGTTAATTTCTCTGTACCCTCTCGTACCCTCTTCACAGATGCAGAAGGATGTTTACAGCGGCACAGTGAAGTTAAACTCCAGGACATCCATGCACATGCACTATTGGAGTAGTAGGCAAAAGGACGATGCATGATCTGTATTGCTATGCAGAGTGGAGTGGTTCTCAAGACAGTGTGTAGCTAGGAGGACAACTATGGTTAATTGCCGCCATGGGTATTGCTTGTTTAGAGCAGATGGCTCCCATGATCCCATCAATTTTGCGTAGCTGGATGCTTTATGTCGTGTGCTATACACATGCATGGATCTGTCCTATTGCCACCGACTAGAAACTAGTACTATACTCAGCAGATTTTCTGGCAAAATTAGTACTGCTGCAAAAAGATGGAGATTGGATTACAGACAACATTTTATAAACAAACGATGCATGAATGAGGATGCAGGAATCCAATGCGTCAAGTTGCAAAGGCAGAAAAATGGCGATGCAAATAGGAGTTAGCTAGAGGGTGGCTGGTTCACGTGGCTGTGTCATACTGCCATGCATGGCTCATACTAGCGGGCTGTAGGTGCTGGTGCATGCTTCCTCTCTCACGCTTAAGGCCTTTCCTGGGGACCACTGGCAGGTAGGCCCCACGCCCTTTGCACAGCAGGCTGCACCATGAGGCAATAATTTTGCAGTAATGCTACACCTACGTAAGGATTCCTACGTAATTAACGTAACTGATTAGGTGGCACATTTTGATTTAGAGAAAATAAGTGAAGGGGCCTCACCCCCAGTTGAAATCAGGGGGCGAAGAGATGAGTTAAGGCATGTTACGTAACTTCACGTAGCTCGTACGTAGATCTAGCATTTTTATAATCTTGCACCGCTAGATCATCCCACCCCGATGTCAGAGCATCTACAACCAACCCCTCAAATCCGTCTTAAACACCCGGGCAGGCCGTCCGGTCGCTGCCCGGTTACGATTTTTCTGGTTCAGACGGGCCTCTCAAATGCCTGGGCTGACCGCACCCCCCATATCCAGCCCAAATATGGGGCGGCTATGGGGGGCCTGGGCACGTCTGCCACGTCGAACCCAACAGTCCGACCCTACTCCAAATTACACCAAATCCATCAAACCCTTCCTCCTTCTCCATCCGCCCTCAGACCATTCTCGCGCCCGGACCTCCACCCTTGCTCCCAATCCTCACCTCCGGCCCCGATCCACCACCGGAGATGTCGTACTGCCCGAGCCACACCGCCACGACGGAGACGCAGTCCGCCTCGTCTGTCGGAGGCGCGGTGTCGGCAGCGCCGACTTGCAAGGCGGAGAACATCGCCTGCAAGTTGTGGCGACGCCGACAGCGAGAGAGGGAGGCGGCGGCAGTGTCGCAGAGAGGTTCGGACATGGTGGAGCAGCTGTCTCCTGCGCCGCGCCCGGATCCTCGCACCCCTTCCCTCTGAGCGCCTACGCGGATTACGCTGTCCGCCCTCTTTGGGACACAGGATGATCCGAGCGCCGGCTAGGCCATTCCGGAGAGCTTTCCGCCCACGCAGATGCCGACGGTCGACATGTGTGACTCGCCGCAGCTCATTCGGGCACGGAGCCAGTGATCCAAGGTCATCTGTCATGCTCGGACATTGATTTCATTTTTTCATGTCCGATTTGTTAAACTATGATTTGCTTTGCTTTGTTTCAAACTTTGGCATTCAGACAATTTGTATCGTATGATCGACGTGTATGGATTGTATGGATTCGAGGATTGAAATTTACAGTATGTGAATGTGCGGGCGGACGCATCTGGACGCGTCCGTGAGCGTTTGAGAGGCCGGATTTTTGCCTAAGTCCGGTTGTAGATGCTCTCAGCCAGCCGTCAGATGGACTGCACAGCCTGCAATGAGTCCCATCGTTTCGTTCTGCATACTCCGTGTCAATTTCAGAGCCACTGCAACAGGAGAATCTTGTTTGAAGCAGTGTAATCTTTTTCAACGAGAGGACGGCCATTTTAATTTCTTTTCTTGATAAAGAAAGACAGCGCGCAATAAAACTTGCAAATAAACGTACGTACGTATTATGGCGTACCAGAAGCGCAGGCAGGACGTAGGGCTCCCCTTGGGATCGACGGTCAGCGAAGGGAAGCGTGCGGCGCAGACGCATCCTCCCCGGCCGTTTTCAGCATGTGCATGCATGCAGCTGGTCACGTACGTAGCCACGTAAACTAGGCCGGCATTCAAGCTGACCTGCAAAATTTTAATGGCCGCCACGCTGCCGTGTCCGGTGACAGAAACGGAGGGGGGCACACCGCACACAACGCTCCTGCTGCATGCCCGATCTCGCTCTTGCATCGAAGAGTGTAACATATTTATGTGAATTTTGCTGTTTATATATATATCTTGCGATCTGCTGCGGCATGTGTGGATGGTCGATCTGTAGCCACTAGTCAGATGTGCAGACCAGGATTACAGTGGCTGCAGAAACAAAGAAAAGAAAAGGAAAGAAAGAACGTGGAGGCTGGAGCTTCTGGGTTTCAGTGTCACTATCTACCTCGCAGTCAAAATGAGGCTTTTTTCACAAAGAGAGACACACCGTTAAGTGTCAAAAGCAGCTAGTATGCTCTTTCTGCCTCTAGATGCCTCTCTGCCGGCTTCTGCACAGACCTGCTTGGGCACATGCATGCCAATACCCTGTGGTATTTATTTATTTTTTGCTGCCAAGGTTACTCAAAGTGAGGTTAATGCTGACGTAAATAAACAAACAAGTTAGCTCTACGCCTTAACTACATATGGACCAGTAGTACGTAGTACGTACACTATGGCTATCTAGGTCTAGGGATGGCAGTTTTGCATGGGTAACCACTGGTACTCTACCCTCAAACAGCACACATGAGCAAGACTTGGTGAGATTTTATGACCACAGTAATGGGTATCCCGTAAAATATATTCTTAGGGCATGGGTATCAAATTGCGTCCATGAATATCTCAATGTGTACCTAGAAAAAAAATGAATAAATGGAATATGACATGTAACGTCCATATCCAACTCCTATGGGCCAATCTAAACACCTTATTCCTCAAACCGACAATAGCCCATAGGCCCGCATGCACTAGCTCGCGACTCCTTCTATGTCCTATGTGACTCCTTGAAATGATGATATCTCTACTCATCACCACCAAACTCTTGTCCAACTCTTGATCCAGCGATCCCCAATTCACACCTCTACTTCCCACTGCACTGGGCTTCCACCAACCGCAGCTCGTACTCCTTTGTTGCCTCCAAGAGGCCACCACACTGAAAGAAGCCGTGTCGGTGCTAGACCGCTCGCCAATCATCGCCTGAGTTTTACACCCCTTTCCCTGTTTTTTTCAAAATCTAGATGTTATTTATTGTACCCATGGGATACCCATTATGTGTTGGATACCCGATGACATGGGCATGAGTATCAAGCTGTCTCCTTGGGTATAGAAGTGGATGGGTATAGAAGATTTCGATGTGCATGGGTTTAGGCAGAAGGGGGTTATACCTACGCATACCTTACCCATTGACATCCCTTCTAGGAGGACAAGAGGGATAGAATGCAGAAGTGTGGTGCTTGCTGTCAGTCTGGCAAAATGATGGAGGAACTAAAATCAAAGTAATGAATGAACGTAGATAAGTAAGTAATGTACGTGGGAGTACATTCGAAATTCAAAGTACATTTGCCTCCAAAATTTTGACGTTTCCCTTGGCCCTTTTTGCATGGAATAATGGAATTAGATGGCCTCCCTGAATGAATAAAATCTGCCCATGCATCTGCCACAAATGGCGTGGGGTTGAGATGCTTCTGTGGGTCTGCCATAAATTAGATGGCCTCTCATCATCGCTGCCTGAGAGTGAGAGGGACCAAATCAATATCCACAGGGCAACCACTGTTGCTGGCTGTAGCGGACAGGATTGCCAACTAATCTTCATTTGTTCCTTCTTTGCAATTGATGGTCAGGTACTGTGGACCACCCTGCAGAGACTTGCTGCTGCCCAGATTCATACAGATTTATCTAGTCTGCGTAGTTTTGTGAGTAATTTGGTGGTTGAATTATACTCTGGTTTAATTCCGTCTATGTCTCAAAACTATTACATGTTCTATTCAATTCAAGGAATTTTATTACTGTGTTACACTTATTTTGGGTTTCTAGCGAGTTCCCGATATAGTTTTTCTTAGTAAATTATAGGTTTTCATCTTGTTTGACATTTTCGGCAAGAATTACTAAATTTAAGATATATTCACCGGTCTTGTGCCACAATTTTACCATTTAAGAAAAAAATGAGCATGTTTTGTCAAGTTGGTCCTAACTATCAGAGTACATGTGGGGCATGCCACAGCTCACTAGTAGAAAACGGAGCTTTAGCGCCGGTTAGTAAGGGCCTTTAATGTCGGTTCCATAACCGGCACTAGGGGGTGGGCACTAAAGCCCCCCCCCCTTTAGTACCGGTTCGGCACGAACCAACGCTAAAGTGCCACCATGTGGTGTGAGCTCGCGCCCTGGTGGTGTTACCAACAGGTACTAAAGGTTTTTTTTGAAAATTTTGGAAAAAAATTTGATTTTTTTTCAATTTTTAACTTTTTTGAATTATTTGATGATTTAGTCTCTAATCACCTCTCTTAAGAGCTCAAGTGTGGATCACTCATTCCAAATCGCCTGACTTCCCGACCGGTCACCCATCCTCTCACTCCCCTAGCCTGAGCACGCTTAACTTCGGAGTTCTATTCCCCCTACATTCCAAGTCTGCACTTGTTGTTTTCCTGACAAATGAAAACTGTCAATCCTATTAACCCTTAGCAGTTTAGCTTGAGCATTAGGTCACACGTTTCACCGTTTGAGTTTGAAAATATTATTTTAAAAAACAGTAATTATTTAGTAACACTAATATTTCTTGAATAAGTTTGACCATAGTTTGACCAGATTTGACCAAAATTTAAAAAATTGAAATAATTATTTAGTAACACTAATATTCTTGAATAATTATGTAGTAACATTAATACTTCTTGAATAAGTAGTTTGATCAGATTTAACCAATTTTTTTAAAAAACTGAAATTTGACCATATCTTTTTTTCGTTTTGGAATTTGAGGATTCTAAAAAATTGCAAACAGGCCGTAGGCAGTCTCCATCGGATGCGTATTTTTGTGCTGAATTTTTTGATATATTATACATTTTTTTCCGACATCGTATGCAAAAGTTATAGGCGTTTTACATTTTCCCTACACTTTTTGCAAAACATGTCCAAATTTAAGTTTTCAAATTTTCCTAATTAGTAGATGTAGTAATATAACTACCTCTCAAAGGATTTTATTTTTTAAAGTTTTATCATTTTCTTTTGATTTTTTCAGAACTGAAATGGCGACACAGGGGGGGTAGAGTTTGAAAATTGCCCTATAGTGTCGGTTTGTGTCACAAACCGGTACTATAGGTCAGACCCCTTTAGTACCGGTTCGTGGCACAAACCGGTACTAAAGGTTAGCCCTTTAGTACCGGTTTGTGACACGAACCGGTACTAAAGGTGATCGTGGGGCCCCGGCCTGACGCCAGCCTGCCATCACCCCTTTAGTACCGGTTCGTGGCACGAACCGGCATTAATGCATAGCCGTTCGAACCGGCACTAATGGTACCATTACATTAGTGCCGGCTCAAATTCAAACCGGCACTAATGTGCTTCACGTTTGACCCTTTTTCTACTAGTGGCTGGTTACTCCATGCGCTTTTTTTGATGGGAAAGAAGCAAAGGAAATATTTGACAGGAAACAGTAAATCTATTTTGGGCGCCCATGAGTCTCAGTCGTTTCCATTCGGTGGTCTTGAAATCTCAATGTATTTTTTATTTTTTTGAGATGCTTTTTACTTTCGGTGAACTTTTATATACATCTGATCCTTTTCATAAAAAAAAACTCAAATGCAACATCACCTTTTTTTGGCAATTGCAACAAAGAGCTAGTACACTTCCTTTCACGTACTACGTTCTACTTCTATGGTAGGTTGTAAACGGTACATTCCAGTGTGACTGCACGTACAGTCAAATGTGCACGGTCCTGTTGGTCTTGTAATTAATTTCAGAACTTCAGATGTACCATGATTAGTTCAGTCTCTTCATCCGTAGACAGTTCGACACATAGTCGCAGCAAATTAATTAACGAAGATGGACATCCGTCATATGGGTGTACCATGGACGTACGCGAGTCAAAATCACTCCTGCTGTTCTGCACCATGCATGTTAACCTTAATTACGTACAGCACATACGTACTCCACATAGGAGTATGAGCTTATGTGAAATTGTATCGATTCTGGAAACAAGACGAGATTCTGAAATTTGTACTCCAGTAAAGTAAGGAAGGCCATATATGTGTCCGCCAGACCAGAGAACAAACATATGAGGAGGCCGTAAGAAAAGGAAGATGAGAAAACAGATGACTAGCAGGATTAAAATAGTACTCTACGTGGATAAACAATGTTGTGCGCCAGGGTACAATCACTGAATCACACAGCAACTGATTATTGATAATTTATCTGCAGTCATCTTTACTCAAAGCGTCCACTGGCACCCACGTCGCCCTGCCTCACACCTACTAAAATCTATTACTCCAACAGCGTAACAGCGTACGTACGTGCAGTGACACAGGATAGCTAGCTAGCTATGATTTGAAAAAGAAAAACATGATGATCGATCAGGACCACCCACACTTACTCCTACCATGAATGTATCTCTACGTGTTCCCGCCATAAGATAAGCTCGACATGATCCAGATCCGTAAGGCCAAGTGGTAGTTGTACATGTTTAAGTATTTGTGTACGATATGATGTAGGTTTGCCACCACCTAATAACTCCATGCTTTTGTTTCTTTACGTTTTCATGAGCAGGTGTGAGGGCTCCATGTGGTAAGAATGGGATATCATACACCGCCACATGCTACGTACGTGCGCCACTGGTGATCGATCTACTCTAGCCAAATTCTACTGCTTCTTCCACTGCTTGGCTTCCCTCCATGTCGCAGTGAAGAAAGCTAGATTGACACAACATGCATCAATATCTGGCTAGGTGGACCTATACCTTGCCAAACTTAACATTTACTACATCTAGGTGTTGTATCTAATAAACAAAAACAACTTTTCACTTTTTTCCAGAAAAGGGAAATGTTAACCGAAGTGAATGTTTGGCTCCAATATTGCCCCTTAGTTTCTTTAACATCGTCCTTTGTCCCTATTGCAAGAATGAAGGCTAGTGCCATATTTTTCAATGAAAATTCAGGTGGTTCATTCATAGCTAGGGAAGTTAAACCGATTACTATATGAGCGCCGGGTGGTTCATTCATTTAGACATAGACTAGATACCTAGAGCTAACTTTGATTCATCAATATATTTTCACTAATTCCTTTTCAATATTATTATTTTCATGAACTTATTCACCTACTTCACCAAATGCAGATACAATCTCCATGAGCTTTACCAACTTCGTTGATTAATTCCATGATGAATACTTTTTAATATGTTTCTTGCTATCTAGAGAAATATAGAAAATCATGTTACTCTCCTAAAGTAATAGGTGACATTACACTTGTCGACATTGCACTTGTTGAGTTGTTGTACCATTGTATACGTTCCGCGCATGCATGTCCGGCCATTTCTGCTCTTGACTCTCCTAAAGTAACCATGCATGATCCTGATTAACAATCACACCGGCGGATTCGGTCTACTTATAGTAGCGATTAAGCAATGGCTAATCACTGTCGTTAAGCTTAACGACGGTATCCGGCGGCGAGCGGTAGGCGCCAAGCAGCTACCCGTAGCAGCAAACGTCCAAGGCATCGGATACCTTCTTCTTCCCGATCGATCGGCCCCACTTTTATATAAATTCAGAGCCCGACTCCTGCGCTGCTGCTTCCATGTGTTTGTTCCGTCCCAGCCTCTGCATGGCTGCATCATGGCAAGCACGATCCTCAAGGATGATTGCTTCGCCCTGCTGCAGCCCGATTTAACTGTTTTTTTGTTTTGTTTTTTTTGAGAATTCAGATCTACTCCGTATTAGACAGCCTAGATCTACAACATGGGGAGCATCATTAGCCTCAAGCTTTGTTTAGCGGCACTCTCCCTACTTTAACCCGGACGGACACTCCCTATAGGATTAGGATCTGCATAATTCCTGTGTCATCGGATAAATTACTGTACTATATTTGCTACGTGGAGGGCGGCATGTCTAAGCACAAGGAGGCACGCACATGCACAAAATTGGATGACGGCGCAAGATCCGAGGCTAACGTGCTTTACGTACTACCGAGGAACCAACCCAGAGGAGGTCAGACGTGGAGATATATATACCGTTTGTACGGACCACGGTTAATTCATTCGATCCTCGGGGCTCTTTTGATGCGGCAATACGAAAGATCAATGATTGTAACATTTTTTGACATGATTTTGTTTGCACCATTTTTTTTTGCAGGGAGCACCAAAATTTATTTGATGGCACCACTGAAAAATCAAATGACTATTTTCATGAAGTTCAAGTTGAAGAATTTTTATTTTTTTTGGATATCGTCATGTGTTGTGGTGTGGCACTCCGGTCAATTAATAGTGCACCGAAGTCTTTAGGCGGCACGCGTCTCATAGGTTTCACGAAATGTGACGACATGGCGGTTTCATTGGTGTTGTACATGTTGGCTTGTTGCGCAACAATGCCTATGATATTCCATAGTGCTCTTGATCCAGGGTCTGGTTAACTGGTTTGCTAATTGAGGTTGGTCGGCGTTATATATGTGGACTAGGCTTGCTTTGAGGGTCTCCGGTGCCAGCCCCTACAGATTGTTAGGTGGACTAATGGGCCTTAGGATGGAGGAGTGTGAAGGAACAACAAAGCTATCACTACTAGGGAAAAGCTTAGCGACAGCGCGGATTTTAGGCCTATCAGTAGCGCAGGATGGAGCGCTACTGGTACGGCGCTACAGCTAAAGGTTAGCAGTAGCGTGGGTTAACCCAAGCTACTGCTATATCGACTTAGTAGTAGCGTTTTCTTCAAACAACGCTACTGGTAATTACTAGTAGCGCTTCTCCCTGCACGTGCTACTACTATTATTTCGTATTTTATTTCTTTTTTATTTCATATTTTGTTCATACACCTTTATACAAGTTTTCATACAGCAGCAATTTAGAGATTGTTTGTACATCATAATGAGTTATTACATCACTGCGTGAAAGAACCGTGGACTAGTTTCAAGTGGATGGACATCCACTTGAAACTAATCCGCGGTTCTTTCACCCAATAATATAATAAATATCATCATCATATCATTAACAACTTATCATCATAATACATCATTGTCATATAACACCTTCTCATGATCATCGTTTTCATCAATGAGACATCACATAGCAAGTTGGCCACTAGTCATAATCACAACAACTCCTCATCATCAACTCTAACACATTGTACCACATAATAAATATTGTACCTCATAGGACCTACTACATTCTCTTAGGACCTACTATATTCTCTTAGGTAAAATAGCATAAAACAAGATAGCCCCTGACTCTCCATTATGGAGAATGGAGATTCTCCCGTCTTCAATTCTTGCCTTTCGCACAATGTTGCTTCCAAGTAGCTCCTTACGACTGTCCATACATTTTTTCCATTCTATGATTTTCATGTCTCCATCTCTTTTAGAAATCCGATATGGACAGGTGAGATTCGTAGGATGACCTGGCTGTATGTTCAAAACATTAAGGCGACCTTTCTGACATCAGATGAGGCACACAATCATCCGGGATTTTCTGTTGAAAAACATAGTAATAACTTCGTAGTTAGCAATGTAGTTATGTTTTAAAATAATTTATGCAAAAGATGCACGGATGTCGTAATAGTAAAAAATCTTACCATGGCATCTTCATGGATGTTACCATAGTTCAACACGTGCACCAGTGGCACGTATTGAGCATAATGTGGATGGATTTTATTATATATATTGTAATTCTCAAGATCAGTACAAAATGCGACCAGATGATTTTTCTCCTGATAAGTTAACTCAGAGCCATCGGTGTAGTAGGTTCTGTCTATCATGTTCCGCACATTGTTTGAACAATTAAAATAAGCTGTCAATGGAAATAAGTTGTCAACTATTTTGAAATGAACAATATAAATTAGTTAATAACTATGTTTGAGAAACTCACATAGTGGTAGAATTGGGAGCGTATCAACAAGGACCCAAATGTCCAAATTGTCTTGGTTGATGTCAGGATCACCAAGATCCATGGTGACAAACATACCCTCTTGAAAATCATACATCTTGCAAAGTGCTTCCCAACCCGGGCAACAAAATGGGATACGCTCTCAGAATTGTATAGATTTACCTCAAAATCCATACCATGATGGGTCCTTAGGTTAATTTTCTTTGTTTCATTCCTCTCATGATCTTCAAAACCCATACTCTCCAAGACATAGCGTTTTGCATGGCATGGGATAAGCTACTCGAATTGTAAAAGCCGAAAATTACACGTTGAAGTAGTAGAAGTCGAGCTTAATTACGAAAAAAACACTTTGCATCATAGCTTACCGTATCACAATCGAAGGCCTCCTCGAGCTTAATGCTAAAGCGCCGATCTTCCTCTATGTAAGGCCTGTCGCAGAAACCCCGGTCGTCGTGGCACCAGGAGCACCCCCCTGGGAGACTTTCGTCATCCGAGTACGACATTTCCTATGTTCATAATTCAAATATTAAACTTGTACAATTAAATATATGTACTATAAAAATTAAATTAGATCATTATTATCCATCACGGGTTGACTATCGGTCTGTCGAGTCTATATGATGGAGACTCTCCCTCACTGATTCCTCTTTGATATTTGCGACCGTCGGTGATGGTCGTTATTCCTTCTTTCCTTAGTGCATAACAAAGGTCTAGCACAAGGAAAAGAAGGAGAAACGACCCTCACAACAACATTCGGGATTCTTCGTCCTCTCTCATATATGGTGGATACACTCCCTCACTGATCTTTTGACCTTTGGTGATGGAGCCTCGGCAGACTTAATGTCAACCCGAAATGTTGTTTAATTATTTTTCTAAAAAATCTAGGCCACTCGATATTTCCTACATATTCTAGCACAAGTCATGCCAAAATTCACGAAAAATTCTGGCATGACCTTTTGCTAAAATAGGACATATTGAGCGCCTGAAATTTGCCGGAACGGAAATTAATCAACACTCCGGCAAAACATAGGCCACTCGGAGGTGTAACCTGAACATGACCGGCCACTTGGGCAACCACATATCCTATTTGAGCAACACAAGATATACATGTTTTTATCTACATCATATCTTATAGGACTCATATTGACATGGAGATTTGGCTGGTCTCACCTCGAGGTCGAAGGGGGTCGGTGACGGGGACGATGGGGGGGGGGGTGATGGAGGGGCTCCTTGATTTCTGCAAAAACAAAAAACCTATAAATAGAACCCTAGCGAATGACATCGATGCGGGAATAATTGCTTAAACTAAAAAAATAACAACAAATGTGACATGTTCAACTAATTCTATTAATTCAAATAGTTCTTACTAAATATAAACTTACTATAAATAGAAATAAACTAAAAATAAACTAGTTCAACTAGTTATATTAATTTTCTTACTAAAAATACATTAGTTCTATTAATTCAACTAGTTCTTACTAAAACTAAACTAGTTCAACTAGTTTATTAATTTACTTACTAATTATTTTAAACACTTGCTAAAAACAGTAAAAAAAACTATATTGAATTTTTTCTCTAAACTAAACACCACTGCCCTAATTATCTAAAAGCTCTATTTCCATATTTCAGGATATGCTCATAAAGAATACTCTTATCTACTACTACCTCCATTCCAATATACTGAAAAGCTTTTGAATAAAGAATACTCCATTTATCTACTACTACTACTACTACTACTACTACTACTACTACTACTACTACTACTACTACTACTACTACTACTACTACTACTACAACTACCAAATCTATCTACTCGTACATCACAAAATCTATCTACTTTCCGAAACATTTTTCATACATGTTTAACATTTTTTAAATACATCATTAGCAATATTTTCCAATAAATGTTTTCATGTCTATATTTTTTCAACCCATTTATAGATTTTTAATGCATATTTTACATTTATTCTTTCCATCAAAATTATTTTTCTATACATGTTAAACATTTTTTAAATACATGATTAACATCTTTTCGTATATATGTTTTGATGTCTACTTTTTCCCAACATATAGTACATTTTTGTATACTGGAAAAAATATAGGTCAACTGTTTTCAAATGCGTGATTAACATTTCCTGAAACATATGTTTTGATGCGTAATTTTTTCATAGACATTGTACAATTTACATATACACCTGAAACATTTCCAATACATGTTTACCATTATTTACAACATGATTAACATTTTTTTTCAAATATATGATGATGACTATTTTTTCGTACGCATTCTTACATTTTCTATGTATATCAGAAACATTTTTTATGCAAGTTTAACATTTTTCCAATACACGATTAACTTTTTTTAAAATATGTGACGAACACTTCAAAAAACTGAAAAGGAAAAAAGAAATGATAAAAAGCTTTTCAGTATAGCTAGGTATTGTAGGGAGCTCCTGTTCGGCGCCTTAAGCGCCCTAACTCTTATCACCCGCGAAGGAAAAGCTTGTTCGAGCTTAGCTGACCACCACAGCCATTGGACACTTGTTAGTTTCCATAGCGCTAATAGTACAAAAACTAGAATGACCGTGCTATTTATTTATCACTTAGATTTTTTATTTATTTTGAAAGAACAGAAATTTGAAAACAGTCATTGATTTTGAGACAAAAGTTCATCCATTTTGAGAAATAGTTCATCATTTTTAAAGAAAAGTTCATGAACTTAAAAAAGTTTACTGATTTCTGGAAAACTATATGAAAAGGTTACAAAAGTTGATCGTTTTCAAAACAAGATCATCAACTTTAAAAAATGTTCATGGATTTTGGCCAAAATCTCATTGAGGAAAAAAATTTCATCGAGTTTGAAAAATAGTTCATAAATTTTGTAAAAAGTTCAAAAATTTGAATGAAAAATCCTGCAATCTTGAAAAAAGTTCATCAGATTTAAAAAAATGTTCATCGGACTTGCAAAAAGTTTATCGAATTTGCAAAAAGGTTATCAAATTTGAAAAAAAGGTTTATCAAATTTTCAAAAGTTCATTGAAGTAGAAAAAAGTTCATCAAATTTCCATAAAGTTCATGAATTTAAATAAAATGTGGATGGATTTCAAAAAAAATCAAACAAGGAAGAAGGAACAATAAAAAATAAAATGAAAAATGAAAAACAAAAAAAATGGAAAAATGAAAGAATAGATGACAAGGGCACAAAATAATGGAACACAACTAATCAAGTCCCTGTGGCGGGGCGTTACC
This sequence comes from Triticum urartu, assembly GCF_056163025.1. Taxonomy (NCBI): domain Eukaryota; kingdom Viridiplantae; phylum Streptophyta; class Magnoliopsida; order Poales; family Poaceae; genus Triticum; species Triticum urartu. Next base: position 685,527,429 of record NC_141879.1, read on the forward strand.
ACAGTGCGTTATGAACAGGAAATCATCTGTTCGATTCCCAGCTCTTATGTATTTTTTGCACTTTGAAAGCTCGCGAACGAAAAAGATGGTGGGTTGTATGAGAAGCGATCCAAAGGGCCGAGCGCGGCTGCAGGCGCCGGTTCCAAGTTTGCAGGTACTGTATTATTTTACAAACCCCTCAAAAAATGTAGTTTTCACAATAGCAGAAGATGAAAATATAAATGTTTTTTATGGTATTAGAGCAATTCGGAAACACATATAATTTTTTAAAGGAAAATATTTTTTCTAATTATTCATTTTTTGAGAAATTTATGAATATATTTCGAAAACATGAAACTTTTCTAAAAGATATCTAACATTTTTAACATGTTAGAAAATATTGAAACACAATTTTTTCAAAAAAAATTAAACTAACAATTTTCAAACTTTCAACATGTTCCAAAAAAATTTAAACTAACAATTTTTAAACATAATTGTTTTTAATTCTTCTAATAAGTTTGATACCGTATTTTTTCTAAAATTATGAATAATACTTGAAAATCATGGACATTGTTTTAAAATGTGAACTAATTTCGAAAAATCATTGAATTTTTTTGAAAAATAGAAGAAAACGTCAAATTTTTTATTTAGGTAAAATTCTGAAAAACATGAACATTTTTTACAATTTCTAACAAAATATGAAAACACAGTTGTTTTCTGAATTTCTGAATATTTTTTCAAAAAGGTACTTTTTCGAAAAATAAGATAGAAAAACAAAAAATAAACTAACGACAAATAAAAAACGAAAAATAATAGTAAGGGCTTGTTTGGTTGGCCGTAATACTCCCGAGATCCAGGTGCTTTACTTGGTTGAGAAATCCACGCGGAAACTTCATCCGGGCTTTTCTGCCGTGACATTTGTTCACCTGTCATGTATGGCTCGAACCACCTCGTGACCTTTTTTTCATACATGTAAACGTTGTGATGATTTTAATGAAGCTTGGTGATATTGTCTCAAGAAAAATTGTTTGCAACGAGAGGGAAGGTTTTTGTCCCAACCCACCTGATATACCCGGGTTTCTGTCCCATGTGAGTTGTAGCCTTTTCTGATACTGGGCCCCACACATGATCTTGTCGACAGCTTAACTGGCCGGTCCAATCTGATCACACTTTATCACAAGGTCTTGTTTTCTTTTCTCCTTTTCAGGGCGAGTCATGTGGATTTCTTTCTTTATGTTTTTGTCCAGTTTCTAATGGTTTTATTTTCTTTTTCACCTTTTTACTCTTTTCTATTTTTTTAATTTTTAGTTTTTATTTTGATTTTTCTCATGTGCTTTTTTCAGTTTCACAAACTTTTTCAAGTTGTATAATTTTTTAAAGTCCGATGAACATGTTTTACATACGTGAACTTTTTCAAATCCCGGAACTTCTTTCCTATAGTTTTGAAAATTCTCGAGCTTTTTTAAAAATCATGAACATTCTCAAATTCATGAATTTTTTGACATTAGCAAAACATTTGAAATTCACAAACATATTTCAAAGCTATGATTTTTTTTCAAAATTACAATCTTTTCTATATTCATGAACTTTTTGAATTCACATATTTTTCATAAGGTAAACGCTCATCGATTAACCAGTCCAAGGTCAATGATTCACTAGCAAATGTCAACGGCGATGGATCGAAGGAGGGACGGAACGAAATCACTAATTAAGGGGTATCCATTGCAAAGGTCGGTCCCAACCTTCTTTGGTGCTGACAAGTGGCGCACAACCCTAGAGTTTCCTTGTTTTCGTAGATTCGTTTTTGCAAAACATTTTATATCTTGAACCACCCGTTCAAATCATGAACCTTTTTCATCGTTGGATTTTTACCTGCAAATATTCAAACTAAATCCCACATTCATAAATTTTTGACAAAAAAATCCTAGAAAAAAATAAAAAATACGGAAACGAAAAATAGTAAAATTCCTCTAAAAATGGAAATTCTGAAGAAAGAAAACCGAAAAACTATAACCCAAACAGGAGCATTGTGCTTTTTTCTATTTTTTTTTGGAACCACATATATGCTATTCTCATTACGGGAGCACAATTTTGCTTCTCACAGAAGGAGAGGTTGTCTATTCCCTTTTTCGGAAAGCACAACTGTGGTTCTCGCGAAAGCACGTCACACGAAAACACAACTGTGGTTCTCGCGAAAATTGTGGTTCCCTTTTTCGGAAAACAAAATTCTATGGGTGCGTCTAGCACGTCACACGAGGTGTTGGCTGGGAGCTCCTAGGGAGCCGTGATGGACCGAAATGATGTAACTGGCACTAAAGGCGTTGTATACGAGTACTCGACTAGCAAACACACAAGCCGGCTTTTTAGGTAACTTTTCATTGTTTTCATACTTTATGTACATTTCTTAAACGAAAATAATTTTATTACAATTTTATTGTATGTTAAATAGTGTTCATGTAGAGTTATAGAAATGTTCGCTCATTTTTTTAAAATAATCAAGTTTTTGAAAAGAATAGATACGTGATATTTTCTAAAATTGTTTATAAATGTAAAGTGTAATCAAAAAAGGGTTTAAAACCATTCAAAAAATATCTGTTACATTTAAAATAATATTTAAGATTTCAAAAATATGTTTTGACATTTTTTTACAATGTAAAAATATGTTCACACACTTAAACAGATGTTATGTATCATTTTTTAACACGTCTTTGAATTTGTTTTTAACACGTATTCAAAGAAATGTTCAAAAACAAGCATTTGAAAAAAATGTTAATCATATATTCGTAAATTATTAATTATGTACGAAACATATTTCAGTGTGTATGAAAAAATTGGACACTGAAACATATAGTTTTGTAAAATATTATTCAATTACTTAATAAATATTAAACTTATGTAAAAAAATCTTATTGATGTGTACAAAAAATGTTGACATCTCTTCAATAAATTCAAAAAGAAAAAAAAGAGAATACAAAAACAAAAAACTAAAGAAAACCAGTGAAGACAAAGAAAGAAACAAGAAACAATCAAAAAGAAATGAGAAGAGAAAAAAACAAATAGAATCAACGAAAACCTTTACAAACAGTGAAAACCAATAAGAAAAATAACATATAAAAAGCTCAAGTTGGAGATAAAATAATAGCCCTTCCTAATAGTGAGCACGCCAGAGATGAGATGGAGCTACATATCGCCGCCCGCGATACATAGCTCCTATGCTGGCCCACTTTGTGTCGGCTCACTGCGGTGCATGGGATTTGCTATTTTTTCCATTTCTTTTATTTATTTAGTTTTATTTTAAATAATTTGTAAATATCTTGGAAAATAGTCTTGAAATTTTGAAAAGCGTCCATGTATTTTCAAAAAGTTTGAAGAAGTATCAAAAAAGGGTGCAAGTATTAAAAAGCTGATTTTTTGTAAACTTGCGTGAATACAAATTTTTTATAAATTATGTTTTTTTGCTAAATATGCTAAATATTCGTTAATTCAAAAGTGTTACTCAGTTTCAAAATAATATATCACAAAATTCAGTAATCTTCATGGTATGGAAAGTGCACATTTTACAATATTCGGCATTTTTAAAATTCTTTTTTATTCAATATTGTTCATGCATTTCGAAAGATTTTTTAAAATTTGAAAAAATATTTAGAAAGTCCAATTTTTTCATAATTTTGAAAATGTTAGGAAATTTTGGAAATTAGTAAAGTCAAAAAATGTTCATGAATTCAGAAAATGTTCACACATTCAGAAAACTGTTTGATTTAGAAAAATGATCTTGAATTTGTAACTTATGTTCACAATTTTTTAAAAAGATCATGAATATTGTAAAATGTTCACAACTCGAATAATGTTTGTGAATTTGAAAATATTCGTGAATTCAATAACTATTCAGAATTCAATTTTTTTATGAATTCAGACTATCGTCATGAGTTTTTAATGTATTCATGAATTTAAAATATTTAGTTTTTTTAAAAAATTCTATGATTTTGAAAACATGCTCACAAATTGAGAAAATATTTCTGAATTTATAAACATTACTAAAATTGAAAATGAAAAAAAATGGGTAAAGGGATAAAGAAGAAGTAAATAGATAAATATAAAATAAAACATTGATACCAAAAAAACCCTATGAAGCCAGAAATAAGAGGAAACCAATTCAGAAATGTTCAGGAATGTTCTATAGTTGATGCTCTCGAAATATAAAAAACCTACGGGGTACCCGAGCACACCGACAATGGGCCCACCAAAAGGCCACGTTCGTTTATTAGAAAATATTACTCATCGTCAAATACTATAACATCCAGAAGGAGTTAGCGCACTATCAAGCTACAAATGGCGGCATGCTGATCTTTGTCGACTTACCCTTGGTAAAACCTTTACCAGTCAAATAATGCTCAAAAACATCATCAGTGACGTTGGGTGGAAGTGCTCGCTGTCCCGAGCACCAGTGCACACATGCACACGTGTCAAACATGCAGGCGAACCCAACAGCCACAGGCACGGCCACATCCACGACCATGCATTTAATGCGGATGCAAGCTAGGGTGCATAGCCTACCACATGCCTACGTATTTTAGGCCATCATCATTATGATTTACAGCCGGTGTGGGCACCTCGAAACGATAAGGTACTGACCTTATTACATGGTTGAAAGCGATGACACATGCTCCTTTCTGACTAAGGGACAACGACGCCTCGAACTCTAGCAGGACTAACGTTGACGAGTCGTACCCAAAGGGATAAGATAGTCATGTGGTGTACTCAAGTACCTGACAACTGCAACATCATGTTATTGCCTACACAACAGAGGGACCCAAGTCAAAGAAGACCACACGTGTGAACAAGCCATTGTGGTGCCCCCAATCCTATACTACACAACAGAGAGACCCAAGTCAAAGAAGACCACACATGTGAACGGGCCATTATGGTGCCCCCAATCCTATATAAATGGAGGGCCATTACCATTTTTGGACAACGAAGCACATAACACAAAACATAAGAGAGAATAACATAGAAACCCAGGCTTAAGAAGGAGAGTAGGGAGGGAAAAGGGAGAAGGGTTGGTGTTAGGATGGGATGGGAACCCACCCTGAGCACCATAGTTAACTCTCCCAAGCACTTGTAATCTCCCTTATACACTCATTTCAGCTAACCAAGAACATGAGTAGGATATTATACTTCCCAAGCGGTCTGAACCTATATAAATCACCGTGTCACCTTTTTTTTAGCATACTCAAAGGAACCTAGAGCGTTTTAGCCCCTGTCTGGATACACAAATGAAGGTTATCCTTGATCCTGATGTCCCGAGTTTACACTCCGCCCGCTGCAGAGGAGAGCATTGAAATAGGTCGGCCCATCTAGCATGTGGGCGCTCTAGGGGTACATGGTTGGTCGTTATCTATCGCGGTACGCGATAAATAGGGTGCACTTCTGGCGCCTTCATTCAAAGTAGCTACTCACGTTATTCACGTATGTGGTCTTTTTTTTTTGCGGGCGTTTTCACGTATGTGGTCGGGAGCGTCTATACAACGCCTTAAGCGCCGGCTGGCGCATGGGTGCCCGCATGCCAAGTTGGGTGGCCGTGGCTCGAGCTACTGTTCGCTCGCCTTGCCTGACTCACTCACTGTTTAGAGGAAAACTAGCAGCAGGTGGTTCCAGAAAACAACCAACCTCTAGTTTTTAAGTTTGTTTTTGTATTTTCAAAAATAAATCAAAGGTTCAAAGTATGTTCATGATTTATTTTTATATTTATTTAAATTTTATGAAATCTTCAAGAGTTTGGAATGTTCATGAATACAGGAAAAAACGTGAATTTTAAAAAGTTCCCGAGTTTGAAAAGGTGCACAAAATTTTAAAAAATTCACGAATTAGGCAAAAATTCTTCAATTTAAAAAAAATCATGAATTCAAAAAACCCATGATTTCAAAAGGTTCATGAATTCAAAAAAAGATCACAAATCTGAAAATATGTTCACAAAATTTAAAGAGTTCATGTTTTAAAAAAGTGAAACGAAAAAAAGAAAAAGAAAAAAGGAGAGGAAAAAGAAGTTCATGTTTTTGGATTTTTAGAAAAGTGGATGCCCCCACAAGGCGGGTACTCTAGTATCCTAATGAGTAATATACTACATATGTGTTGGCCTGGCATTGCACAAAATATGGACATATAACGAAGAATGGGTAAGTTATAACTAATGAAGCTTTATGCATCAAATATTAGCAGTGAAGCTTTATTAATGTTGTATGAAGCAATTAAATGGCACATCGGTACCCAGACATTGGATGATAACCAGTGAAGCTTTATTAAGTTTTGTATGAACTGACTCACATGGAATGTGCTTCCACCAACGTGAAGAAGTGTTTGATTTACACTGAAAATGTTTCCATTACAAAACATAACTATGCGTCCATTGGTCAGAAAAATGTTTGCATTAATAACATCCATGACATGTGACAAATGTTTTTGTTTCATGAGAAAATTATGTCAGGGGAGAACCTCTACGGCTCATGCGAGTTGCCAAAATTTAGCCATCTCTATCTTCTAACCAGTACATGATTTATTCCTAAAACATCAAGATTAAGTGGCATTTTCTTCAGCAGGCAATGCGCATGAAGAGTTTTAATGAGGCATGGCGGAACCAAGTGGGTTCTCTAGTCCAAAAAGGTAGTGTCGAAATTAAGGCTAACAATGATACCAGTCACTATTTTCAGACTCATAAAGACTTGAGACAAGGGGATTCAATGTCTCCCCTCTTATTTAATATAGTGGCGGTGTTGACCGTTCTTATTGGTAGGGCCAAGGAGAATGGCCTAGTAGATGGACTCGTTCCTCATCTAGTTGATGGGGGAGTTTCCATTTTACAATATGCGGACGACACTATACTTTTCATGGAGCGTGACATTGCAAAAGCTCGGACATGAAATTAGTTCTATATCTCTTTGAACAATTGTCGGGGCTAAAAAAACTTTAACAAGAGCGAATTGTTCTGTTTTGGTTGGGCCAAAGAGGAGCAAGACACATATAGACAATTGTTCGGTTGTGAACTAGGTTCTTTGCCCTTTAGTTATTTGGGCATACCGATACATCATCGCAAACTTTCCAATAAAGAGTGGAAATGCACCGAAAATCGAATCAAGAAAAAGCTTAGCTGTTGGAAGGGCAAGCTAATGTCATACGGAGGTCGGCTAGTGCTTATTAACTCGGTACTGACTAGTATGCCGATGTTCCTGCTGTCCTTCTTTGAGGTACCCAAGGGGGTACGGAAGAGACTAGATTTTTTTCGATCTCGATTCTTCTGGCAGTCAGATGAGGCCAAGAAGAAGTATCATCTAACACGATGGGACATAATATGCCGACCCAAGGATCAGGGTGGTCTCGGTATTGAAAACTTGGAAATCAAGAATAAATGCCTTATGAGTAAATGGCTATATAGGTTATCAGTTCAGAATGACGGTATGTGGGCACGGATATTACGAAACAAATATCTGCAATTGAAAACTCTTGCCCAAGTCACCGCGAGGCCGAATGACAATAAGATTTTGGGAGGATAAGTGGTTAGGGAAGACGCCATTAGCCATACAATATCCAATCCTTTATAATATTGTTCAATCGTAAGGAGGATTATGTAGGCACAATATTACAATCGATTCCTTGGAATATTCAATTTAGACGATCTTTAGTTGGGGAGCGTTGGAATTCCTGTATGCACTTGGGTTGGAGATTGATGGATGTTCAATTATCTGACCAACCTGACTCATCACACTGGAAGTTGGCTAGAAACGGAGTCTTTATGATAAAATCCTTCTATATATGGATCTTATTAATTCTGGCCCAATCCCGAGATCTATACATATCTGGAAGGTTAAGGTTCCTTTGCGTATTAAAATTTTTATGTGGTTTGTCCACAAGCAAGTGATCCTCACCAAAAATAATTTGTTAAAGCGACGATGGGTAGGCAGTTCACGATGTTGTTTTTGTGATCATGATGAAACAATACAACATCTCTTCACAGATTGCCCTCTCGCCAAATTACTTTGGCGAACGATTCATATAGCCTTCAACATCGTCCCTCCAGTTAGCATTGAATAGTTATTTGGGACGTGGTTAGCTGAGGTGGAACATACTACTGCGGCTCGTATTCGAATTGAAATATGTGCACTTATGTGGGCTATATGGAACTGTAGGAATGATATGGTTTTTAACAGACAACATATTTTAACCTACTTGCAAGTCATCTCCAGAGCTACGACATGGATCCGTACGTGGTCCTTACTCACTCCTACAGACTCTAGGGAGCCATTGGTTATTGGGTGCAACCGATGAGAGATGATAGATTGGGCTATATTCAACCGGTTTGAATGGCGATCGCATAACATGATATATAGGTGTTTAGGGCCCTAGTCCTTTCATTCATACCGGTTGTGGCATTGCGTTTTTTAATGTTTTCTGTGCTTCTTTTGCGAGCTGTAATACTTTTAAGACTTTGTGACACGCTGAGACGTTTAATAAAATGGTTGCATGCATCGTTCAGATGCAGAGGCCAGGGGCAAGCCTCCTTTTCCGAAGCAAAAAAAAAACAGCATTCTTTTGTATGCAGGGTTCGAATTACTCTGCTGGTAATGTTGATCCAAAACTGCAAAGAGTTCACGGAATCCGGCGACTCGCAAATTAGCGGCTCAATGGCGCGAAAATTCAATGGCGTGCTCGTGCTCGCCTGCTCCCGTTATCGCCAGGCGTCCGCTCTTGATGGGGATGTGGGATGGCCTCGGTATTTCAGGGGTGCATACGCCGATCGTTTTTAATGCATAAGCTGAATGGAAGAGCCAACGTAGATACGGTGCATGCAGACAGACATGTAAAGGCCCAGCGATGGGATTTGGCATTAACTACAATTAATTTCTTTCCTATTTTTTCCTAACAACTTTTTCCCAAATCTAGGAATGATTAATTAAGCCATTTTATTTGTTTCCAATCGTGAGGGTCAATGGTTCCAAATCAACATCGTTGCTTCCCAAAAAGATTTGCTTCGTAGGAACTGGATCATTTGCTTTCTAAAATTTTCTTTGCTTCCTATGAAGTTTTCAGTCATGTGGATTTTTTTTCTTATTTGCTTACAACGCTGTATTTTACTAAATAAGAATAGATGGCCGGCCGCCAATTATGTAGTTTGAGAGGTAATCTTGAGTAAACTGCTTCAGGATCCACTGCAAAAGAAAAAAAATTCAGATATTGCAATCTAACACAACTCATTACGGACAGTAAAAAGAAGGCTACAAGGTTCTTACTTATCATCCTGCAGTTCACTGTTGTCTTCCATAAAGTGTAAACAAACGTTGGTTTCAAAAAAATATTTTGCTTGGTACGAACCGGTATTGTTGCTTCTTATAAAAATTTGGTATGAACCGGGATTGTTTTCTTCCTAAAATCTTCTTTGCCTCCTAAAAAGTTTTCAGTCGTGAGGATTATTTTTCCTTGCTTCGTACGCTGTTTTCAATTGTGGAGATCCTTGCAAAAACTTCAGTTTGGTTTATTTTTTGTTTTTGACTGTCCCTGAAGTTCCAAAAACTTTAGTTTCAAAAATATGTTCCATGCGACCAAAGGATTGTTTCGAGTGCGTGCATCCAACAAAATTAAAATTTATTTCAACCAAACATTAATAAATTAGAACTTGCTTCATAAGAAAATACAATTTGCTTCCATAGAAGTTGCTTCGAACAACATGAATGAATTGTATGTTTTTGTTGTCACGACACAATACAAATCACAACTGAGAGTGGTCGCACATCCGTCCAGGTCTAGATTGTCTAAGCATTTTTCACTCTCTTCCATACTGATTGGTGGCCCAACTTTTGACTTTGATGGCAAAAGGAAGAGTGGAACCATCAAATTCAAAAAATATTCATGATTTTAGAAAGCGTTTGAAAATCTGTAAAATATGTTCACGATTTCGGAGATGTTCATGAGTTTAAAAAATGTTCATGATTTTCAAAAATTGTTCATGATTTTCAAAAATTGTTCACGATTTTACAAAAATGAGAGTGATAGTGTATCTCGGTGATGAAGCAAAATATGGTCATGTTCATTGAACATTATGATTTTTGTTTTTCCGTTGTAACGCACAGACAGTTTTGCTATAATTACAAAAAAAGGACAAATTTGGAGTGTCGGATTTCCATTACATCGAGGATGAAGGAATGGTCTGACGCCGGAGTCTTAGCAAACTATAGATACAAAGCGTTTCCAACTAGTTGTGGCCAAAGTTTTCATGCGCGTGGTGGATTAGGTGTCATTAGCAAACTGAGGTATTATGTAGCTCGTCGCAAATGGCGTACGCATTGTACCTGTAAATTAAGTTTACAATGTGCGATGTGTGTGTTTAGCAGTCAAGTAGCAAATGGTGCGGAAGCAGCTATTTAGTCGCAAATGACGTACTTTTGGCGCCATCAAGTTAACTGTTATGTGGTGTATTTCTTTTTTTGAGAATCTATTATGGTTTATTCTGTATGTGTACTCCAGTAATATTAATGAAGGTCTGTTTTTCTAGCTCATCGTGTCTAAAAGAGAAAAGTTCAGGCTTAGCCAAGTTAACTCTCAATTTAACAGTCATTTTCAAAGTGGTCAAATGGAGCAAACGCATACGTGAGGCCATCAGTAGTGCATGTGCAATACGTGGCGGCAGGAACTACACATGGACTCGCCGTTTCTGTGATAGACCCGAGCGCTGCGATAAGTTACGGGCCGATAGATGCGTCATGTACCATTGGAACAGATGTACGCCCTGCCGTCATGACATTGTCAAATCAAACGGCCGGCTCTCCGTATTGCACTGTTCAGCGCTACATTCCTTCCCACTGCCCCACACAATCGCATTCAATACACGCCGAGACGCGTCCTTGTTCTATTCGTACACGAAGCGGGAGCAAGCGAGCTCGTCCGCTACTCTCCTCAATGGCGTCCACTACTTTTTCTCACCTTTTTTCTTTCTCATTTTTTCAGAAAGGCCACACGGTCATGTTGTATACACAGCAAGGTTTTGGATCCCAAATAGGCAAATTTTCTCGTGGGTGGGCGATATTCCCGGTAACCACGGTTACCGAGAAATACCGAACAAAATTCGGACGAAATTCACAATTGAATTTTGAATTCAAACAATTTTAAATTAGATATAATAATATCTTGAACTAATGCCATTCACAAAAGGGGTAATAGCTCAGTGGTACCTCAACTACGTGCGAGATTTCTGTTAAGGTCGCGAGTTTGATTCTTTTGGCCGTCATTTTTCACGTTTTTTACTGCCTATTCTAAAAATAACAAAAAGAACAAAAGAAAGAGCGGAAGGAGGAATAGAACCAGCTACCTCTCGAGGCGCATAACAGATGGTTACCACTACACCAGATTAAGGGCACTATCTAAATTAAGAGACAAAGCTTATTTATTAGACCCTGAGCGTTCAAATTCAAATTATTCAAAAATTTCGGTATTTTTTGCTCGGGATAGGTATTTCTCGTTGGGCACTGAGAAACGCGGTAACCGCCCGGTATCCGTTTTTCTCGGGCGGTACCCAAAACCATGATACACAGTGTATGTACGTGCACAGCCTACATGCTTGCTGGACATGTGCATGTAACTATGAAATTTGATTGCCAAATCTTCAAGTTGTATATGCATAATATATAGATGAACCTATTTTTTTTCTTCACATTTTCTTTGTTGGCGCTGCCTCTCGCAGCGCCGCTTCTTCTTCCTCTCCTCTCAACTCTCTCTTGAGTGTGGCGGCAGGGCAGTTGGTTGCCTGGTTCGTCTATGGAGGCGAGCAGACGTGCGCGAGCGTGGTGCCTGATTGGGGAACAGAGGAGAAGCGATCGAGCCTGAAGTGTGCGTGCATGATGATGGTAGGCTGGGCTTGTGCGTGCATGTGGAGGCATGATGGGTGATTGGTACTACCTAGTATAAAATAATTCTCATCTGGGCTGTGGGGAGGGGGGGCATGGCCCCCTCAGACTTCTACATAGCTCCGCCGTTGCTCTCAATAACACAAGAACACATCAGGAAGAAAACCACACAGGCACACTTCACCAAGAATAAAACCAACAGACATTTCCAAAAGGCTTTTCTCCTTGGTCACACGAAGGCTACATCTTGGCTCCAGCCCTCCGTCGCGCTATGCCGCTTCTCACGGCATCACCGTATCGCACGACACCGTCGGCATCTTACCAGAATCACTGCATCGCATGGCAGCCCGGCATCTCGCCTCCTTCGCGCGCATAGTTGAAGCTTCGCCGGACAAACAACACCCTAGACTAGAGTACATGGAGAATGAAAATAGACATGCATACACATATGACAAGATTAGACCTGACATTATTTACTGCTAATGTACGTAATAATTTGTACGTGTACATTAGCATGAAGAACACAATATGATCTTTATGCTAATGAAACTATACAATTCCAGAGTTTGTCATCCAAACATGATTTGGTATTGAAACCTCACAGGCATTTCAAGAGCCAAAATTCAATGACAACCAAACAGGCGAATTCATATTAGTGCCATTTCAGTTTCCTCATCGAATTGGAATCCAGTCCAACTCAATACGGAGCTCTCCAATACGGACATCAAGACAAAGCGTATGTGTTATGGTATAGAAACGATCAGGGAGTACGTTGTAGTTTTGTCACCTACAATCGAAGCATCAGGGGAAATCCTTGGTCCGGGCTCCTGGACCGGACGACGGCGGCGTCTTGACGCCGTTCCCCTTCTTGAAGACGTTGTCTTGTTCGCTCGTGGCGTCCCCGACGGTGGAGTTGGATACTGGTTGGCCTCATTGTCTTCGAGTTGTTTCTCAGGGCTAGGAGAGTTTTGCTGTGTTGTTCTTTTCCTTTCCTTGGGCTGAGCACCCCGTGTCCCTCTGCTCCGGGCACCATGTCGTCTGCGCATGTGTTGTTCCATACCCTGTATTCGTTCTTCTTCTTCTATCAATGAATGATACGCAAGCTTTCCGTATTTGTGAAAAAAAACAATCAAAGCATCATTTACGGGATTTGTACCCTAGAATTTTGGGGATTTGTTTCCTAAAAGACGACTGATCCGACGTTCTTCCGCCCCCACCCACCACCCTAATATAGATCATGGGGAAGCTTCTCCGACGAGCCCCCCACCAGACTGCAGCTGTTTCTTCCTTCACTCCGGCGCCCCTCCTTTCTTCTATCGATTTAGAAAATCGACCGACCCAAATCAGATTTTCAGGCGACTAAAGTTTAGCTATTGTGAACTATTAAATATGAGGTCTAGTTTCTCATAAGACCAAGTCATTTTTTTAGTTAGACCAGTTGCATTAAGGCTTCAATTTTATTTCACCAGACCGACTCTAGACTACAGGAATCACTTGAAATGTGGCAATTCTGCTACATTTTTTTCTTCGTATTTCGACTTGATTTCCCACTGTGTGTCATATTTTCTCGAATAACACGAATATTTACTAGTTCAACACAAACACTTTGACCAAATACCGAAAGAGCACAAACACATTAATGGAAGAGCTAGGTGTTGCCAACATAATCATTTTAGATCATTCTTCACGGACATGTGCATTAGATCCGACACCTTCCTCGCCGCTGGCCTGCCCTTCAGGTCATCCCACCAGGCCCTTACATGCGGGTACATGTCGAGCACCGATATGTATATAGTGATCCCTAGGCAAAGCATGGTGGAGACATGGTTGAGGTCGGCGAGGCTGATGAAATCTCCAGCTAGGTACTTGGAGCTCGACAATCTGGACTCATACACATCCAACACCTTCTTCAGCTTATCAATGTTCTCCTCGACGGCCCTCTCATCAACCCTTTGCCCGAAAATTGGCCGGATCCTGACCTCCATAAGAATAGCCTCTATGAGAGGACGGTATTGGTGGGCCTCCACCTCCAGCCACACATAGACCATTGCTGATCCCTCGAGATTGCCAACCCCAAGGAGCTCAGGTTTGTACTTTCGGCATATATATTTTGTGATTGCGCGCGACTCTGTTGCATAGACATAGACAATATATGTGATGAGAGCTAGGCTTGAAACATGTAAATTTCAACATAAGGTTTTCTCCCAAAGCTTTTCTGAGTAAATGGATATATGTTATGTATCCATGCTAAATTACTCTGTCTACCCTGGCCAAGAGGAAAAATATTTAGATGGTTGCCGAAGTTTCTTACCCCAGAGGCAAAAGTCACCGTCCTCCAAAACTGGGACCTGACCGAACGGCTGTGGAAAAAAGCTAATCAGCAATATCAACGCAGGAAGAGCAAACAGAGAAGGATAGACGACGTCTCATACACAAATAGAAGAGCGAGAGAGGCCTACATACGTTCCTGCCGAGGTGGGCGGGGCTCTTGTGCTCGGCCGCGGCGAAGTCGACGGCGACGAGCTCGTAGTTGACGCCGGACTCCTCCAGGCTCACAAGGACCCTGGCTATGTTCCAAGACATGGCCGGCCCGTACACCTTCACGACGGGCTCCATGTTGCTCTTCCTGCCGGCTTCGCTCTGCTCTTCGCCACTGAATAAGTGAATCACTTCTGTTTCGGTACACCCCCCTAAACACGTAAACGGCCCAGATTAATCAATACCTCTTCATAAATAAGGGCATAATGGTCATATATTAGAAATCATTCGTCCCCTGTATACGATGTACAGTGAGCTGGGCCGGCCCATCTTTCCCTTCTTTTTTTTCTGATTTTAAATCGCGAAAAAATGTGAGCCTGAGAGGAATCGAACCAGGTTCTTCCTCGTACATAATTCGAGGTGATGACCAACGGTCGACTTGAGCACTTGTGTTTAGGTAGTTCTGTCTTGTCTTTTTCTTCCTTGATCTTTCCTGTTTCTGGTTTCCTTTTTTTTCTTAGTTTTTCAAACGTTTTTTCCGGTTTTCATTTCCCTTTTTTTCTTTTTCCTTTTCTTTTCCTTTTTATGTTCCTTTTTGTTTTACTTTTTCTTTTGAATGTGCAAACTTTTTCAGTTTCCTTTAAAAAAATCGATGAACCTTTTTTTAATATTGATGAACTATTTTCAAAGTCGATGAACTTTATTCAAGATTGATGATTTTTTTTTCTAAATTGATGAATCTTTCTCGAGATGAATGATTTCCTTTTTAGAGTAGATGATTTTTAAGATGAATGATTTCTTTTTCCGAACATGATTCAAGATGAATCTTTATTCATTTCCTGCAAAAGTTGAGTAGAGATTTATTTTTTTCTAAATTGATGAATCTTTATTCAGGATGAATGATTTCTCAAGATGAATAAAGATTTTGTTTCTAAATTGATGAATCCTTCTGGCAACCGAACACCCTTCATTGAACATGGTCTAGTTTTGGACATTCTTGAAATGACCCCAACTTTTGCAGGAAGGTGGGCATTGCCCATGGTAGGCACCAGTGATAGGTTTGAATGATTTCTGACACCGCATGCAACTTCCGACACGCCCGATCATTTATCGGTCTTTTTTCATCGGAAAAACTCCAGAAAATGTAGAACTTGTTGAAAATCCAAACAACTTGGCATGGTGTCTTGAATTGGTCATACAAGGCCATGAAAAAATTGGGGCCATTTCAAGGATGTCAAGAAAACAACGTGCTCTCAAAGAGAGCCTTTTGGCAACCGAACACCCTTCATTGAACATGGTCTAGTTTTGAACATTCTTGAAATAACCACAACTTTTGCAGGAAGATGGGCATTGCCCATGGTAGGCATCAGTGATACGATTGAATGATTTTTGACACCGTATGCAAGTTGCGACACGTCCAATCATTTATCGGTCTTTTTTCACCAGAAAAACTCCAGAAAATGCAGAATTTGTTGAGAATCCAAACAACTTGGCATGGTGCCTTGAATTGGTCATACAAGGCCATGAAAAAATTAGGGCCATTTCAAGAATGTCAAGAAACAATGTGCTCTCAAAGAGAGCCTTCTCGCAACCGAACACTCTTCATTGAACATGGTATAGTTTTGGACATTCTTGAAATGACCCCAACTTTTTTAAGTAGGTGAGCATGCCCATGGTAGACATCCATGTCAAGTTTGAATGATTTCTGACACTGTATGCAAGTCGCGACATGTCCGACCATTTATTGACCTTTTTTGGCCGAGAAAACTCCAGAAAACGCAAAATTCATCAAAAAACAAAAAAAACTTGGCATGGTGCATTTAGTTGGCCATACAAGGTCATCTAAAAAATTGGGGCAATTTCATGGATGTCGAAACACAACATGCTCTCAGGCGGAGCTTTCTGACCTACCTGAATACACTCATTTGAACATGGTCTGTTTTTAGATATCCTTCAAATGACCACAACTTTTCCAAGAAGTTGAGCATGCACATGGTAGGCATCTATGTCAGGTTTGAACTATTTTCAATAGTGTATGCAAGTTGCCACATGTCCGAGCATTTATTTTCTTTTTTTTACCGAGAAAACTCTAGAAAATGCTAAAATTATTGAAAACCAAAACAACTTGCCATGGTGTCTTGAATTGGCCATACAAGGCCATGGGAATAATTGGGGCCATTTAATGGATGCCTATTTTTGGATACGCTTGCAATAACCCAACTTTTGCAAGCAGGTGGGCCTACCCATGGTAGGAATCCATGCCAAGTTTGAACGATTTTCGACACCGTATGCAAGTTGCGACACGTTTGGCAATTTATCGCCCTTTTTTTTACAAAGTAAGCTCCAGAAAATATAAAATTTGTAAAAAACCAAAAAACCTTGGCATGGTGCCTTGAATTGTTGCTAGTGAAAAAAATTAGGTCATTGGACGGATGTCGAGAAAAAACATGCTCCCAAACGGAGCCTTCTGACCTACCCCGACACCCTACGTTGAACATGGTGATTTTTCTACACGAATACAAAAAAAATCGAGCAAATTCAAAAAAATTGTTTCAAATTTTTGTTCGTATTTTTCTTGAAATTCCAAATTTAATAGTGATTTTCCTAAAATGTTAAAAGAAAAATGTTCGGGTTCAAAATTTTGTTAGCTCTTTGTAAAAATGTTTGTGTTTTGACATTATGAGCAATTTGAAAATACAAAAACATTCCGAGGAATTCATAAAATGTTCGCATTTTGAAATAATTGTTCATAGTTTCAGAAAATGTCCGTGTTTTCAGTTTTGTTCCTTATATTAAGAAAATGTTCGTATTTAAAAAAATTGTTTGTAGTTTCAAGAAATGTTCTCACTTTCAATTATGCTCTTCTTTTTTAAAACAAAGTGTGAGGGTCTGAAACATTGTTCACAAAAGGTTTGCGTTTAAAAAAAATATGTTCACAGATTTTGAAAATGTTTGGGTTTAAAAAAAATTACTTTGTGAAACAGAAATTCACATAAGAAATTTCAAAAAAATAGATCGTTTTGGACTAGAGCTTGTGTGTTAGATCCGCGCACCCATTTATCTATTTGTGAATTGGTGTTAAAGTGTTTCCGCTTTCACTAATTCTTTAGGCGTGGCAGTCTGTAGCACTTGAGTTAGGCAGCCGAAGTGGCTAGCAGCGGTTGGAATTATATGGCTGGTCGTGAGTTCGAATGCCCATGTAGGTCGTAATTTTTGTTGATTTTCCAGCGCAAATGGGCCGGCCCAGGTTAGCTGTGCCTGTGTTGTATTCCAGCGTAGAGGAGGTCCTCCGAACGTATGGCATATCCATCCTACGTACCAAAGCATTCCTCGAAGTGAATATCTTTGCCTGAACTTACGGCCACGTATATATGTGCCATCCCCTAGTTTGACTGCGAGCATATTAATTATTGTATCTATCTTATCTTATCTACAATAGGAACCAAGCTTAGAACCGCAACCTTGGTCAAAATATTTGTATGCCATGTTCCACGAGGAGGGATGTTTTTTGCGGGGACCACGAGGAGGGTTTTGTATGAGAGGATTGCATGCTCTCGAGTCCTGAGCCTCACGGAGCCTGATTTTTGTTATAAAGGAGAGATTTCGTGTGAGCACTCGGTTTGAAAGAATTGGGCACCCTGAAAGTCAAGTTTTTTGCTTGGTTGACCACCCAGATAGGATTTGGTCCGCTGGTAGATTGGCTAAACAAGGATGGGCAAATTGCGGCCTTTATCCTCTGTGCGAGCGGGAACAAGAATCTGGAGCACACCTCTTCTTCAAGTGTCGCTTCACCATCGGTCTTTGAAACTTAGCAAACAAATGGCTACACCTCGAGAGCATCGACACTTCCACTTGGCACCTTGAGAGTTCCGTCAAAGATTGGTGGACAAACCGCTCTGACATCCACACCGCCAATCGAAAGGCCATGGCATCGCTCACAACGCTCATTAGTTGGGCAAAATTGAATGAGAAGAATGTCCGAGTGTTTCGCCACAGAAGCACACCACCACCAATCTTGCTCAATACCATCAAAGGAGATGCTCGCCTTTGGATCGCCGCGGGTGCAAAGAAATTGGGTACCATTGTACTGACGCTCGAACGATTCATTGCTTGGGCAGGGGAAAAGACTGGCAACTTCACTGTCAATAGTGCATCGAATGTCACTTGAGGAGCATAACCTCGCCTAGCAGGTCACAACGAGTACATCACCCAGTGGTGAAAGGTCCTTGTGGAAGCTTGTATTGGGAGGTTTGACACCACCAAAGGTCAAAGTATTTGCAAGGAAACTAGCTTCAAACTCACTGCCAACGTGGGAGATCAAACACTCAAAGAAACTTGAGCTTGATGATATATGCCCAATTTGTTCAGCTCACCGGGAGGATTCCTTTCATGCCTTGTGTCATTGTACTCTTGCAAGAGCACTTTGGAAGGAGATGGCGCTCACCTGGTTGCTACTGGATGTCTCGCGCATAGTGAACACGGGGACAAAATGGCTTTTTGACGTGCTTCGTGATATGATAGGGAATATGCGGCTCAAGGTACTAATGTTGCTGTGGAGGATCTGGTATTTAAGGAATGAGATAGTTCATGAGAAAACTACACCTCCAACGAATGTTTCCAAAAGGTTCCTCTGTAGCTATTTCTCTTTAATACTTAACATATCAGAAAACCATGATTATGATCCAGTGAGAGGATGGGCGTGATTGGTGAAAACGAAATCTCCAGGGGGGATGTGACACATCCTGATCGTGCGCTTATCAATTTTCGATGGACAGCACCTGATATGGGTTGGGTCAAGTTAAATACTAATGGTTCTTATCTTGTCAATGATGGATTAGCTACAACTGGCATGGTGCTTAGAGATTCATTGGGTGCGATCATCTTCACAACACGTCGACACCTGCTTACTTGTGATAGTGCACTTGAGTCTCAACTGTCCGCAATCTCTGAAGATGTGTCATTAGCCATGCAATGGAGTGATCTGCCTATTGTTGTTGAATCGGATTGCCTTGAGGCCGTTAACTGGTTGAGGAGTAAGGAAATTGATAGGTCAAGAAACTCTTTCTTGACCCTAGAGATTCAAAGCAAGCTACTCGAATGAAATACTTGTATTACTCATGTATGCCGCAATCAAAACAATGTAAGCCATTTTATGGCTACTTATAGTAGGATTCAAAGCCGTACGACTATTTGGTTAGGTTCAGGACCTGATGAGGTCATCAAACTCTGTGAATCTGATTGTAATCCTCCGGGTTGAGTAATACAAGTTTTCTCCTGAAAAAAATCTTATATTTTTTTGTGGGTTGTAACACGCCCTATTCTTGTCTTAATTAATATATGAGGAAAATATGTTGCCTCGGACTAAAAATATATCAAGCTGCTCACCAAAGAGAATGAGAGCACCATGGCAAATTAATTAAACTACAGAACTAACTAGCAACAAAATAGAGTCACTTGGCAGCCAAGAAATTAAAGATACCCATGAGAAGGTTTAAGCTAGGTCTCCATCACACTTACTTGGCAACCAAGTCCAACTAATATGATGGAAGCTACCTGGTGTGATCTAATTGGGAGAGCAGTTGACACACCTAAACAAGAGAAGTAATTGCAACCTAGTTCTTGACCTATTAAGCAGGCAATGAATCTGACATATCCACAAATGTTCAATAAAACAGGTTGATAAATACTCCCTCCATTCCTAAATATATGATGTTTTGGTAGTCCAGAACATCATATATTTAGGAATGGAGGGAGTACACTTACTTGTATGCCAAGGGAGATACAATAACCATCAGGAAAGGCTACAAACTTTGATACTGAGAGCACCTAGTTCATGAAGAAATGAAAAGTGGTAATCTCAAGCTACTAAGTCATTCATTGATCCTCCATATATGCCCAATTTTATCATGGTTTTTTTAGCAACAAATACACATCAATCTGAAAACGCTTGTACCCGGCTACTAAAGGTGAAAGTGGCAGGATAATTTTTTTGGCCGAAATCTATTTTGAATTCAGGGGCATTGGATATCAGAAAAGATTTTTTGTTCATGAGCACAATCCGATCCGGCTTCTAGTCCGGTTGAAAGGAGTGTGTTTTTTCTAGACGGATAAACCGACCTTCACATGCCACCACCGACAGACAGACGTCTATTTTTGTCTTTATATTTCACTTTTTTTCGTTTATGTGTGCAAGCTTATCCGGCGGAAAAACAAAAATGATGCTATTTGGCATATACACTTTGCAACAGCCTCTGTTAACGTTTTTCTCAAGTTGCCCATTCATCTGAATGAACTAGTAATCTAGTAGACAAACCGTAGGGAGAAAGCGAAGAGGAAAAAGAAGGCGTCCAAATCCACAGGCGCGACCGCGACCCCGGAACGGCCGGCAAAAGCGACCGCGCCACCGCTTCCCCTTCCCCGCCGCCTTTGCCCGCCCCGCAAGCTTCCTCCTCCCCTCTCACCCCACGCTACCAACTCGCCAGGTCTCCCCAATCCTGCCCCAGCACGTCCAGATCGGCAAGGCCAAACAGACCGAGGCGACGCACCACCTCCGGCGGTGCGCTGCGGCGCTCGACCGGCCGGCAGCGGGATGGCGTACGTGGACCACGCCTTCTCCATCACCGACGAGGACGACCTGGTGGGCGGCGCGGCGGGGGGCCGGCCGCGCGGCGCGCCGGTCAAGGAGATCGCCTTCGCCGCCGCACTCCTCGCGTTTGGCGCGCTCGGCGTCGTCGCCGGCCTCGTCATGGCCGCCCACCGCGTCGGCGGCGACCGCTCCCACGGTGAGACCGATATCTGTCCCCCTATCTATCTACCCCAGATTCACTATCGGGAAAAAAAAGGAGAATCTAGAATTTGTAGTTGCTTTGTTGAGAGTTGGGTGATGAACTGGGGAACTCAGAGAGGGAGGGGTTCCCCCGTAAAAAAGCACCTTCACCCCATTATTTATACTTTGAATTTTTGAGATAGATCAAGCTATTCATTTCTAATGCTGGCCTGAATAAAAATCGAAAATCCTAGAGTTTTCCATGTCTGGCTGAACTACTTGTTTTTGTTTGTTAGTTTATTATTAAGCCCTTCTATAGATAAGGTATTTGGTGTTATGGGGCTGCTAGAAGGAGGGCGCGAGAGGGCCGGCCGGGGGCCTTTTGCCCACAGCCGGGCAAGATGGGAGGGATTTCCTTTTTAATTCTTGCTTGATTAGATCGATACATCTCCTCTCTTTATATAGAGAGGTTTACTTGACTCCCAAGTAAGGCTTACTTGACCCCTAAGCAAGCGACCCTTATCTCTAATTAACTCTAAGATTAACGGGCTATACCGCCAGCCCAGGCCATTAGGCCCATTACATACTCTAACACTACACCCCATCTGGACATGCAGCTTGTCCTTGAGCTGCAGCCTAACCAACTTATAACCATGACTTGACGCAATACAGACCTAACACCTGAAAACAAGCCTTTTACATCTCGGCTTGTTTTATTACCCTCAACCTGAAATGGACTGGGATGATTTATTTTGGACCTCTTAACAAAAACTGGATACCATCCGCACGTCGGACGTGCACGTGTACATCCACCTGGATCCCATGGACACCATCTGGACAAAAGGAGTGCATGTATATGGCCACCTGGAAGTGGTCGCAAGAGCGACCAGCAGAGGCGCCCTCGCGGCGGCCGGCGGCGGAATGCAGTGCTGCTACGCGGTGCGCTCTTGTCGGTGACACCATGCCTTCTCCCCGCCGGACGGTTGTTGGTCGGCACCGCACATAGAAGAGTGGAAGGCTGTCGATGGAGAATGGCGAGGAGGGGTGTGCCTCCCCAACCGCCGATGTCGCGGACTTTGAGGGCACTGTCCGTGGGGAAAACAGCATGCCCAAGATCCCCGACGCAGCAGACGAGATCGAGGTCCTTTGCGCAGCGAAGCGCAACTGGGAGGAGCGGCAGCTGCAGACCACGCAACTCCCGCACATGCTGACGCGCTAGGAGGCCGCGTGCAGCAGCCTGCAGCCTCACCGCCGCCGACACATGGCGGGTAGTGATCCAAGCTGGAAGCGGTGACGGCGACGGCGGGAACTTGATCTGCTGGATGGGGACGCCCTGGGGAAGCGGTGATGGCGACGGCGGGGACTTGATCTGGTGGATCGGGACTCCCGTCGGTGCGGTCGATGCGGGGCCGGAGCTGACCGGCAATGGCTGCTGCAGTTGCAGCGGCTGCTGCGGTGAAGTGCCGGGCGCGGAGGAGGTCGCCAGGAGCGGTGGCTGCCACTGCAGCCAGGGCGGGGCAGTGGTGGCGGTGGATGGCAGCTGCTGCAGCGGCCCGGTGAGCGCGGCGGAGGCCACCTGGTGCGGCAGCTGCCATGGTAGCCAGGACGGGGCGGTGGTGGCGGTGGATGGCAGCTGCAGCGGCTGCTGCAGCAGCCCGGCGAGCGCGGCGGAGGCCGCCTGGTGCGGCGGCTGCCACGGCAGCCAGGACGACGCGGTGGATGGCAGCTACAACGGCTGCTGCAGCAGCCCGGCGAGCGCGGCGGGGGCCGCCTGGTGCAGCGGCAGCCACGGCGGCACGGTGGCGGTGATGGGCGGCGCAGCCGGGTGCGGTTCGTAGGACCCGGCCAAGAACAGGTGGATCTCCTGGACCGCCTGTGTTAGGTCCCGCAGCACCCCGGACACCTCCTCCGGGGTGAGGACGACGGGGGCGGGCGTGACGGAGGATCCCGGCGCGGGCAGGAGCGGGGCGACGGTCGTGGTGGTCGCCGGAGACGACGAGGTGACCGGCAGCGGAAGAGACGGGTTGGGCGGCGGTGAAGACATGATCGAACCGAAGCTAGCTGATACCAAATTGTTATGGCGCTGCTAGAAGGAGGGCGCGAGAGGGCCGGCCGGGGGCCTTTTGCCCATGGCCGGGCAAGATGGAAGAGATTTCCTTCTTAATTCTTGCTTGATTAGATTGATACATCTCCTCTCTTTATATAGAGAGGTTTACTTGACTCCCAAGTAAGGTTTACTTGACCCCTAAGCAAGCGACCCTTATCTTTAATTAACCCTAAGATTAACGGGCTATACCGCCAGCCCAGGCCATTAGGCCCATTACGTACTCTAACATTTGGTTATGAAAGATCATAGAAAAGAGAGATCTAGACTTTACTAATAAATTTGAAAAAAGGGGCCAAATGAACCAAATGTACGAAGAAAATGAACCACCGTGTGTTGTCGTAATTCGTTAACTCCCTGAGCTGTTTTGGATGCCAGACTGAACAGAAGAAAAATCAATCAGAACTCAGAACAAATACGGGCTGAGAAACCATCAATCAAATGTCTTTCTGTTGCGTTGGCTCCACTATGCGTAGTAGTTAAGGATACCTGTTTCATAAACGAAATCAAAGATCATCTGTACAGATTATAAATGCAGAATCATGTATGATGGAATTGATATTACAAACTTATGTCATGCTTATTGGCACTCAATCCCAGCAGTGTGCCAAAGCCCACATGTAGCAAAGTGTTAGGAAGTTCTGAAGAGGCATTTTTGTTCGTTTCAATCCGTAGATATGTCAAGTCCTTTTGCACAATGTTGGTAAGCGCCTGATGCATACAACTTCAATTTGTAAGGCAGGGCTAATAGCAGCATACCTACTTACGGACGGTTGTTGCAGCTTGAAGATATTTTCAGGGTGCATGAGTGTTAGGTCGTTAACTTGCTCCAGAGTACCGATCACTCAATATCTCTAGCTGTTCCTGATGTATGTCTCTGTTCTTCTGGATACAGGGATTTTCTTTACAGTGCTGGGCGTAGTGATGTTCATCCCAGGATTCTACTACACAAGAGTAGCGTATTATGCTTACAAAGGGTACCAGGGCTTTTCTTTTGCCAACATCCCTCCCATCTGAAGCAGCAGTGGCAGAACCTGGTTGGACCGTCTCGTCCAGTGACCCCTTCTTATAAAAATGTAAACCTGTTTTTCTTATTCTTTAAACCCCTTATGTAGATTGTAGTAGTTGTTATACTTGTACATATAATAACAAACAACTGAAATAATGAGAAACCATGACGATATGGTTGTTTCACATGATAGCTTGTTAATTG